>NC_141456.1:0-600000 GCF_015680905.1 Coptis chinensis
GGTTACTTTGTTTGCCTTCATGCTTAGAGGTGAAGCCAAACAGTGGATCGGTGTTAAGGATGTAGAGACATTTCCTATGAGTTGGGCTAAGTTTGAGGAACTCTTCCTTTTGAGGTATGTTACGAGGCGGCCGAGAGATAAGAAGAATGGAATTCCTCGAAGTTAGAACAAGGAAACATGGCCGATTAGGCAGAATGAAGAAGAAATTCACTATTCTTTCCGCGATCACGGAAGGAGATGATTTCCACGGAAAAAGCTAAGGCTCGGAAATTCATTGGCGGTTTGAAACCGTATATCGCGAGAGATAGATGTCGGGTCCCCCGGATCGATACTTATCTTTGAAATTGTGAGAAGAGCTCAAGGCATTGAAAGAGTTGATGATCGATTATTCTTCTGAGAGGCAAGAGGTTGGAAGGGGTAAGGCAAAAAACTTGATTCAATTGTAAGCGGGATCTGGGGAAACAGTCTACCAAAGCAGATGGTTCAGTGTAGCCAGATGATTATAGGCGGTCTTTCAGCGAGGCACCGCGGTGGAGGAGCACCAGGTACCGCGGGGTTTGAATGTGGTTAGGCGGCCACGAGAGCGCCCATTCTGAGACCCGATGGAGTGGATCCACCGAAAGGCCAACAGGGTTTGCTCCTTCGGACGAGCACATTACAAATTTGAGGCCTCGAGGTTGAGGAAGCTAGATTGCAATCTGTAATACCCGAGTACCACGGTCGGGGGAGAGAGTGTGGTTTGCTATGGTTTAGCGGTGAAAGGCATATCAAGCGGTTTTGTCCCGAGTCCACTTGGGGTGGAAATAGAGACCACGAGGCGAGGTGTATTATCTAGTGCGAGGAAGAAGTTGTGGATCCTACGTCGTGTCCAAGAGGAAGCCACGGTATATAATCTTATGGGGGCGGATCTCGGCCTTCACCGATCAAGTGGTTGAAGGTATGATATGTCCATTTTACACATAATGTGCATGTCCTGTTTGATAATGGTGCTACTCATTTCTTTCATTGCTAGAAATATGGTGAAGATTCTTGGGTTGGATGTAGTTAATACCGAGGAAGCTTATTCTATCTACTCCTCTAGGAAAGAAAACTATGTTCTTTGAAGTTTGTCACCATTGTGTGATAAAGATAGGTGATAGGGAGATGATAGTCGATCTAATCGGTGATGGACCTAAAAGATTTCGATGTCATCGTTGGGATGGATTTGTTAGGGAAGTATCATGCCCATGTAGATTGTTTTGCCAAGACAGTGACGCTTAGAGTAACGGGACAGCCTGAGGTTGTGTTTGAGGGGATTAGAAATACGGTATCTCGAGTGGTGAAGGCCAAGTCTGACTTCAAGTATGATAGATCACGGTTGTTAGCTGGTCTTAGTCTCGGGGGCGAAGTTCGAATCTTCCGAGCTTGTTCCCGGATGTAGTTAGTGAGTTTGCGCCAGTTGTTCCCGGATGCATTCGGATTGCCTCCCTGGCGTGAGATAGATTTTGTAATAGATCTAATGCCGGGAACGTCGCCTATTTCGATGATTCCTTATCGAATGGCTCCTCTCGAAATGAGAGAACTCAAGTCCCAATTAGATGAATTGAAAAGATTGGGGTTTATAAGGAAAGCCAACACCTTGGGGAGCACCAGTGTTATTTGTGAAGAAAGAAGGATGGGTCATTTCGGCTATGTGTGGATTATCTGGCTGAATAATGTGACTATCAAGAACAAATATCCGTTGCCTAGGATCAATGACCCTATTTGATCGTTAAGGGGTGCCAAGTATTTCAAAGATAGATCTCGAAACGCGCTACCATCGGATGAGAATTGGGAAGAAGATATCTGAGAAAACTGACTTTCCACCACGGCTAGGGCATTTTGAGTTTTTGGTGTTACCATTTGGATTGACTATGCTCCGCTGCATTTATGGATCTCATGCACCGAGTGATGTGGAAATACCTAGATCAATTTGTTATCGTATTCATAGATGACATCTTGATTTATTCCAAGACTAGGGCTGAACACAAGGAACACTTGAGGATTGTCTTCCAAACATTAGTTGATCATCAGCTTTATGCCAAGTTCAGCAAGTGTGAGTTCTGGTTGAATGAAATGAGATTCTTAGGGCATGTTGTATCGGAGAATGGAATCAAAGTTGACCGTTCAAAGATAGAGGCAGTGAATAATTGGCCGAGACCGACGTCAGCGACGGAAATCAGGAGTTTCTTGGGATTGGCAGGGTATTACCGTCGTTTTGTAGAAGGATTCTCTAGCATAGCATCGTCCTTAACTAGATTGACACAGAAGGATGTGAAGTTTGAATGGACGGAGGCATCGCGAAAAACTTTCAAAAGCTAAAGACGATTGATAACACCGCCAGATTTGACTATTCCAGATCCCGAGAAGAGCTATGTGATTTATCTTGATGCCTCTAACACCGGGTTGATGTGTCTTAATGCAAGAAAGCGCAAGTGATAGCGTATCGTCTAGACAATTGAATGCCCATGAGAAGAATTATCCTACTCATGACTTGGAGTTAGCGATCATTCATGCTCTAAAGATATGGAGGCATTATGTGTATGGTGAGAAGTTTGAGATATTCTCGGATCACAAAGAGTCTCAAGTACTTGTTCTCATAGAAAAGATTTGAATATGAGGCGGCAGAGAGATGGGTTGAGTACATGGAGGACTATACCTTCACATTGCAATACCATCCGGGGTAAAAGCAAATGTAGTTGCCGATGCATTGAGTAGGAAGCGAGAACATGTCCGTGCTCGATGATGATGAAGAAGAGTGGCAATTCTTTGGAGTCTGCTGCTTCTATGGTTTTGAAATCACGGGGAAATGGAAGTGGAGATCCTCATAAATGCCGTTATTTAGCACGGATGATGACGTGACAGAAAACACCTTGGTTCAAGAGATTGTGAATGCTCAAGAATACCTCGAGGGATGGACCTAGGTACCAAGGATATGTGAATAATCTTGAGGATGTTGATTGGGAAAAATCCGGAGACGGAAGCATCGATTCGTGAGGAAGAATTTGGGTACCTTTTGATCACTCTTTGGGAATAGTATCTTGAAGGAGGCACATAGATCGAAGTATACCATTCATCCCGGTGGTACCAAAATGTCTGACGTAGATCCGCCATCATGCGGTTTGGTGGTAGGGGCATGAAGCCGACACATTCAAGAAATATGTGAAGAAATGTGCCACATGCCAACAGTGAAAGAAAGTCGAACACCACATAGACCACCTGGTCTTCTTAAACCCTCTGGAGATTCCGGAATGGAAGTGGGAGAATATAACTATGGATTTTGTATCCGGGTTACCGAGGACCAAAATGAGGGAATGGATTCTATATGGGTCATTGTTGATAGACTAACCAAGTCCGCCCATTTTATACCCACAGTAAGACTACTTACTCTGCTGAAAAGCTAAGTAGGATCTACATGTCGATGATAATCGAGGTTGCATGGGGCACCACTCTCTATAATTTCAGATAGAGGTACTCAATTTACGGTTCTTTTTGGAGAAGTCTTCAAAGGGAATCGGGGACCAAACTGAAATTCATACAGCATTTCATCCATGACCGATGGGCAATCGGAAAAGAGTCATCCAAATTATAGAGGATATGCTTCCGGCTTCTTGCGTGCTTGATTTTGGGGGGTAGTTGGAAGACTCATTTGGCATTGGCTGAGTTTGTTTACAATAACAGCTTACCAATCTAGTATTGGTATGGCTCCGCTTGAAGCGTTGTATGGCGGACCTTGCGAACACCTCTCTGGCCGGATGAAACCGGAGATAGTATTATGTTGGGGCCGAGATGGTTAGTGACACCACCGAAGATTAGAGTGATAACGAATCGGTTGCTCCACGCCCGTGAAGTCGTCGAAAAGCTATGCAGATAGGCGAGACGTCCCTTGGAATTTTATGAAGGCGGCGTATTTCTCGAAAAGCATCTCCGAAGAAGGGCATTCGGAGGTTCGGGATGAAAAAGGAAACTTGCACCTAGATATGTGGGACCATTCACGATTATTCAAGATCTAAGAGCTAGCTTATAAGCTCGAAGTTACCGTAAAGGCTATCACGTGTTCATAACGTGTTCCATATCTCGATGCTACGCAAGTATGAGCCGGATCCACTACATGTTGTCGATTTGGAATCGTTGGAGTTGGAAGAAGACATTACCTATCCGGAAGGGCCAGTTCAGATCCTAGATGCGAGAGAGAAGAGATTGAGGTCCAAGGTCATTCCATTGGTAAAGGTCTTATGGAGAAATCACAACGCGGGAGGAAGCAACATGGGAGAAAGAAAACCGAGATAGGCAAACAATATCCGAATTGTTCGAGAACTAAGGTATGATTTAATTTCGAGGACGAAATTTTCTTTTAAGGAGGGTAGGATGTAAAGTCCTGAATTATTATTAAGGGTACTTGTGTAAATTTCATATCAAATCTAGGGTCATTTATGTAAATTGGTCGTCGGGTTTATGTTTCAAACGTACGTAACTGGATGAAACTTAACTCCGACTCATAAGTCACGTTAGGTAAGCGACCATAGGCGAAAAATTTGACAAAAGGCGGTTAAGCGGTTTTAAATCGTCGGCACGAAGTTAACGCTTCTACGCCGAGAGTGAGTTATTATTATAGCCTGCGGAGAGATAGAATATGGAAGATTAAATTTAGCGGGATGAGCCGGAAAAAATAATTACGACGCGACGTCAATTTCGTAGTGGTTAGGAGTCTAAGTAGGACATTAAGGCTAATTAGGATATATTGGGCTTGGGCCCAAATATATCGGCCCAAATTGAACCAACATCATGGCCCGAAAAAATCAAAAAATCGTAAATCAGCCAAACCAAAATCGCGAAACCAACCTCTTCTTCCCCAATTCGTTACTAAAACCCTAGGAGAGAGAAACTCCTTTCTTCCCCAAATTCAGTGATTCAAACCCAAAAATTTAAACACCCAATCACTAACAACCCTTAATCAAGCGTGGGGATTCGAAAAAATATTGGAATTGGCGTCGTATTTTCGCGAAAGGTAAGTTAAATTCATTTCAAATTAATGTTTAGATTCGATTCAATAGCTTGAGGTTGTATTTGATGAGAGATATTGAATGGGGTTGTATAATTCGACAAAGAGCTATTTGGAGGAATGGCTTAACGAAATCGGCCGAAATTTATTGGATTATTGTCGTTATGCCATTTGCCACCCCTTTAGGGTGAGTTTAATTTGCTTCAATCGATAGTTTAAACTCATTGCAATGGAATTGATGTATTCTTGAAAATATGGAACGGTGGTGGTGTTTGTTTAAAGAGCTTTCGGTTTGGAGAAGGAGAGCTGCGATTTTGGTGGAGCAGCAAGCTAGGAGTGATTTTGTGGCTGACTTGGTAAGAATTTGATTATTCAATCCAATTTCGAGCAATTCATGTTGATTTATAACTGTTTAAGACTTGAATGAGTAATGAGTGAGGGATAAAGAACACCCGATATTATTGTTAGAGTTAATATGAATCGAAGCATGGGATTGATTGTAGTTGAAATTTGGGACCCGAAAGTAGGATGGAATAGGATTGGCGTCGATATGAGGGCACGCGATGGCGAAACAGCCCATTAGAGACCGTCCGAGTTCTGATGCGAAAATGGCATGTAGCTCTGTTAACGGTAGTTAGATGGAAAGTTATCCGAAACCCAATTCTTAACGTCGAGAATTCTTCTCGACTTACACTAGATAAGAATTCCTCGTTGTTCGATCAATTCTAATAATCGACGTATTTGTATATGCTATTATAGGAATGAATTAGTGGATTGGGTTAAAGCGGGATTGATTGATTAAGTGAAATTTGGAGGAGAACGGAGCTTGCTAAGGTAGGAACCTACATACCAATATATAGTCTGCTTATTTTCATGCATGATTTGAGTTGTTTAAAATGTTAAGAAATAGTTTGCGTATCAACCATGCATGTATATATGATATTCATGTTTTTGCATTGTAGTTTTCCTCGATATGAATTAAGTATATGGATAGCTTTAGTGAAATGGTTTTCTCAAAAAATCGGGGTAGCGAGGATTGTTTTCTCGTTAAAAGTGAAAAACTGGTTTTGGGGAAAGGTTTGCGTCTCTTGTCTCGGTAAGGAGGCAGAGAGATGGATTTTGTAATGCGGGTAAGGATTACCCGGTTGTTTGTAACTAGGTGCGAAGTTCGGATTGGTCCCGGATGGTCGTGTTTATTTCACGATGATTAGCCGTTTGGGAATCATCGGTTGTTATTTACTATGATCCGCCCGTTTAGGAATCATAGGTTGTTACGCTTTCGATTTTTGGGAAATCCAGAACTCACACCTATATAATCAACGCTTTAAAAAAGAAAAACTAGATATGTAACTAGAGTATTTGAAAATAATCGGTAATAATCACAGTATATATATATAGATATTACTAGGTTTATCACGAGGAGATTTAGAAAAGGAACTGTGAATTCCTATAAAGAAGGAACTGTTGTCGCATTTCCAGGCGGCGGTTATTTCTAGGATTCAAACTGTGGTGTACACCTTTTCGAGGTGGTGGGCCACCTTTAAAGGGATGCATCACCGGATGTAGTCCGGGAATTCCTTTTCTACTTTTCTAGATAACCATGCTTGTAGTGTCCTTATTGTATGGTGATTAGCTTGAGTGGGGTTACATGTTACCTCGATGAGGTTTAGACGCGAGGTGAGTGAGAGTTTAGTCCACTCGGATGTGTGTCGATCCCGCGATCTGCGGTCGTCGAACGGTTGACCACCGTAAGTTAGGTGACAGCCCGTGTGGGGTTAGGTGGTCACAGGGCCCACCGAGCCCTAAAAGCTTTGGGGATTTTGTGTGTGCACGAACACAACAACGGCATTTCATCTCCTGCCCGGTAAAATCGAAAACAACGGTGCATGGTTCACTTATTAATCTTGAACCGAGATTACCGTATTTGGGGTCGAAATACCGGTCGTACCCTCACCATTCTAATAGGATCGTGACGCCACGATAGTTGTATCTGATTGTGAAAACTATATTTTATATATCAATGAAGCATGTCAAGAGGATTTCTCGCTAGTTAGTGATGTATATATACCTAGTCACAATATTTGAATACTATTATAGAAACCCCCGCATGTTTTAAATGTTTTCTATAAGTAAACTATTTATTGGCTATAATATGGCGTTTCTACCGGCATAGTTGTTTGCTCATCCTACTTAACATTTCGCGAGCGATTCATGGGAGGAGGGTTTCCACAACCCTAGTGATGACGTTATGGTGATTTGGGAGGATTTCCCCATGCTTGACAAGAGGCGAGTCAAGTTTATAGTTTGGACTTGTATAGAGATGACTTAGGTTATTCTTTTGCTTGTATATAATGAGCCTAGCTCTTTTCCTTTGGTTGTATAGAAAGAGACTAGTTTCTTTTTGTTGTATATATAGAGAGCTAGGTCATTTTGATGTAATAATCGTTTTGGCAAATGCTCTCCTTGTTTTGTAGTTATATCGTCATATCCCCTGTAGTAGTTAGAGTTAAGTGTAGTATATATGGTTGTTGGATGTATGTATGGTTGGAGGAATGAATTATAAGATGTCCAGGGTTTATGACAGGTTATGACGAGTTTTTAGGTTTCTGAACGCCGATCAAACAAAGGAAACTCACCGAAATTTCTAGAATCGGGATAGGTGTCCGCCTCGAGATTCATTCCACGCCCCTGATGTGTGTTGGGTCTCGGCGCGACATTGTATGAGTTGAAGCAAGCACCGAGGCGGTGGTACATAAAGTTTGATTCCTTTATGGCGAAGCAAGGATACAAAAAGTCCGCTTCGATCATTGTGTGTTTGTTCGTGATTTTTCGGATGGGGATTTCATAGTGTTATTCAGTATGTGGATGATATGTTGATAGTTGGCCCCGAACATCAACAAGATATCCAAGCTGAAGAAAGACTTGAGTAAATCCTTTGAGATGAAGGATTTGGGTCAAACAAAAGCGTATACTTGGGATGTGGATCACTCGTGACAAAAAGAGTGGGAAGTTGTGGCTTTCAAGAAAGCTACATTGAGAAGGTGTTGAAGAGATTCAACATGGATCAAAATAAAACCCAGTCAGTTGTCCGCTTGGTGGCCCGTTCATGACCAAAGAGATGTGTCTAAAGGGTGAGCATGAGCAGAGTCGATAGAAAAGATTCCTTATGCATCCGTGAGTGGGCAAACTTGATGTATGCCATGGTGTGTACAAGACCGGATATTGCTTTTCGCTGGATTGGTGTTGTAAGCGTTTTACGTCAAAACACGGGTAAAGAACATTGGGAAGGTATTAAGTGGATATTGAGAGATATCTCAAAGGCACTTCCAAATCGTGGTCGTGCTTTGGTGGAAGTAAGCCCTTACTTGAAGGCTACACCCGATGCATACATGGCGGTGATGTTGACTTGATGAAGTCCACCTCCCGGTTATCCGTTACTTTTGCGGGGGAGGTTTCTTGGCAATCAAAGTTGCAAAAGTGTGTTGCCCTCTCCCACTACTGAAGTTTAGTATATTGCAGCCACTGAGTGTTGCAAAGAGTTGTTATGGATGAAGAGGTTCTTCGACGAACTAGGGCTAAAGCAAAAACAGTTTGTAGTTCTATGTGACAGTCAGAGCGTCATCCATTTGAGAAAGAATCCGAGTTTTCATTCTAGATCCAAGCACATACACGTGCATTATCATTGGATTAGAAAAGTACTCGAAGACAAGCATTTGTGTATTGAGAAGATCCATACTGACAAGAACGGGTCGGATATGATGACCAAAGTCTTACCAAAAGGTAAGTTTGATGTTTGTTGTGTTATTGCCAGAATAGCAGCACACTCCTCATGTTGATTTGGAAATTGCATGGAGGAATCCTCCCTCACTGTTCGGGAGGGGGAGATTGTTGGCTTTATCCCTCACATGAGGAGAGTCCACTCTGCGTGGAGATGCGGTATCGCTAGCTCGAGATATCTCTTGCTTTCGGGCCGACCGCTTCCGCGACTTTGAAGGACTTCCAAGAGCGAGTGAAGACGCACAATACGCTACTTGGGCCCCAGTTGCGACTTCTTCGAGTCTATTTTTTTTTGGGCTTTGCTATAGTAACCGCGAAATTTGTTTTTTGATATAAAAACAAAATCAAGATTTTGGAAAACCTAACCAAGAACCAAACCAGAAAAGAACCAAAGAACAAAGAGAGAAACCCAATCTTGAAAGCAATCAAGATTGAGAGATAACATTTACAGAGAGACAACCCTGTAAAGAGATAAGAGTGATCTAGTAAGGTGAGAGACTGAAAGGAGAGATTGTAATCTTCCTTCCCACTTTATAAAGAACTAACTCTTGTGGAAGTAGGCACCATTGGCCGAACCACGGTAAATCTTTTGTGTTGTGGTTTGCTTTTGCTGCTTTACATTATTATCTGTTGTTAATAGTTGTTTAGCGAGTTGGGCATGTTAGTATAGATTGTAGTTGATATTTGGAATTCATTTGGAGTTGAAGTGTGTTCATACAAGTTATCTGTGTAATGGGGAAATCGATTGGTATTGGTATAATCCCCAACATTCACCTGATCACCTATAGTGCAAGATCAACATTAGGGGCATCACCACCACCATGAGGAATATTAGCATCAACATCACCGTTGTTTGTCTGACCGTTTATGTAATAATTTACTCCCATGTGTCGCATTGTTGTGGTCCTCAAGACCGGGTGTCTATAATAATGTATGCCGTACACATAATTCTGACCAGCACGCATATCAATAGCAGGAAGTCCTGCAGCCATATTCTGGGCATGATCAACACCTTTATATATTTGGATTGTATCGTGCACCTCTAATCTTTTAGCACGAACAAACTCCCTCCATCCCATTTTCAAGCGATAGCTTCCATTACAATGATACGTCATATTCATGGCCGGCTCAACCATATAGCAAAGTAGGCCTCCGCTTAGGGCCCTGTAGCCCAAGGCCCCCCACAATATAATCCAGCCATTGAAATAAAGAAAACAATTAAAACCAAAACCCACTATTGTTTTTAATTTAATTTTAACTGTTGGATAAACGTTTTTACATTGGCAAATTGGAAACCATAAAATCACGTTAAATAGTGTTAAACACTTAAACTCCTTCAGTTCTCTCGCATTCTCTAACAAAAAATAGCACACCTCCATAACTAATTAAAGTTCTTCATCACCCCATGACAAATAATCAAGTATATATATGCCAACAATTTAATCTTACTTATATCATTTTTTTGCCTTCTATATGGTTTTTCTCTATAATCTCACTCTCTCTCTTTCTCTCTCAATATTTGTTTTATTTGGTGTAGAATTATTCTGCATTCTCTCTCTCTATATTCGCAATTCTTTGTTAAATAAATTTATTGAAGTTTCAAATTTGTGCGAAGACTATTTAAAAAGAAAAAAGATAAAGTTTGGATCATATGAAATAACGTAAACAAATCAATAACATGTTGTGAGAAAATAAAATAAAAAAGATGTAACAATTTTTATTTGTTAAAGTAGTGTTAAACACTTAAACTCATTTGGTTCCCTCGCCTTCTCCAACAAAAAATAGCACACCTCCATAACTAATATAATTAAAGTTTTTCATCACCCCATAACAAATAATTAAGTATAATACCAACAATTCAATCTTACGTATATCATTTTTTTGTCTTCTATGATTTTTCCTTATAATCTCTTTTTCTTTCTATATTTGTTTTATTTGGTGTAAAATTATTCTGCATTCTCTCTCTCTATTTGCACTTCTTTCTTAAATAAATCTATTAAAGTTTCAACTTTGTGCGAAGACTATTCAAAAAAGAAAAAAGAAAAAGTTGGGATCATATGAAATAATGTATACAAATCAATAAGATGTTGTGAGAAAAAAAATTAAAAAATATATAATAATTTTTATTTGTTAAAGTAATGTTAAACACTTAAACTCTTTCGGTTCCCTCGCCTTCTCCAACAAAAAGTAGCACGCTTCCATAACTTATTAAAGTTCTTTATCACCCTATAACAAATAATCAAGTATATATAACGCTAACAATTCAATCTTACCTATATCATATTTTTGCCTTTTATGGTTTTTCTCTATAATCTCTTTTTCTTTCTATATTTGTTTTATTTGGTGTATAATTATTCTACATTCTCTTTCTCTATTTGCAATTTTTTGTTAAATAAATCAATTGAAGTATCAAGTTTGTGTGAAGACTATTAAAGAAAGACAAAAAGAAAAAGTTGGGATCATATGAAATAATGTAAACAAATCAATGAGATGTTGAAAGAAAAAAAATAAAAAATAAAATATAACAATTTTTATTAGTAGATATTAATCATAGAAGATTCTCTATTCGAACTTTGCTTAGAGCCCCCGATTATCTTGAGCCGCCCCTGGTCATATTCCATAAATTGTTCATAGGATCAACGTATTATTGGTTGGTACATGCGATCATTTGCATCTAGACGAGGTAGGCGCAGCTCAGCATGTTGTCTTGGGATAATAATGTTGCCAAGAACATCAGTATAGCTCAATCTCTTTTCAAAGAGTTGCTCGTGCCAGGCCACTGACTGACGTGATCCATCCGAAATTTCTACCCTGCAGAAAAGCATGTACACGTAGAGTTTCAAAATTGCAAGCATTATATGCATTATGTCTCTTAAGATTTTTTATATTTTATTAGTAAAATCTAGGTAGATACAATTCATCAAATGTGAATCAATTTCAAACCATTGCTCTAGAAGACCAGAATTAGCATATGTAAATCTTCGAATTTCAGTACACTTGCTAGAAAAAAGAGCAAGAAAATCAAACCTGTGTTGCATTGCCATATCTCAAACTTTCAAGAAACCAATTTTTGCACGAGTATTAAGCTATTGGTGAGTCTTAAATGGAAGAACGGTTATCTGTTTTGTAAAGAAAAGAGAGTGAAGGAGGAGAGAGGGTGAAAAAGATAGCAACTAACGAGTGGAGTGAATTCTTGATATTTGGCTCTTACTTGAGTATTAAGCTATGAATAAGAGTTTCAATTTTTTGCTGGCGGATTAGAATCTATATATTTAAGTATATAATATGGTACATATTTCGATATGGTCGAAATATCAAGCTCTCAATATAAACGTTTTGAGACTAATAACTATGATCGGAGTCACTCTGGACGCATCTGGATATGCTGGGATCCGTCTGTAGTTAGAGTTCTTCGAACGGACGCATCGGATCAGTATATACATTGTAGAGTTACATATCTTCCGAACCGAAGAGTTCTTGCTCCGCGAGTATACACGCTAGTAATGCTCCACGGAAAGACTAGTGTTATGGAAGGATTTGCATGGTATACACAAATCGATTCAGATGCCATGGTGCGTAGTAGGAGACTTCAATAACATTTTGGCTGCAAATGAAAGGATAGGAGGAGATCCTATGCATCCGAATGAAGTGATCGATTTTAGTATATGCATACACGAATCGCGGGACTCTCGGATATAAAATCCAATCGGGTTCTTTTATACTTGGTGGAATAAATCCATCGGATCAGCCTTCCGGCCGAGGATTGATAGATGTTTGGTTAATAGCATGTGGCTATCTCGATACCCGCAAAACTATAGCTGATTTTCATGTTTCATCACTCCCCTATTCTCATTACATGGAACGATTTTAAGAGAAAGCCAACACCGTTCAGATTTTGCAACTTTTGGGTTTATCAGGATGAGTTTAAAAGTATGCTAGAGGAAGTGTGGGCAACTCAAATCTATAATAACCCGATGTATAGACTGATGCAGAAACTCAAGTTACTAAAGGAAAGGCTTAGACCATGGGCAAGAAGGAACTTCTCCAATTTACATGAGAGAGTAATTGTTGCTAGGCAAAATTTACAGGATGCACAAGTGCTGGTCCAAAATAAGTCTGATGATGCGATGTTGGGAGCACAGGAAAGGGCTGCAATGCAGAAGTACATAAGTCTTGCACGAGCAGAAGCGGAGGATATGAGGCAGAAAGCAGAGGAGAAATGGATGATAGACGGGGATAGATGCACCAGTTTTTTCTTCAATTCATTGAAGGAAAAAGCCGCCAAGAAAGGTATTTGGGCAATTGCAAACGACCAGGGGGTTACAGTTAAGGGTCAGGCAGATGTATCAGATATCATTGTTGAGTATTTCGGATGATGGGTGCCGAGGGGCGCCAGCCGAGAGAGAGAGTTTTTCATGGATTTGAAAGTCCGAAATGTCATCGAGCGAACATGAGATTTCTACTTGATGCAGAGGTTACGAGAAATCGTAGATTAGGCGCTATCTTTGAGATGGAGAATAATAAAGTGCCCGGTCCGGATGGGTTTAATCCGTTCTTCTTTAAATATTGTTGGGAGACAAAGGGGAGAGGATGTAATAAGTGCCGCTAAAAATGTGTTCGATGCTTTAAGATGCCGAGGGGTATCAATGCTACCTTCCTTTGCCTCATCCCAAAGGTGAGCAACCCTTCAAGAGTGGAGGAATTTCGACCCATAAAGCATCGCAAACACGATATATAAGTGCATATCGAAAGTAATCACCAATAGAATACAAATGGTGATATCTGAACTTGTACATGAGAACCGGTGTGCTTTTATCCCGTAGATCTATTCAAGATAATATTCTCATGGCCCATGAAGTGTTGAGAGGATATGATAGGCGGCATGGCACACCCGTGATGCTCGCTTAAACCGGATATCGAAAAGCATATGATATGGTTAGTTGGCAAAACGATCCTCTTCTTGTTGGAGAAATTTGAATTCCCTCGAGAAGATCACGAAGATGGATTCATATGTGTATTAGTACAATTTCTCCGTCCCGGTGAATGGGGCTCCGAAGGGTTTTTGCTTTGCGCCAAAGCTTAACCCTATGTCTCCGTGATATTTTTGTGCTAGTCATGGAAATTTTGGGAATTGTGATCGGAAAAGCATTGGATCCAAGCTCATGCAATATCACTCTAAATGCAAAAGGAATATGTTGACATTTGGCCTTTGTCTGATGACGCTCTCATCTTCGCAAAGGGAAGTAACCTCTATAGAAGGCCTCAAGGACTGTTTACAAATATTCAGTGAAGCTACTGGACTCAGCATTAACCCGCAGAAGACTACTATAATGACGGGAGCTATGTTTCATGATGATGCACGAGCGCTGGCCCAGATACTGGGTTTGGAACTTGTGAAACCTCCAGTAAGATATCTCGGTCTCCCACTCATTTCTGCTCGACTTGGAATCAAAGAGTGCCAGCCATTGATTGAAAAGGTCACAGGCCGCATAAAGGACTGGAAAGCTAAATTACTATCTCACGCAGGCAGACTACAGCTGGTCCTCGCTGTTTTGAGTTCTCTAAACATCTATTGGGCCAGAACTTTCATACTTCCTGTAGCAGTGCTGGAACAAATTGAGAAAATATGTGTCACCTTCCTATGGAGCGGAACTGAATCCAAAAGGTGTGTACATCAAGCAAGCTTGAGTACCATATGCAAAACAAAGGAGGAGGGTGGCCTAGGGATGATGAGTATGGAAATATGGAACAAGGGCGCGCATTGTGGGCTGTTGTTCAAGATCGCAAGTAAAGAGAGTAGCGTCTGGGTCGAGTGGATTTGGAGAAATCAGTTGAGAATAAATTCTTGTGGACTATGCCGATTCCCGAGATTGTTCTTGGTCATGGCGCAATATCTTGAAGTCGCGAAAGGAAGCAAGAGAGCTAATCTGTTATTCAATCTCAAATGGGGAAGACACACTCTTATGGCACGACATTTGGTGCAAGCAGCAGAGTCCTCTCTTACACAATTCACAAGCGGTAGTTTGAAATCATGCTTCCCCTCAATGCAACAAAGGAAGGAGCTATTGACCAATGGAAGCTGGAATGACATTGTAAATAATATACAAAGGCGACCCTCGTGAGAAGATATCTTGAGTACCAAAGTGAATCGACATATAGAGAGATCGAGTAGTATGGACACCGCATCATAGTGGATCATTCACGAGCGGTCAAAGGCGCACTAGAAGACATGGGGGTAAGGTTAGATGGCAACGTATGGTATGGGGCGAATCGGTTATCCCTAGTCATTCCTTTTGCCTCGGCAATTATTCTCGAAGTCTTCCACTCAAGACAAAGTTAGTTTACAAGAAGATTCTAACACATTCATCTTGTTGCCCGCGGTCAAAAAGTCGGAATTCTCAAATCACCTTTTCTTTGAATGCTCCTTCTCTCGAGAGGTGATCAATGGCATTAAGATAGTCTTGGGTATTGGAACTGATTGCAGAAGCTCAAATAGAGAATGGTCTTCACTGCTGAAACTTTGCAGAGGGTCGAGCCAGGTGGTGGAAATCTATAAGAGTTACATATGTGCAATAGTTAATGGGATTTGGAAGGAGCGAAATGCACGTAGGTTCTCCAATCATAGTAGGCCAGCATCAGCAGTGTTGAAATGCATTCGAAAAGATGAGAAGGTATCTACGGTGAAGGTATCGAAATGGAGGACACGGACGTCGCCGAAGGCTAACTCGTGATATCGGAATCCGTGAAGTTTAAAAGCGCGCACAACAGTTTTGTACACTCGAACCACCGAACAGGATAGATTCAAATTGAATACGATGGGCTGCATTGCGGATAATGGTACGGGTCATGGGGAGCAATCGTAAAATAGTAAGGGTGAGTTATTGAGAGCATTCAATCGGTAGTGGAGGAGAGAGGTCGATTACTCTTCCAAGAATTGAAGGCCATCGAGATTGGGTTGAGTATATGTTTGGAAATAGGTCAGTGTACAAGTGGATGTGGCATCGGACTCTCTACAAGCAAGATAAATGAGTAACAAAGCTTGCCAAGCCGCCATGGAACTGCCAAGATGTGCTAAACCATATTTTAGATATAGCGTCACAGTTGTTAAGTTGTACTTTCTCGCATGTTTTTAGGGAGTCTAACAGAGTGGCCGACCACCTAGCTGGCCTATCTATTGACCATGGCTGTAATATTGTGTATGTTGGTCCTCCAATAGGTAGGGAGTTGTATAATTTCGTTGAGGAGGATGCAAGAGGAACCATATATGTACGAGTTGGATGATGAATACAGGTGAGGGTCAGCCTAACCCTAGCTTAAAGTTTAAAAAAAAAAATAAGATCGAGAAAATGATTCTCATATAAACTTTAGTTTCTCTGTTACATTTACTATTTAATGGACTTTGCAGTTAAAGATTCTAACAGAATACAAACACAGAGTTCTTGTTGATGACGTGGATAACTGTCTTGATGCTGATGTGTCTCTATTATTAGGAGGCCTCACAAGTTCCAAGAGTGACGAATTACAACATCCGGTTTCTTGCAGCTGTCTTAAGTACATTCTCGTCAGCTTGGTCACACGCGCTCAAATGGCTCAATCTAAACTAGGTCTGTCAAATGGTTTTCGATAACCCGATAACCGATCCGAACCAAACCGATAAAAAATGGTTGGGTTTTGGTAATTTGGTTTGCCTTCCACAAATCCGAAACCGAACCGAACCAATAAGATATTAGTTTGGTTTCGGGTTTGTCCTCTACCGAACCGATATGAACTCAAACCAATAAAATGATATTTTAATAATATTTATGATTAATTTTATATATATTTATCAATTGTGTGGCTAAAATTAATTGATTTAATTTAGAATTTAATTGATTTTATAGTTTTCAATTCGGTTCGGGTCGGTTCAATTTTGGTTTGTAATATATCTTATCGGTTCGGTTTGGTTTCGGGTTCTCAATTTTCTTATATGTTCGGTTCGGTTTTGGGTTCCCAATTTTCTTATCAGTTCGGATTTAGATTTTCCAAAATCTTACCCAAACCGATCCATTGACAGCCCTAATCTCAACTGAGCGAGTCTGTGCCATGAGCACCCATTAGATTGGCTTCCTTCTATATGATCGGGATTTAGTCAATTATTCAAGCAATCCATGTCTTCTAAGATGATGTAGTTTACGATTGGAGACTCTGTTGCTCAAAAAATAAAGTCAAGGGGGTACAATTATAATATATAGACTAGTTTTTGAACCCGTCCTACGAACGGATGTTGTTATATTAAATTATTCTAAAAAATATTAGCAATTATGCAGAGCTAGGAGATATATATGAAAATTATATTAATCGCTCATTCAAATTTCTTGCACCACTCTCAATAAAAAGAAAACAACAAATTTATCGCTTTCTTTTAGTTGCTAGGTTTAATAATTAAAGTTTGATTGAAGTTTTATGAAAATGCTCAATGTGGCCAAAATGATATTGAAACTACTTGAATAGCAAGACACTCTCAATCATAATAAAATAATTATGATAAACACTATTTAAAATGCAAAACTATACTTGTTGAGACATTATATTCCCCCAACAAATAATACAACTATATTTCGAGGTTAGTTCAATGCATTTGCATCAAGTTTCCGATTTTTTGTTAATTATTCATTGAGGTTAGTTCAATGTAGTTATTGTATCTAGTTTCCGATTTCCAATTAATTATTCTTTGAGATTAGTTCAATGCAGTTGCATCAAGTTTTCGATTTCCCATTAATTATTCATTGAGGTTAATTAAGTGCAGTTGCATCAAGTTTATGATTTCTCGTTAGTTATTCATTAAGGTTGATTTAGTGCAATTGCATCCAGTTTTTGATATTTCATTAATTTGTTTTTTAGATTAGTTCATTGCATTTCCATCTAGGTTCCAATTTCTCATTAATTACTCTTTCAAATTAATTCAATACATCTGCATCCAAGTTTATGATTTTCAGTTAATTATTTTTAGAGGTTAGTTCGATGTTCAATGCATTTGCATCTAGTTTCAAATTTATGGTTATTTATGCTTTGAAGTTAGTTCGACCAGTTACATCTGATTTTTTATTTCTAGTTAACTATTCTTTGAGGTTAGTTCAATGCATTTGCATCAAGTAGTTTCGATTTCCGGTTAATTATTTTTGTAGGTTAGTTCAATGTAGTTGCATCAAATTTAAGATTTCCCGTTAATTATTCATTGAGATTAGTTCAGTGCAGTTGCATCCATTTTTCGATGTTTTGTTAATTAGTCTTTGATATTAGTTCATTGCATTTGCATACAATTTCTGACTTCTCGTTAATAACTTTTTGAAGTTAGTTCAATATATCTGCATCTAGTTTTTTATTATTTATGCTTTGAGGTTAGTTCGATGCAATTACATTCGGTTTCTAATTTTTCGTTAACTATTCTTTGAGATTATTTCAATGCATTTGCATATAGTTTCTGATTTCCTGCCAATTATTCTATGGGGTTAGTTCAACGCAGTTGCATTCAGTTTTTGATTTTCTGTTAATTATTTTTGAGATTAGTTCAATGCATTTGCATCTAGTTTTCGATTTTCCGTTAATTATTATTTGAAGTTTGTTTGATGTATTTGCATACCATTTCCAATTTTCCTTTAAATATTTTTCAAGGATTTGCATCCAATTTCTAATTTCTCGTTAGTTATTCTCTGACATTAGTTTAATGCAGTTACATCCAGTTTCCGATTTTTAGGTAATTACTTTTTGAGTCTGGTTTATTGTATTTGCATAAAGTTTCCGATTTTCTGTTAATTACTTTTTTAGCTCAGCTCAATGTATTTGAATCCAGTTTCCGATTTCCTTTTAATTATCCAATGTGGTGTGTAATATCAACTTCAAATAGGACATAAAAATAAATTATGTTTGATTTACTATGTGGGATCATCAAAAATTATCCAATTCCCGATTTCCCGTTAATTATTCTTTAAATTATACATGACTCACTATGTGAGATCTTCAAAGATTATCTACGAACGTGTGATGTTATATTAATTATTCTAAAAAAAATTTGTAATTATATATGCAGAACTATTATATATGAATATTATATTAATCACTCATCCAAATTTCTTATAACGTGAAAACCCCACTATCCATTAAAAAAAAAGAACTCATCCTAAATAAAACCCTTCAACTTCATTTTGTTGTTTAATAATAGAAGTTTGATTGAAGTTTTGTGAGATTGCCTAATAAGACGAAGTTCATATTGAAGCTATTTGAATAGCAAGGCGTTCCCAATCATACGAAAAGAGATAAGATAAACACTATTTTAAATGTAAAATTATACTTATCGAGACATTCCTACAACATATAACACAACTATGTTTTGAGGTTAGTTTAATGTATTTGCATCCAGTTTCTGATTTTCAATTCCGTTATTTATTTTTTTATGTTAGTCCAATGCAATTGCATCTAGTTTCCGATTTTCCGTTATTTATTTTTTGAAGCTAGTTCAATGCGGTTAGTTCAATGTATTTGCATCTAATTTCCAATTTCCTATTAATTGTTCTTCAAGGTCAGTTCAATGCATTTGCATTCAATTTCCGATTTTCCGTTAATTATTCTTTGAGATTATTTTAATGTATTTGCATTCAGTTTTTTATTTATTGTTTATTATTCCATAAGGTTGCATTTGCATCTAGTTTCCGATTTCCTGTTAATTATTGTTTGAGACTAGTTCAATTAATTTGCATCCATTTTTCGATTTTTCGTTAATTATTTCTTGAGGTTAGTTCAATGCATTTGCAACAAGTTTATTTTTTAAGATTAGTTCAATACAGTTGCATCCGATTTCCGATTTCCCATTAATTATTATTTAAAATTAGTTCTACACATTTGCATCCTGTTCCCAATTTATAGTTAATTTTTCTTTGATGTTAGTTCAATGTAGTTGCATCCAGTTTCCGATTTCCCATTAATTTAATCATTGAGGGTTAGTCTAATGCATTTCCAACCAGTTTTCGATTTCTCGACAATTATTTTTTTATGTTAATTTGTTATATTTGCATCCAAGTTTTGATTTCCCGTTAATTATTTTTTGAGGTTAGTTTAATGCAGTTGTATCCATAGTCCGATTTCTCATTAATTACTTTTTAATATTAGTTTAATGTTTGCATTTGCATCAAGTTTCCGATTTTCTGTTAAATACTATTTAAGGTTAGTTCGATGCATTTGCATCCAGTTTTTGGTTTCCCATTAATTGTTTTTTGAGCTTAGCTTCATGTAGTATTATATATATTTTAAAAATATTTGTCATTATTGGTTTGCCGTTATTATTTTTTATTTTATTTTTTTTATACATGTGAGCTTGTGTTAGAATGAATGCAAAATTTTCTATTATATGTTTTATGATGTTATTTTTTGTATAATTTAATTTTCCACTGTAATTTGTTTTGGTTTGGTATATATATATTAAAATTGGAAATTACATTATAGTGTTGAAAAAAAAATTTATAAATTCAAAAATTTAATTGGAATATGTCGTAATTAATGTGGTTTTTGAAATCATTAACGATGGCTAAATGTCTAAATCCCAAAGTGGATGATGATGCATTAAATCTATCCAACTTTATTTGTTTAGGCCCATATAGACATATAGTACCTACAATGTAATTTTATTTGTTGTCCCCTTAGTTTTGGGTGTATACTGTTATTTATTTTATGATTAGTTTACTTTTATTTTTTCTTTTTTTGTCCCAGTCACGTGTGTGGTTAACAAATGTAGAACGTAAATGTTTAGGCAACTCAATTCATTTTTTCCTTCATTATTTCATTGTCTTTTTCTATAAAGAAACTTTGTTATGTTAAACTTCACCTAAGATTAGTGTGGAAACGATTCTTTGTCTCCTATTTTTTCGTAATTAGCTATAGTGTTTAGGAAAAGTTGGAGAATTTGTGAAACTCTGGATAAGATTGTTTCCTTCTTTATATCATTTTTTTTTTGTCTAATTAATAATAGAGTTTAGAAAAAACTGGAGTCTCTATGAGTGCTCCAATTGTCTGATTTTTCCATATTAATTTTCTACTTTTTCGTAATTAGTCAAAGAATTTTATAAATATTGGAGACTCTGTGAATGCTCAAAAAATAGAGCCAAGAGGGTACATCTATAATATATATACTAGCTTTCGAACCCGCCCTACGAACGGGTGTCGTTATATTAAATTATTCTAAAAAATATTAGCGACTATGCATAGCTATGAGATATGAAAATTATATTAATCACTCATTCAAATGTATATCACCACTCTCTATAAAAAGAAAGCACCAAACCTTGATAAAACTCATCAACATAATTTTGTTGTTAGATTTAATAATATAAGTTTGATTGAAATTTTGTGAGAATGCCCAATGTAATGAAGATGATATTGAACGAAGCTATTTGAATATAAAACATTCCCAATCATAATAAAAGAATTATAATAAACACTACTTAAAATGTAAAACTATACTTGTTGAGACATTATATTTAATGTAAAACTATGTTTCAAGTTAGTTGAATGCATTTGCATCAAGTTTACGATTTTACGTTAATTATTCTTTGAGGCTAGTTCAATGTAGTTGCATCTAGTTTCCGATTTCCCATTAATTATTCTTTGAGGTTAATTCAATATAGTTGTATTAAGTTTCTGATTTCCTATTAATTATTCTTTGAGGTTAGTTCAGTATAGTTGCATCTAGTTTTCAATGTTTTCCGCTTAGTTATTCATTGAGATTAATTCATTGCATTTGCATCCAGGTTTCAATGTTTTGTTAATTATTTTTGAGATTAGTTTATTGCATTTGCATCCAGATTTTTGTTAATTATTTTTTGAGGTTAGTTCAATACATCTATCCAGCTTCCAATTTCCAGTTAATTATTTTTTGAGGTTAGTTTAATGCATTTACATATAGTTTTCATTTCCAATTATTTATTTTTGAGGTTAGTTCAATGCATTTTGCCGGTTTTCAATTCCAGTTAAATATTTTTTAGGTTATTTCAATGCATAGCATCCAGTTTTCAATTTTTTTAAATTTTCTTTAATGGATATTGCTTCCAATTTATGATTTCCTAGCATGTTAGTTATTCTATGATTTTAGTTTAATACAGATTGCATCCAATTTTCAATTTTCTAGTTAATTACTCTTTGAGGTTAGTTCAATGCATTTGCAGCAATTTTTCTATTTCCCATTAATTGTTTTTTAGGTTTGTTCAATGCATTTGTATCAAATTTTGATTTTCCATTAATTATTCATTAAGATTAGTTCAAGGTCACTTTGCATCCATTTTCGATGTTTTATTAATTAGTCTTTAAGATTAGTTCATTGCATTTATATCCAGTTCGATTTGTCATTAATAATTATTTGAGGTTAGTTCAAATACATCTGCATCTAGTTTATTATTTATAATTATTTATATTTTGAGGTTAGTTCGATGCAATTTTATTAGGTTTCGATTTCCGTTAACTATTATTTGAAGTTATTTCAATGCATTTGCATCTAGTTTCTGATTTCCCGCCAATTATTCTATGAGGTTAGTTCAATGCAGTTGCATTCAATTTTTGATTTCATGTTAATTATTTTTTTAGGTTAGTTTAATGCATTTGTATCCAGTTTTTTATTCCCCGTTAATTATTATTTGAGGTTTTTTTGATGCATTTGCATACCGTTTTCGATTTCCCGTTAAATATTTTTCAAGAATTTGCATCCAATTTCTAATTTCCCGTTAGTTATTGACGTTAGTTTAATGCAGTTGCATCTAGATTCTGATTTCTAATTAATTACTTTTTGAGTTTAGTTTATTGCATTTGCATAAAATTTTCGATTTTCCGTTAATTACTCTTTTGAGCTCAGTTCAATGTATTTGAATCTAGTTTTCAACTTTATTTTGATTATCCAATGTGGTGTGTAATACTAACTTTCTACTAATCCACTTGTAGTGTTCTTGCAAACATGACATAAAAATAAATTATGTTTGATTTATTATATAGGATTATCAAAGATTATCCAGTTCTCGATTTCCGTTAATTTTCTTTTTTAAATTATATCCGACTCACTATATGGGATCTTCAAAGATTATCTACTTAACGGTCCTCTCATATTAATTATTCTAAAAAATATATGCAACTATATATCCAAAACTATTATATACAAATTTTATATTGATCATTCATCCAAATTTTTATAACATGAAAACCCCAATGCGTATTCTCCATTAAAAAAAACTCACCACTAATAAAACCCTTCAACTTTATTTTGTTGTTTAATAATGGAAGTTTGATTGAAGTTTTGTGAGATTGTCTAATAAAAAGGAAGTTCATACTTAAATAGTAAGGTGTTCCCATCATACTTAAAAAAATAATAAAACACTATTTTAAATGTAAAACTATACTTATCGAGACATTCTCACAACATATATACACAATTATATTTTGAGATTAGTTCAATGCATTTGCATCCAACTTTTTGATTTTATGTTATTTATTTTTTTTTAAGTTAGTTCAATGCAATTGCATCCAGTTTCTGATTTCTTGTTAATTATTTTTGCAATTAGTTCAATGCATTTGCATTTCCAATTTTATGTTAATTATTCTTTGAGATCAGTTCAATGCATTTGCATCCAACATCTAATTTTTCGTTAATTATTCTTTGAGATTAGTTTAATACATTTGCATCCAGTTAATGATTTTTCATTTATTATTCGATAAAGTTGCATTTGCATCTAGTTTCTTATTTCACATTAATTATTGTTTGAGGTTAGTTCAATGAATTTGTATCCAATTTCCGATTTTCCGTTAATTATTTCTTAAGGTTAGTTCAATGCATATGCATTTTTTTTTAGATTAGTTTAGTGTAGTACTGTAGTTGCATATGGTTTCCAATTTCCAGTTAATTATTTTTTAAGATTAGTTCTACGCTTACATTTGCATCATGTTTCTAATTTATAGTTACTTTTTTTAGGTTAGTTCAATACAATTGTATCCAGTTTCGATTTTCCCATTAATTTAATCTCGAGGGTTAATTCAATGCATTTGCATCCAGCTTTTCGATTTCCCACAATTATTTTTTTTATGTTAATTCGATGTATTTGCATCCAAGTTTTGATTTCACGCATTTTATTATTATTTTTTGAGGTTGTTAATTATTCTTTGAGGGTAGTTTAATGCAGTTCTATCAATATTTCGATTGTCCATTAATTACTTTTTAAGATTAGTTTAATGCTTCCATGTGCATCCAATTTTCGATTTCCCGTTAAATATTATTTGAGGTTAGTTCGATGTATTTGCATCTAGTTTTCTGTTTTCAGTTAATTGTTCTTTGACGGTAGTTTCATGTAGTATTATATATATTTTAAAATATTTGTCATTATTGGTTTGCCGTTATTTATTTATTTATTTATTATTTTCTATTATATATTTTGTGATGTTATTTTTTGTATAATTTAATTTTCCACATGTAATTTGTTTTGTTTTGGTTTGGTATATAATTTATTTAAGCCCAATGTCCACTTTAACTAAATCAATAGTTATATAATTTATTTAAGTCAACATCCGCTTTAACTAAATCTCGTTATTCCTCTAAAATTGAAAAATTATAAAATTCATAAATTTAATTGGAATATGTTGTAATTATTGTGGCGGAATTGTGGTTTTTGAAATTTTAACTATGACTAAATGTCTAAATCTCACATGGATGACATATTAAATTGATCCAACTTTATTTTTAGGCCCATATATATATTACATACAATACAATTTTATTTGTTTTGGTGTATCATTGTTACTTATTTTATAATTAGTTTTTTTTTTTTTTTTTTTTGTGGTTAACAAATGTGTGGTAAATGTTCAAACAACTCAATTCATTTTTTTTCTTTGTTCTTTCATAGATTCATTGTCATTTTCTAGAAAGAAACTTTTGTTATGTTAAACTTCATCTTGATATTAGTGTGGAAACTATTCTTTGTAAGCGTAAGAGTTTTAGAAAAATTATTTTTTGTTGAAACTATTGTTTTAGCAATTTAGTTTTTTTTTTTTTTTCATTTTTTCCTTACGTAATTAGCTATATTATTTAGAAAAAGTTGGAGACTCTCTAAAACTTTAGATGAAATTGTTTCTTTATTTATATCCTACTTTTTTCATAATTATTAATAGAATTTAGAAAAAAACTGAGTCCTGATCCGTGAGTGCTCCAAAAAAATAGATTGGTGACGGTATAGCTATAATATATATCTAATGATTTGGATTTTTTTTTTTTTTTGGGTAATTAGTGTTAGAGTTTATAAAAAATTGGAAACTCTATAAAGCCTTGAAAAATAGAGCCAAGAGGGTATAGCTATAATATATATCTAAAGACAAATATGGGATTGTTTATTTCTTTATATCATATTTTTTTCGTAATTAGTAATAGAGTTTTAAAAAAATTGGAGTATCTGGGAGTGCTCTAATTGTCTGATTTTTTCATATTAGTCTCTTATTTTTTTCGTAATTAGTAGTTTTACAAATATTAGAGACTCTGTGAATGCCCAAAAAATAGAGCCAAAGGGTACAATTATAATATATATCTAAAGATATAATTAAGAGATATTCATAGACAAATTGAAGAGTAATACTGTATACTTGTATAGTGCCCCTAAAGATATTATTCATAAACTAGGCCTCAGATACTGCCTCGTTATTAGGAATGGGTGGATCCGGAGAAGAACTTGTTCGCACAAGATAACCTCCTCCACATTTAACTAAGGGGCTATTTGTTTTTTTGGGTTAAGTTATAAGAGGGTCTTATAAGACCATGTGTTATAAGAGGGTCTTATAAGATGGTCTTATAAAGTGGTTTGTTTTTTCATTTTAAGTTTCTCTTAAAGCAATGCAAAAATAGAAAAAACAAATACATAACATCTTATAGATGGTTATTTGACAAATATAACCCTACTTTTACATCACATTTAACATGAATAAATTAATTTAAAACAAAAATATAGTTTGATTTTTCCTACGATTTCAAATCAATTTTGATAATTAGAATATCGATTTTAAAACTTTGACTTAGTTGGCAAAAAAAAAGTGGTCTTAATAGCACTTTCAGTGGTAGTGGAAGTGATGAATCTTGGTCTTAATAACACAGAGGTATGTGGTAGAGAGTAGTAGTAGAAGTGGTGGATATCTTAATAACACCATTTTGGTGATAGTCTTAATAACAACAGTGGTGGTGATGGTAGTGGTGGTGATGGTAATACATGATGGTTTTCAGTTTAGTGGAGGTGATGATTTGGTCTTAATAGCTTGTGGTAGTGATGGTGGTGGTGGTGGTTTTAATAGCACCACAACTGGTGATAGTCTTAATAGTACTCTAGTGGTGGTGGAGGTGATGATGGTTTTGATAGTGGTGGTGGTAATTAAAAAAGTGGTGGTGGTGGCAAAATATGGTGGCTAGGGCAATGGAGTTATTTGGAGAGAAGAAGATAATGAAAAGTAGGAAAGAAGAGATAAATGAGGTTAGGGGTATATGGACCGGGGTGTTTGAGTCATTTTTGCAAGTTATAAGACTTATAGAATTGAAGTAGATCCAATCTTTATATATATATTATAGCTTCTTCCCTTTCAATTGAGGGAAGCGTTTCTAGGGTGTCCACTTCATGGCTAATTAAGAAAAATAGGAGATAAAATAGAAAACAAATATTTATTTTTATCCTTAGATATATATTATAGTTATATCTTCACCCATCTATTTTTTGGCAAAGACTCATTTTTTAAACTCTATTATTAATTATAAAAAGTATGATATAAATAAAAAAACAATCTCAAAATTTCACAATCTAACTTTTCCAAACACTATAGCTAATTATGAAAAAAAAACAACCCCATCTAGAGTTTTGGGTGTCTCTAACTTTTCCTAAACAATATAGCTAATTAAGGGGAAAAAATGAGACAAAAACTAAATTGCTAAAAATAATAGTTTCCACCGAATGATTTTCCTAAAACCCTTTTCTTTGATCGTCATCCACTGGGATTTAGACATTTATTCATAGTTAAGAAATCTAAAAATCACAATTTTGACCACAATAATTATGACATATTCCAATTCCTTAGATATCTCTACTTTTAGTTTTTTGTAATTTTTTTATAAGACATTTATAATAGAATGCCTTTTAAGAAGCAAAAACAAACCAAAAATGTCAAATATCAAGTCATTATCTTATAATTTATAAGACCTTAAGGTCTTATAAGAGGCAAAAACAAATTGTCAAGAGGGGCCATTTGTTTTACCTATAAGACTTTGATGTCTTATAACCTCTTATAAGATCCAACCCAAATGATTTTATAAATTTTTTGTAAGGACTTTTGCCTCTTATAAAATGCATTCTACTGAAATGTTTTATAAAGGCTCAATGTACCTAAAACCAAAATTAGATCTACTTCAATTCTATAAGTCTTAAAACTTGAAAAATGACTCAAACACCCTCGTCCCATATACCCCTAAATTTCATTTTTTCTCATCTTCCTTTTTCATTATCTTATTTTCCAAATAACTCTATTACCCTAGCCACCACCGGTTACCACCACCACCACCACCACTGCCGCCACTACCACCACCACCATCACCACTACCACCACCATCATTACCTCCACCTCCACCACCACAACCACCACCACCACTGTGCTATTAAAACCACCACCACTACTACCACCGTACTATTAAGACCAATATTATCACTTCCATTGCTACTACTACCACCACCACCACCGTACTATTAAGACATCCACCACTTTTACTACCACCACCATTATCGTGCTATTAAAATCAATATCATCACCTCCACTACCACCGCCGCCACCAATTAAAGTAGTTTCCTAAAATCGATATTTTAATTATCAAAATTGATTTGAAACAGAAAATCAAACTATACGTTTGTTTCAAAAAAATATATTCAAGTTAAATGTGATGTAATATCTAAAGTTATATTTGTCAAATAACCATCTATAAGATGTGAAGATTTGTTTTTTTTATTTTACAAGTGCCCCTAAGAGGAACTTAAAATAAAAACAAACCACTTTATAAGACCATCTTATAAGACCCTCTTATAACACATGGTCTTATAAGACCCTCTTATAACTTAACCCAAAAAAACAAATAGCCTAAGTATATATCGATCACTACTGAATGTTGTCCCAAATACCATTGAGATGCACAATACCGTCCCATCGAGATTTGTGCTGATTGTGTAGTTTGACGGAAGTTGGCCCCGACCATAGGCCATGGTGGAGTACTGGAGTCACCTAGCCTTGTCAAACTTCCTACGTAACAAAATCCTCATATCTAGGGACAAAAATTGACTCCTACTAATCATCAAACTTGTGTTTAGTCCCCATGTCGTCATACCATAGGCCATGTCATCTATAAACCCAATGAGTATTGTGTGATCTTATTCTGTACTACTGGTAGGGTGCAGTTTTTCATATTCTGTACTAGTGGTACGTGTTGTCAATAAATTGCTATCGGAATATACACAGAGAATCCTGTTTTTTAAGAGAGAGCGAGATTGAGAGAATGGAGGAGGGGTTGTTGTTGAAGGAGAGAGAGGAGAAGAAAAAGGTGTTAACATGGGATGTATTTAAAAGGGAAGCGAAGAAGGTTGGTTTTTTAGCAGGACCTATGGTTGCAGTGTCCTTGTCTCAGTATTTGTTGCAAGTTATCTCAATGATGATGGTTGGGCATCTTGGTGAACTTGCTCTTGCTAGCACTTCTATCGCCACTTCCCTTACTGCTGTTACTGGCTTCAGTCCTCTTGTAAGTCGTTTTTTTTTTAAACGTTCTTTGATTTGAGGTCCTTTATTAATTGCTTTCTCTAACGTTCTTCACAGCAATGTGGTAACGTGGACTTGCAAAATACTGATTAATAAATTTGGGAAATTTATACAAAAAAACAACGGATACGAGCGAATATATTAGTCACCGGGTTCGAAGTGTGTATATCGCATTCGTAATGAACGACTAATAGATGTCTTTCAGTTCCTACTTTTGACAAATAATTGGGACTGCAACTTGTCTCTGTTTGAAACAAGTAATAATGCATATATTCTTATAATTCTGGTGTGGCTAGCTAGCTTAGAAACACTAAGGGCATCTCCAATGGGGGGTGTAAACCGTATAGAATAGAAATTTTACACCCCAAATATCAAAAAACTCTTTCCAATGGGGGTGCTAAACCGTAGGTAATAGTGTATTAGCTAATAATAAAGGGGGTGGGAATTCCCCCTCTCGCCATTAGTTAATAAAAAAAGCCCGGACGTCACTTAAAATAATGTCTGTTTAACTTAAAAACTCGGACGTCACTTCAACACACGTTTGAAGCTTTATTTTTTAACTCGGACGTCACTTAAAGAGGGACGTCACTTGGAGTGACGTCCGAGTTTAAAATCTATTTTTTTTACACTCTAGAGTGTGGATATTTATGAGCTATACAATACTATATAATTAGAGGTGTAAAATCCTAATGGCACCTACGTGGAACTTAGGTGGAGGTGTAATTTTACACCCCCATTGGAGATGTCCTAAGACAACATAAATAAGCTTATTATTTAGCAAAGGCGGAGTAAATTATAGAGCAGCACACAATACAAACTGTCCTCGTCCAATTGTGGTTTGAAATTTTATCGCCTCCATGTTTAGTCTCCACTAGTTCAGTCGTAACTGCTGTAACAACCCGAAATCTCACCAACATCAAGAGATATTCGTTAAGCAAGAAAGGTTTTGCTGCTAGTTTCAAAGAGATTCACACTTATATCCATGAACTCTCTCATATCTGGCGATGCTGGACTATTAATTTTATACACCGAAACACATGCTTCTTGGAGTTTCCTCTGTATTGAGTTCAAATTGCTTCCTACTGCCATAAAGGGTTCTTCTTACTCGAGACTTGTAAGTACACCTTAAAACTAGAAATAGTTTGCCACAAATGTAGTCTAATAGGTACAAAATTTCTGAGTTGCGCATTGATGATTAAATGATTTAAATGACCCGCAGGCAGGAATGGCAAGTGGACTAGAAACGCTTGGTGGTCAAGCTTATGGGGCACAACAATATCAAAAGCTTGGACACTATACTTACAGTGCTAGTATCTCTCTCATAGTACTCTGCCTCCCTCTGTCTCTTATTTGGATCAGCATGGGAAAACTACTCATTCTCATAGGCCAAGACCCTCTAATTGCACTTGAAGCTGGCAAATATGCAATGTGGTCGATTCCTTCACTGTTAGCTTATGCAATTCTTCAACCGGTGGTGAAATACTTACAATGTCAAAGTTTGATCCTTCCAATGCTCTTGAGCTCCTCTGCAGCACTTTGTATTCATGTTCCTCTGTGTTGGGTCTTAGTGCATAAGTCAGGACTGGGAGTAGTTGGAGCTGCACTAGCAATTGACATATCTTATTGCTTGAACTTGATATTTTTATTATTGTACGTCAAGTACTCCTCATCCTGCGAGAAAACACGCGTGCCACTATCGATGGAGGCTCTCAAAGGTATTAGAGAGTTCTTGCGCCTTGCTGTGCCTTCCACTATAATGATTTGGTAATGTTGTTCTATTATTCTTAATTTTTCCGTTTTTTTTTTGTGCTCTTTTTATTTTATTTTTTATTTAACTTTTTATGTGCTTCACATTGAATCATTTATTCTTGTTCTCTATCCTAATGCATTTCCTTCATATGGTGCAGTCTTGAATGGTGGTCATTTGAGCTGCTAATTTTGTTCTCTGGAATGTTACCTAATCCACAGCTCGAAACTTCCGTTCTCTCTGTGTGGTAAGTAACGTTTTTAACGTTCTCCTCATCACTGGAGATGAGAAAATTGTTCTGATCCTTCACTGGTTGAAACAACAGGCTCCCTTAAATAGGGACTAGTCTATTTTTGGTACATACTTTGTTGAGGGGGGGGGGGGGGGGTTGATTTCCTTTTTTCGTAGATTTTCAAGCAAGTGCTCATATTTAATTTGGTTTAGTTATCGTTTTGTATATGAATATAACATTTGTTTTATCTATTGCTTTAAACAGCCTTACAACAATTTCATTTCTCTACTCCATTCCGATTGGTCTTGGTGCGGCTGCAAGGTTGACTCTCCATCTACTTCTGCTTGTGTTTTCAAATGTTTGTTCATGCAGTTTTTTTCAACAACTGTGCTCACAATTGCTTCCATTCCTTACAGCACTCGAGTTTCAAACGAATTAGGAGCTGGGAACGCACAGGATGCTCGTATTTCTGTATGTGTTGTAATGCTAATTGCAGCAACGGTGATGGTTTTTGTAAGTGCCACTCTTTTTGCAAGTCGCAATATCTTGGGATATGCCTACAGTAATGAGAAGGAGGTGATAGATTATGTCACAACACTCGTTCCTTTAGTTTGTCTCTCAGTTATCATGGACAGTCTACAAGGTGTCCTCTCAGGTTAGATATAAACTTTGTAGGTCAGTGCTTTAACTTTATTTTCTTGTCTGAACAGAGGTTTGAAAGATAATCTGTATTGTTCAGGTATTGCGAGAGGAACGGGATGGCAGCATATGGGTGCCTACGTTAACCTTGGGTCTTTTTATCTTGCGGGTATTCCATTAGCTGTTTTGTTGGGTTTCCGTCTACATTTTGGAGGAAAGGGCCTCTGGATTGGAATAGTGATAGGTTCTGCCATACAGTCATCTTTACTCGCTTTTATAACATGCTCCACAAATTGGCAAAAACAGGTGTGTAACCCATTCCATTTTAGCTTAAAAAGTATGCTCTGTGGCCCTTCTTGGTGACCCAGAATATATGGTACTTGTGAGTTCTTGGTAATTCCCAAAACAGTTAACTGTGTCCAGGAACTCTCAATCAAGTGCTCATTGAACCTACCTTTTCTTACTCTGTTGGTGAACTTAACTGTTTATGTTTTAAACACTGCATTTGCATGTCTCTTGTAGGCACTGAAGGCAAAAGAGAGGATATTTGAGGGTAGACCTTCGATAGAGAATGAAGCAAGTGAATAATGGTTTCTGAAACGCCAATTTTTAGTGAGTCTATTCATAACTCTTAGAATAATTAAGTGTTGTTAGAAATGTATTTGCTCCCTACAGCTCCTTTTACGTACGTTACTGTTTGTTTGGTCGATCAGTATACCTTTGCTGTTTCATGGCTCACAAGTAAACCACCCTGCAAGAGCATATCTTAGTAAGAAACCTTTGCGGGTGCATGGTAGTACCAAAAATCGCTCTCAAGGAAGGTATTCCTCGAACCATCCATCGCCTACTCCCGACACCATATATGCGTCTGAAAACCTCCTGAAGAGGAGAATCGTTTTTTTCCTCAAAAGTCAAAACCATTTCAAATTCACATTATTCTCTCGCATCTCCTCTTAGCGCTTTGGTAATAATTGTTTGAGTCCCTTTCCAGATGAGGCAAACAAATGAGATAATCCACGTGACGGGACACCATACATGAACTTCAAGGGTGCTGAGTCTGCTGTGAAATATATCAGCTACAACAACGACTTGATTCTTTGTGTTACTATATCCAAAAAAGCATTGTAATAAACATCAGCACCATATCCCAGTTTTGGACCTTCTTCCACTCGATCAAATCGATTTCTGGTGAGGTCTGTACATCGATGAGGCTGGGTTAGGCAGTATCCAGTTATATGACAGTACATAATAGTAGTATAGTACACTCTAACCGCCAAAATACACTAGTCGTTTCTGTGCTATTTTCTTTACAGGAACTCTTAATTGGACTATACTCTATGTAAAGGAGCGTTTTAGTCCTCCTTTACATACGATACGATATTAGGAAGAGAAGGGGATTGAATATTGGAAAGACCAAGTTCGTTGTTGAGCGAACTGCCTACGTATCTATCTCTCGATTCTAGGGGGAGAGAAGAATCAGGTCTGGCGTAGTTTATATGGGACGTATTTATAGCTAGGAAAGGTGGATCTCTATCCAACACGTCCTGACAATCACAAATGTATGGTTAAAATTGAAAAGAAGTGTTGAAGTGGTGGTGGTAGGAATTTTGTAATGATGGGGAGTGGTTACAGTGGTTCGTAATTTGCGGTGAGAAGAGAAGCAAGTACAACTTTGACAATGATTGTTTCTAACTCTTAAAATGTGGCCCTATATGTGAAATTCAACGTCAAAAACAAAAATCGAAGCATTTTTTGCCTAAGCGTTATTATTTATTATCTCCTTTTTTTAGAAATTCTTTTTGTTAAGATTTTATGCATCTTTTGATTTGATATGTGAAATAGCAAGTGGATTTAATAATTTCATTAGCTATATATAAGCTACAATTAAGCCTATAATTATATTGTTATTATTAGTAAGTGTATATTCCAAGGTGTGTTAAACACTTTTACTTGGACTCTGGTGGACCGGTCCCCCTTACTTTGCCAAAATATCCCCAAAGATGTTTGTCCTTTGTCCTTCCTCTCAAATTCGTAATGATTGTTTCTAGAAGATCAAATCATGATATAGAACGTTCCAAAATTTCATTTGTTATAATTAATGTCGTATGTGATTTGATGACGAGGTAACCAAATGTTTTAAAACTAGGTCGTTTGAGGCCGCCCTGGAAGCGTTGATATTCCCCGAATGAGAATATATACACTCTAGAAGCGTAATACTATTCATCAAATCTTCCACATCTGTTTGTCCTTCCTCTCAAATTCGTAATTTCTTGCATCAAATCAATTCTTGTTCCAAACTTTCAACTATAATTAATGTCTATAATAACCAATGTTTTAAAAAGCGTTTGAGGCCGCCTCGGAAGCGTTGGCCCATATATAAGATGCATACATTTTTGAGGGGTTCCCAGGCCCACATTGCATTAAGCCTCCATCGCACAGACTTTAGGCCACACTACAAACCCAACTTTTTAGTCCCATTTTAAAGTTTTCAGGCCCAAAAGGCCCTCAGGCGCACATAGTCTTTTCAGCGAAAACCATACACATATTTAATGGAGTGCACTCAAAACTCCTCTTCTTCTTCTTGTTAACCTTTCTTCTTCCTTACAATAATGGTTAAAAAGAAGGAAAACACAAAATACTGATGATCCTCTGCAGTGTTAGAACTCCAACAGTCTTGGGCACTTCAAAAACTTCAGTTTTACTCTTCAAGGTGCGTTTTTTTTCAAACTTTCTAATCCATATTCACAACAAAACCATTCGAAACAAGGAAAGATACATTCTTTTACGAAAACCCGTCTTCAAAAGTTAGTTTATAACACCATTGATAAAAACCCATGTGCATTTATGTATGGTTATAAGGTTAATGATACATTCCAAGTTGTTATTAATGACCAAGAGTTATTTATACGTGTTCTTGATTCAATTCGAGAGAGACCCAAAGTTGCTTTAAAGTTTTTTAGGTGGGCAGAAGTTCAACCTGGGTTTAATCCCAATGAAGAATGTTTTTGTACTATGTTAGAGATTCTTGCCGAGAATGAACTTATGCGGACCGCGTATTCGGTTATGGAAAAGATTGTTTGGAATAATTTGTTTGGAGTAGTGGATGTTCTGATTGACGGGTACATTAAAAATGAGGTGAAAATTAAGCTTCTTGACTTATTGCTTTGGATTTATACCAAAACTTCGATTATTGTGTTATGTTTAGTGGCTTTTGATAAGATGGTAAGAAAAGGGTTGTTACCAGATGTGAGGAATTGTAATAGGATACTAAGGATGCTTCGAGATAAGAATTTGGTGAGGCAAGCTAGAGAGGTATATAAGGTGATGGGTGAGTGTGGGATTAGGCCGACAATTGTTACTTATAATACATTGCTCGATGTGTTTTGCAAGGAAGGGGAGATTCATGAAGCACTACACCTCTTTTCAGAAATGCAGGAGAGAGGGTGTGCACCCACTGATGTTACTTACAATGTTTTAATTAATGGGCTGTCGAAGAAAGGGCAATTAGACGACGCTAAGGATTTGATTGAGAAGATGTTGGAATCGGGTTTGGTGATCTCAGCATACACTTATAATCCTTTAATATGTGGGTATTGTATGAAGGAAGAGTTCAGTGAGGCTTTAGCACTTGTGGACGAGATGATGAGCAGAGGTGTTTCTCCCACGATATCGACCTATAACACATTTGTTGATGGGTTTTGCAAATGCGGAAGAATGATTGAAGCTAGAGAACAGTTCAGCAACATCTTGGGCAACAATTTGGTTCCAGATATAGTTTCGTATAACTGTTTGATATATGGGTACTGTAGGATAGGGAACTTGGAAGAAGCTTTTTTATTGTTGGATGAGTTAAGGAGTAAGCGTCTTACTCCATCTGTTGTTACGTATAATACACTTATGGATGGTCTTTGCAGAGTGGGAAACTTGGAGTCTGCTCAGCAATTTAAAGAGGAGATGATCCGTCAAGGGGTTATCCCTGACATATTTACCTATACAATTCTTGTGAATGGAAACTGCAAGATGGGCAATTTAGCCATGGCTAAGGAGTTCTATGAGGAGATGCTGAGAGAAGGTTTGCAACCAGATAGTTATGCATACACTGCTCGTATTTGTGGTGAAATGAAGCTCGGTAACCCATCCAAGGCATTTAGTTTACAAGAAGAAATGTTTTCCAAGGGATTCCCACCTGGTTTGATAACATATAATGTTTTGGTAGATGGGATGTGCAAATTGGAAATTTTGGAAGATGCACATTTGATGTTACAGAAGTTGGTTGCAGATGGACTTGTACCTGATCATATGCCCTATACTTCCATAATCCACACCCATTTTGTGAATGGGCAACTTAAGGAAGCTAGACAGGTCTTTGATGAAATGCTGAGTCAAGGATTGTCTCCTTCAGTTGTTACCTACACGGTGTTGATTCACGGTCATGCAGTCAAAGGGAGACTTGCACTTGCCTTTAAGTACTTCTCAGAGATGCAGGAGAAGGGGGTCTTGCCAAATGTGATTACCTACAATGCCATGATAAATGGTTTGTGCGAAATGCGGAGAATAGAACAAGCTTACGGACTTTTTGATGAAATGGAAGAGAAAGGGTTGGTCCCCAATAAGTATTCCTACACTCTACTAATAAACGAGAACTGCAACATCGGCAATTGGCAAGAAGCGCTAAGATTGTACAGCCAAATGCTGGAGAGAGAAGTCCAGCCAGATATTTGTACTCACACTGCATTATTCAAGCAACTTGCAAAAGATTATAAGCTTCGCGCTTCCTTGTTCCTTGACAATGTTGTACTAGGAAGTGATTTCACTATAAAAGAGACAGTTGAGTGAAAAATTCATCACACATAAAATTTACAATATTGAGTTTGCTGATTCTGTATGATGCTTTTTCCATTAATTAAATGATATAGTCATATAGCTGATTTCATGAAGCGCCATACTGAGACTGTTTATTTTTTGGGGCAGCCACAGACAGCCAAAGACCTCCAATATGGCCGAGTGTCTGCGGCAGAGTTGGTGCAGGCTGTCCATGACATGCTATCCATGGCTGGGATCAGTATGGACACCGAAAAGCAATCCCTTCTGCAAACGTCTCTGACTCTGCAAGAACAACTTAAAGAATCTCAGGCTGCACTTTTACTTGAAAGTCTTCCTTCTCACTTCTGTCACACACACACAGATAAAATAGTACAATCTTGTTGTTTTGGTCCTTATGGACAATTATTACACTGACGGTAATCATTTTGAAGTCTTTAAGCTCCCAGTGCAAACATAGGCTACTGGCTTCATTTATGCACCGATTTGAAGAATTTTATCTATCTACTACCCAAGTTATAAGATACTTGTGACTGAGTTAATTTATCTTTCAAATTAGTTGCTGATATTGAACAGATTTGCAGGAAAAGGTAGACGCTGCGGTTAAAGAAGCTGATTCTGCAAAAGCAGCTTGGTCGTGCCGGATATGTCTAAGTGCTGAGGTCGATACAACTATAGTTCCTTGTGGTCATGTAGTTTGTCGAAGATGCTCCGCTCAGAGAATTGCCTGACTAATTTTACGAGGTAGAAATGGAATTGCCAATATGTGAAAGTGTTGTTTGTTCATGATCTCTTACAATACATTTCTAATTAAGAAGAAAATTTACAGTATACTCTAATCTCTATTCATCTTTTCCATTTCTTTTCCTTTTAGAATATAGTGATATTAATGTATTATTATATGCCCCTGTGAAATTGCAATACAAACCATAAGAGGGAAACCTACCAGACTAGTAATTATTCTTTGGTGCTGCAATAGAAAATAGCTGATGGAAAATTCGAATGAGCAGCTTCGTGATAGACTACTTGTTCTGATTGTGACTTGTGAGTTGTGACAGAAACTCCAGGCCTTCGGGCTATTTACTGTTGGGGGATTCAATTAGTTAAGTTGGTAATATTCCTGCATTGGCCTTGTTTTGTTTTTTTAACCTGCAAATTCCCAATTAAAAGAGCACTTACTAAGACATATATTGAAGGAATTCTGACTTTGGAATTGCCAGATTTCTTCAATAAAATAATCCGGACAGATCAAAGGGAGGTTAATTTCTCAGCGACACTTGATACCCATATACTTCGATGTGCCCAATGTGTCCGTATCCATGGACAATTCTAATATGGCTACTTCAGTAATACTTCTTGGACACTTATACCACATACGGTATCACACTGGCGTTACTTTCCTACTTCTCAACATTTTTGTTGTTTGTTTGGGACAATTGGCACAATACCATATTGTGACAAAGGTGACTACAGAAAAGATTGCATTACTAAGTGTTGTACTGTATAAAGGAAATTCGATAATAACATAAGAAATTTTGCATTTACGCTAATCCTGCAAATTAAGTACTCCAAGCCATACTGTTTCATATATAGCAAGGTGTGACATGTACATAATCTAATTCCATTAAAATGAATAAAAGCTTGGCAGAGAAGAAGACGTTTCAAATATCAAAGTACATAGGAAACTTCGTAAGATATGTTTTCCCCTTTTTTTTTTTTTTTGGAGAACAGGGGAATGTGACGTATGGATTAAACTTGTACAGGATACCTAGCATGCAATGAACCTTGTGGACCTGCAAATACCTCCACGAATTGAATCCTTTTACTTACACCTCACAACCAGGTAGCCAACATCTTTTCCTGATACCCAATCTCTTTTAATCAAATCCACTAATGCAACAAACTCCATATGGGATGGTACCTATAATTTTCTTAGATAGAAAACGGAATGGTGGATATCTTTCTTTTCCATGTAGTTCTTCCTCTAACAATCTCTTCATTTTCTCTTTCACCTTTGATTTGGAGGAGATGTGTGAATTTCATTGGTCCCATGTCGAAGGACCCCATGAGTCCACGGCCTACAAGAATATCTGATGGCAATGAAAATCCATTAAGTATGTTAATGTCATTGCCTTGCTGAACTTCATCTTCTTCAGGGTCACAAAGGGATTGAACGATATCTGCACGTCCGCATTCCCTCCTATATTCCAGAGTGATACTGGATAGCTGGTGGCTCTCCAAATATTTGTCAGGAATTGTCTGAAATTCAATAAATCATAGATTTGTGAGGACGAAATCTAAAGGAGGAGAAGAAAAAAGAAGGAAGAACACTAGATGCGTCTCAAGAACATCTATGTATTTACCTCAAGCATCCACCTAACATATTTCACATTGTTGACATGGTGATTCATGTCCAAGTCACTCCTCTTTGGCTACAAAATTCAAAATTGTACGTATAAGTTTGCTTCGTAAATTAGAAGTTAGAAATGTGCTAACAACAGTATGTTATCTGGTAATATTTGTTTACCTTCAAGTTGGTCGTCACATACTTCGCCTTGTCATCCAACTTTTTGATTTTCAATGAGGCATCATGAGGGATGGCTTTTTTGGTGATGAACCAAGGTGAGATTTCGCCTCTTACTTCTTCTGGCATTTTTGAGAGTCTCCTCGTCTTTTGATTCATCATCACCCAGGTACTGTTTCATGTTCAGCAACTAAATTAGAATGAGTATCGAACCATCAAAGGAATAAACAGAACTGATAAAAACAAAAACAATGTTACTAAGTTTCGTACCTGGTTCCACGAGCAAAAACATGTCCAGTCTCGTGACTTCGGATAACCCAATCCCTTCTCATCCCATTCTTTCCTGAGGCTCCTACCCATGTATCAACTTCCAGTACTTCACCCCTGCAGAAGTCGTTATGTAGATGAGGATTAAGAGTTTTGCCATAAAAAATAGAATGGCCTAATCTTATCCCAAAGGAGGATTATCAAACACTGCTGTTTATCACAATAGGACTCACCAGATGGGATAGCTATCAACTTGGACTTGCAATCTTGTCACAACCCATATGAGATCGTTCTTCATCATGCCATGGGTAGCCCCAAAGCCATCACTTAGAAGTCCTGACATCCAGACGTGGTTCAAGGCAGTTTCCTGCATCATTTCAAAATATTCAGAACGTGTAGAGTTAAATGGAAGTACTAGTGTACTAGTTCCCAATAAGCACATTTTATACAACATATTGCTCTGTAGGACCAGAGTATAAGACCACTACCTGAAGAAGATTCAGGATGCTTTCAAGCGTGGCAGTCTTATCAGCACCGACTTCGTAAGACCTTATAACAACAGTCTGTCTATATCCAACCCCATTATCAATGATCAAGCCTTGACGATATGGATCAACCAACTGTTTCTCTGTTGGAATATTTTGTCTAGTCTGTTCCTTAGTATTAGTGTTATATTCAGTCTCAGCTCTGGAAGTAACAGCAACTAGTGTAGTACCAAGACCAGTTGATGACTGAGTTAGTCCCTCAATCTTGGTTGTGGACATTGCCGAAGTCCCATTTATTTTCATGGAATTAAGTTGTTGGTTGTTCGGATTGTTGTCTCTATTAGAAGAACATCTGATGGGGGCAAAGGAAACATAACAAGCAAGAGAAGCCATGCTTTGAGAGAGAGAGAGAGGAGAGAGGAGAGAGAGAGAGAGAGAGAGTTTTTGAAATTTTGGAAGCTTGGGGACCATGAGTGTGTTATATAGGTTATATAGTTGGCGGATGTGTCAAAGGAAGGTATATTTTTTAAAGATAAAAATAAGGTAAACGCAGGTAATAATTAATTAATTGAATTCATCAATTAAGGCTATTTCTTGTTAATGGTATGTGAAAGAAGTGTAGAACTAAAATGTAGTATCTTAGGAATAAACGTTTAGGAAGACTGAAGAGGACAAAAGTGGCAATATGAAGAGGACAAAAGTGGCAATATGATTAGGAGTTTAAGTGTGGGAAGTGCAGGTGAGCATGGAAAAGACATCCGAGTCTTGTATGTTCCTATGATCTTGGCTTTGTATTTATGCATATTATCAAAGTAAGGGTTCGCCTTGTGTAACAGCTTTTTAGTAACAGAATTAGCAAGACTGAATACTGTGTTTATTATCGTAAAAAGAGTGGAGACTGAAGAGTATGGTCAAGACTAAATACTGTGTTTATTATCCTAAAAACCAGCATAGATTGGTGTAGCACCAAAACTTAGTACAAATTAATTCATACTGGTCAAGCTGATTCGACTCAGGCTTATTCATTCCGTAAACATGTATTTGACTGAACCTCCAACTCGACTTGGAATCATATTTAGTCAAATTTTAGTCTGAATCGACTTGCTTTATATTCAAAGAAAGCATTTTCATGGTATGTTTGTCACTCTCAGAAGACTCTTTTTTAGGCTTTCTGAAGACTTGGATCCATATATTTTAGCTTTTTCCTGATGGAGTTCCTAGATACTGGTTTTTGTGCATTTTTTCGTTTACATGAGTATAATCCAACATTACTGACTACATTACTGAATAGTATTGTTACTGAATAAGATGATTAAAGTAATTGACGGAGGTGTTTAAAATTACTCTTTAACAACTCTTTAACAGGGTTGTTTCCTGTCGTTCCTCTTTCTTTTTTCGAAAGAGAATGATACCTCCAAGTTAATCGATCACCTCAAACTCAATGATACCTCTTTCCACTCTGTTGTAAGTTTGTAACAAAATTCAAGGATGGTTACACCCCTAACACTCCATCAAATGATTCAACCCATAGCATAAACCTAGCTAGTATACTATGTTAGAACATGCCTTTGTTCACCGCTTCACCCTGAAGACATAATAAGCCAAATTAGACCCTTGATTTTGCCTCTTGATTCGACATTTTCATAGGCAATATCAGAGAAACCTAAGGACTTGTTATGTTTTATGTAAACGAGGTGGTAAGATCAAAAAATGAAAGTATGTTTAGGTTGCTTTGCACTACAATGGCATAAAAGAGAGTGCAATCACCATCTTTTCTATGGAAGTTCCATCATATATCAAAACAAAATCAAATTTGGTAGAAAATTGGCAATTGACGTTTAGCTGTTCCAAAATGAATCTTAATATTAACTTCAAAGCCCTAAAATTTTCTGTCTCTAGGATCTGAAAGAGCAAGCACACACTTACACAGCTCAAGGTAAAGGACTACAAGTACAACGGTTGAACTGTCAGATTCCATGGGCTTAAAATATACAGCTCAAAGTACAACTATAAACCATCAGATTCAAAGATTCTCATGAGCGTAAACAGTGTTTTTGCATAGATGTGAATTGTCACAGAATGGCCTATTTGATTCATCTTTGGTTTTGAGCTTCATGTGGGATCAAATATGACTGTGAAGAGAAGTAGCGACGAGGTGCCTTGGGTCGAATTGAGGCTATGTTTATTGATGTTTTTCATTTCAGAACTAGCTGTGTTGGACTGTTGGTTACTGCATCTCCTTGCATCATAGTTTGCCATCTTTTTGTGTGCTTCAAATCAAAACTGTGTTTGCATTGGTCGATTCTCTATCGTTATAGTTTTGGTTTGGTAACACTGTAATAGGAGACTTGACATTCATACTTCAGGAATTCATTTGGGGCTTGAGGATGGAAAACATAAGTTTGTTCTTGTGAACTACATATTATTCCTTTATAGCATTTCCAATGCAAGTCATTATTCTTCCCCTCTTTTTACCTCCACGTAAGCAGTATTTCCCCTCTTTTCTATTTTGGTGAAAAGCTACCCAATGCAAAGGTGAATATTAATCTCGGACGGGATGTTAGATTCCGTTTCGACGTAAAAATCGAAAAAACACTCTAGACGGAATGAAACATTCCGTTTGAAATTTTAAAAAAAAACGAAAAAAGTCAAAAAATCATGTGAGACGGAATAAAATATTCTGTCCAAAAAAAAAAACCTATTTTAAAAAAAAAAACACACACAAAAATGGAATCCAACATCCCGTCCGAAGTTCACAACTCAGCCACTATCTCGGTTGAAGGTTTCACCTTCCTTTTGACTTGGGAAAATAGTTACCTTAGTATTCACCTTTGCATTGGGCAAAAGTTTTGAACCATTTGGAAATGAATAAAATCACAAACCCACCATAAAGACTTGCTGGGAATGCTCTTAAGGTGTCTTTGTAGGTACCACTTGGGCAGGTTTGTAATTGGTCTTTGTATTACTCCCTATAATGATGATACTCTTTGGGAGAATTGTAAGTTTTATCCTTTGGTTATTGAAACAAGTGGGGGTCTGCCTAACCCCAAAACTTACTCAAAAAAACAAAAACATAAGCAGAACTGCAGAAGTCATGCAACCCCTATAAAAGGTTAAAACACGTGCCAAATAAGATGGAACATGGGGCATTTGCACGGACAAGTATAGTGTATACCTTTGCTAGCCAAAATATGGTGAGTTATTTTAACCAGCTGTAAGATCAGTCAATCAGTAAGTAAGAATTTTTTTCAAAAATCATTTCATGATATGTACAGTACACGCATTGTGCAGGGGCTGAAATGAATAAAAACTTATTACAATTACTATTACAAAACTAAATGGCAATACAAAGGTAAACCTCATCGGATGCATGAATTTGGCATCTAATGTAATTCATAACAATGCTGCTGATTTACAAAGAAGATGAATGCCCCCTGATGCAGTCACCTCGGAATGAATACCCTTGGGGGTTTAAATGAATAACATCTCTCTCCTTTTCTGTTGTCATTGGTGGGTATCAAGCAGACTCATGTTCTGACCCATCCCGTACTTCATCAGTTGCCATTAGTATAACAATGGAAGCAACCACATACTATTCCCAGAATACTCCTCAATACCATCATTCAAATAACAGGCTCTTTTGGGGAATCATCAACTATGTTTCAGTATCAGAAAACCCTGAAGAACTATAACTTCTTGATTGAATGCATAACCAAGTTCAAGATGAACACTGCCCACACTGAAAATTGCCTTGGACCTGATGCTCTGCTGTTTGTAATGATACCCTATTGTTCAGTTACATGCAGCTAACTTCTTCTCCGGTGTTTCTTGTTAGGCTTCAGGAGCATTGACAAATGGTCAACCTTTTCAGGACCCGACTGGGATCCATTTGTCAGCCACTGTAAAGCCTCAGCTGCTGCATCTTTCTCTGCAAGCTTCTTGTTGTTACAAGGCTGCCCCCCTTTGAACTGCATGCCATTAAACTCCACCATTGCACGATATTGGTTGTTCTTGAGTTCTTTTGTCTTGTAGGTTGGGGCCTCATGACCTGCCCTGCTAAGCAGAGTTTGCAGCTGGTTCTTGGAATTATCACCGCCGCTTCCACTGCTGCTTCTTGAAGACATCTTTGATGACAACAATTCTCTTGCATCTATGCTTGAGGGTTTCAGGACCTGACGGCCAAAGACAAATTTGCCATCACAGTGGTCTTCTGAAACTAGCAACCGCACAGCTGATAGAAGGTCTTTGTGTGAATCAATGTCCATCTTGGGATTCATAAGCTTCCACAGAAACAAAAAAAAAATGTTAAAGTGAGGTAAAAGTAAATAAATTAACTATCTTGGACATTGAGGTAAAATATAGTAAATACTTTGTCTATACGTGTCTGCATGTGTTCGTGTGTGTGAGAAACCAAAACAGCATGACCCAAGTCAAAATGAGATATAAATATGAATGGCTCTTCAAAAAGAAAGACTCAAAGATCATAGCTACTCAATGGTGGTTTCCATGATGTGTTGTGCTTATTTATCCTCCAGCTCTGTGTACGTTTACTTTTCCACTTTTTGGACTGAACATGGATGGGTACTCTTTTGAACTATGTCCAGTTATTTAATTACAACTTTCTTCCTGACCTTTGATACGCAAATTACAAGTAAATAATTGTTTTATAACATGACTGAAATATGGCAACAAGAAATAAAATTAAAAAAATACTCTGGATATGGTGATATTGGGAATTCAATATTCTAAACAGCATACAGGCATACAGCTTACAGCTACACAGCATTTTCACTTACTTTATTTTGAATAAATTCATCAAGTTCTCTCTTTAAGTGTAGATATGTTTCTGCCAAGGCAGGTTTCATGAAGAACTCTAAGTACCCTCCCAGCATTTTAAGATGTCCATCCTGTCAGACAGAAGTAATTGATCAGTTAGTAAAAGAGAATGGAAAGAGTCATGCATGATGCACGACTATAATCATACATTAAAATTGAAAAGCATAGTGTCTGTTTTAAACTTACAAATCCTCCTCTGGAAACATTTCCACCAAAAAGGAGAATCACGGAATCTGATATTGCTGTCGAGTCCCGAAGGAACACAGAGTTGACTTTCACCTTCTCGTTGAAAACTAACCATGGGTATGGAATTTTCATTTCCCGGGCATTGATTGAGTTCTAAAAAGAAGAGTGAGGTATTTAGTATTAGAAAAGTACGAAAATAAAGCAGATTCTTAAAGGTTACTGATAATTCATCACAGGAATGTCGTACGAAAGGAGCTTACCGAATGAAGGAGGACTTGACCATCCTCCATTGTCTTCAGTGTTATAGACTTTGACTTGTTCTGTAAAATAATTTAGATCAACAATTGTTGAGAGAGTATTATGCAGGGAAAGAAATTGAACTGGTGTATTTGGTCATGCAGATTGTGTTTTTCTGCTTCCACTGTTCTACATTATGTATTTTTCTGAAAAACATGATATCATGTTTACCAATCTACTGAATGATGTGTTACTGAAATAAATTTTTATTCTTTCCGCTCAAACACCATGTAAGTTACTCTCAGGATCTAAACACCATTTCACTTATTTATGAACGACAAATATTCTTCACCCATATAAAGGTTACGTAAATTTGAAAACTTGTATGTCAAGGATAAAAACAATATAGGAATGAACCAATAAAATTAAAATGATCAAAACTCACCACAACAGAACATATCCCAGGATATAGGCCAGCACAAAGAACTGCTCGGATGAGGTGCTCATCCTGGCTCCACGCGCCACGAGAGGCTGTGTCACCATCAACCAGGCCAGTATCCTTGAGTAGATGAAAAAACTGCTTACGAAGAGAATCGGTCGCTTTTAGCGTTTGCGCAGAGAGAAAATTTTTCCAGCAATATTCATAACCGTTCCGCTCACTTTCAGCATTTCTCCAACCATCATAGGCTCGGATAAGTGCCAGATGATCACTATAGCCTCCTGAAGCAAATCTGGACTTTGCAGATTCTGCAAGCTGTGGAACAGGAATAATACAAGTTAGATAAATCCCTCGTAACCAAAATAACCTCCTTATTCATAAATACAAAATAGGAAAAGATAAAGTTGATAGGTGTAGCATTACAATTCTAGTTAGGACTCAATCAACCTCGGTACTCACACCTAACATCGGGGCCAACACTTTACCAATCAGGTTTTGATTATCAAAGGTATACTTTTAATATCTTCAATAAGCCCAACGAGAAAAACATCACATTTGCAGTTATTGTGACATTACTCGGTTGTCAAGATGAACATAACTCTGTTAACTTTCTGTTTCTTCAAGAGCACAATGTTCTATAGACATAATGATAGTGTTTACTACTTGGTTTTCCTCCGTGTGTCTGCATGAATACACATGCAAGCACAAACAGACTAGACTAATAATCCAGATAAAGTGATTCTCACCAAACCTATTCTTCTTAGACAGTCACGGACTATGCCAACACCCCCTATCAATCACCCAAGCAAAGCAAGATTCAACAAGTAAATATAGTTTCTATCTTTTTCTGCATCAATACTAATTAGTTTTTACTTATGCTGCTGGAACTCAGAAATACATCTAGCAAGTCGCAACTGAAATGTGCCAATTCAGAGTATATGAGTTTTCATTAAGAAAAAAATATGTTATTTTCACAACAGACTTTCGAGGATATGTCCAACTCCAAGTAGTTTATTTTCATGATCTGCTAGAAAAATGAATTAATAAAACCAATAATAGGGAAGTTCTCTTACGTCCTTCTTGTCATATGGCATCATGAACGGGTCTCTAACACTGAGACCTGCAACAACAGTTAAGATAGGGTCGAGGCATTTGAACATAGCCCCTAGTAGGAGCATCTTTCCAAGTTTGGGTTCGACAGGAAGCATCGACAAGTGACGTCCTGTACAGTTGAGCAGCATGAGTTAGGTCTTGGATTACAGAAAATTTTCATCTCAAATATTAAAGATCTTGTGTAAACAGTAACACGCAACCTAAACCCACAAAAGAAGAAAAGGAAAAAATTTGCATACCTAGAACAGTAAGATTTTCTTGCTCGTCCAGAGCACCGATTAGTTTCAAATAGTCAACAGCATTTTGAACCTACAAATATAAGTGGCTGAAAATTTTCAATAAGAAAGGACAACATCAACTGCTTTTTTGTTTTGTTCTCATTTACAATACCTCTTATTTTTCCTGTTTTTAACCAAAACAGCACACAAAATAATAGATTTTGATGAATAATAAAAAAGCAAAGAAGATATACTAAAGCTCACCGACAGTTGTTCTGGTGCCTGTAAAGCCATAGATAGAAACTTCGAAATACTTCCTAGTTGAAGACTCTTGATTTGCAGGCAGAGAGATTGTAAGGGTGTCCTTAAGAGCTCTGGCAATTGGTAATCTGCGAAAGCATCATATACACACTTTGGATAGAGATGATAACACTCACCAGATTGAACACGACCAGCTCTTCCTCTCCTCTACATTTGTGAAAAAAATAGGATCAACATCCATGATATCAACACAGACTAATTAAACAATGAAGAGACTTACTATCATAAAAGACTAAACTACAGCAGTACAAGTACAGTATATATGCTAACCTCCCTTTTCCTCCCCTTTCACTGTTTTTATCATTCTATTTTCAAGTTTTGAACTTAATATAATCAATAATTCAAATTTCAGAATTCAAGACTAAATACTAGATGTACAATTTCACAGTATGTACATGCATTATCTATCACATAAACTACTAGATATATAATATAATTATATCTAATCAATAGACTTTTACTTGTCGAGCAGAAGCCTTTGAGATCCAAGAAGGAAGCAAACAGGGTGTGTTATTCAACGCATCATAAGATGTCTCCTTCGCTTTTCCACAATCAACAACAAAAACCACATCGTTGATGGTGATACTTGTCTCGGCCATATTAGTAGCCAGCACAATTTTTCTCACTCCATCAGCAGGCTTATCAAATATTAACCGCTGCAGGAAATTGAAATAAACAATTCAGAGCAATATATGGAGTATTAAGCATCAACAACTACTAGGGATTAATGTGGGAAATATATGCAATTTAAAGATGGAAGCATATAGATAACATAAATCAGATGTTTACAAGATCAAATACAGCAAGAATGTTGATAGTTCATAATCCATTTAAGGGTACGCATCGATTGAAACCTCATTATCAAGTCTGGGAAGGAGTAGCAAATTCTTGCTTCAGATTCTCAGAAGTTGAGTACTGATAGCTGCACTTGATGACGGACAAGTGTGTAAAACAGTCTCTCAGGCCAGAAATGTAATCGACTCAATTTGATGAAAATCATGGGCAGGTATCGGGACATTTTTTTGCAAAATCTCAGAAAATTTGGCAAAAGAAGATGCAACATATCGGCTACACCAACACTATACTGAAGATATTCCGGAGTTGTATGCGTTAAACCAAAATTTAGGATTTTAGAGCTGTGCAAATCTTAACAATTTTGAGATTTTCTTCTATGCTTTATAGTTTATACATTGCATCATTAGCACTATCTAAGTCAGTATACCAATGGTTTCACAAACTTTATTTCCATTTAAGAAAGGCCAACATAATTTATGTCAATGCAAGTGCAGCATTCCCATTGTGACAATTTATTGTTCAGTGGGGTGTTTCAAGGCAGAAAATTTCCATGTCGGGCTATATATCGTGTACCCCAAAACCTGATATATATCGGAAATATTGGAGATATAAATCTTTTTTGATGAACCGGTCAAAATATCACTATATATCGGTATATCTCGGAAATATATCGGTCAAACAGTCAAAAAGTCAAACAATATATATATCGGATATGTCAAATATATCACCAACATATAAAAAATATATCAGAAAATGCAATATATATTGGCCGGAAAAAGCTAAATATCCGGTGGAGATATATCAAATATTTCCATATCAGGTACCCCAAAAACCGATATATATCGCCATATCGGCGATATTTTAGGCCTTGCCGGTGTTTAGACTTCTCAAATCAGATTTTCTACATTGATCCACCCAACATTGATTGGGATTGTTGACGCATAAGCACAAAACTCTACCAAATTTTCACTCAAAAAACAGAGAGAAGATATTATTTAGTGGACAGGTCACAAGAAACATACTACAATAGCAAAATTGTAGTCTACACCACATCAATACTTGTAATTCAAAACAAAGTTTACCTGCTCCGAGCTTGCCATTGAGCCATGACATGCAAGTACTAAAACTCTGCTTGGATCTCCCAGAAGAGGATGACATTGGAGCTTATCCTTCAAAGCATTTATGTCATCCCACCCAGTCATAAACACCAAAACAGCACCAGCCCTTTCATTTTTATAGATATGACATAAAACATGTTCTATAAGGTTGAAACCAATAGAATCAGGATCCCAACATGACAAAGAATCCTGAGTTCTGGCGCCAAATTCTCGGTAAGTTGCAGCCCCAAGTGTATCCTATTGAGTTTAGTATAAATTGTATTAAGAGAGAAAAATAAACTCCATGCAAAAACCTGATACATATTTACCCTCATAAAATTCACATACCTCAACAGCAGATGCAATTTGGCTCTTCCTCTTTCTGAGCTTTTGGTTCTGCATTTTCCACTTCTTATCATGGCCATAATCATCAATTTGGTTATAAGAAGTTAACCTATATCCAGTTGTTTCCAAAATATTTTCCAGGAAATGCGTACGAACTGGATAAGTAAAACCCTGAGAAGTTCCGAAAAGGAGTTCAATGTATTACAATAAAATAAAAGCAAAAACAGAGAATATATTATTACCATTTGTTTTTTTGACAATCAAAGAATACTACTTAATGTGACTGTCAGAATCTCCTGGTCCCGTTATTTGGGAATATGGGAATATAAACACTTACATGTAAAACTTCTCTATTCTATCAGAAAGAATAATTTGGCTATTAAAGTGCTTCTTGTTTTCACACCTAGTACTATAAGGACAACAAATTCCCTTCACTAAGTACATGGAACCATTCCACTGATCCAAAATCCACAAAGGATCAGTAAAGTGGACATCTCGGAGAGAAAACAATGGGATAAAAGGCAAAAAAAAGCCCTCAGCTCCTTGCCGAAAACATTTAATGCAATTGCAACACCAACACGCCAAAAATAATAAAAATAAAAATAAAAAAATGGACGCCACAGACACGTTTGATCAGAAGTATGACATTATCACTGCTAGGAAAGATAGTTGCATATACAATTGGGATTTGTTAAGGAATCATAAACTGGAACCATTCCACTGATCCAAAATCCAACAAATGGACGGCCAAAAAAAAAAAAGCCCTCACTCTGTTTTCCTTACTAATCTTATTTATTCAAGTTTCAAATTTTTTCATAAACTCAAGAACAAATCGCGGGTTTCAAATTTTTTTAAGCGGGGCAAGCATGACCATCCAATATTCTTAAGACATACAACGTTAGTCTTTAATGCTAATTGATTTTGTTTCAAGATGCATCCCAACAGAGTGGAACCTAGCTCAGCAAGCGGAAAAGGAAGAACCACTATATCAGTATTTACTTATTTTAATTGATGATTATTTCATGATTATGGATAATCATCAATTCTCCTGCTTTAAAACACCCACAAAAGCACAAAATATTTTTAGTGATTGGGGAGGAATCATCACATCATCCACTAATATCCTGCAACTAGAATAAAAGTCGGATGAATCTGAAACTGTTCATCATGCAAAATAACAGATAACTCGTGAAGTCGTGAACTAATCTACATGATAAAGATACGAGTTGCTTCTCAAATAAAAGATGATAATGAACTTACAGGTATGTGTATCATTGGAGCTCCACCAAAATAGGATGAGAAAAGGTCGGCGTTTAGCGTCGCACTCATCAAAATTAATTTCAGTTCAGGTCGGCGGGGAAGGAGCTCTTTGAGGACAATAAGCAGAAAATCTGAAATTCAGACCGCCTAGTAAGAACTCCATTTGACAACACTATCAAATATAATCTTATATAGGTTTAAGCGTTACCTTCATTCATTCCTCGCTCATGAATCTCATCAACAATTACGTGGCTTATGCCTTTCAAGCTTCTGTCAACCAGCAATCTCCTCAACAAAATGCCTGTGGTGCAAAAGAGAAGGCGTGTATCCCTCCCCTTTGTACCCTCTAACCGAACTTTATATCCAACCTTTCACCAGAATGAATGAAGAACCAGGAATTAATTGACTTGATTTAAAATACAGAAGCAAGCCACAAATGTTCAAAGCAATTGCCTAAAAACCGTTTAGTGGTAACTCACTGATTCACCCAATTTCTCCCCTCTTTCCGCAGCAACTCTTTCAGAAACGGACATAGCCGATATCCGTCTAGGCTGTGTACATATAATACTACACAAAGCTCCACGTCCAGCTTCTATCTCCGATTCTAAAATGTACTGTGGGAGCTGTGTGGTCTTACCACAACCAGTTTCACCTGAGACGACAACAACCTGCAAAATCATCCAAGAGATTCTAATTTTCATTAAGACCATATTACGACTTATTATCTATCTCAGTTAGCATGGAACGGGATGTGTCAGCAAAGTGAATGTTTTATATTCACATTACGAAAATAATAAGAATATTTCAGAAATCCAATGACATAGGAAGTACTTGGAGCAAATGAAGGTTACAATTGCAGATCTTCGATTGCGTTGTATACATTTCGGAATTTCTCAGTTAAAAAAAAGTTTCTATAAGAAAGAAACAGCTATAGTGGAATAATACAAAAACACTCTAAAGCTAAAACATAAAACTTCTCCCCACCACTTTTTAGCTAGATAAAGAGCATGGGATCTAGTGATGGTTTGCTTGTTTTTTTATTATTTTATTCTATCTTTAGAAGTGGAAAGGAAGCTTCCTTGGTTGGCACTTATGATTTCAGAGACCTAGTAAAACAGGAATGTTCACAAATTCTTTCCTTTCCTTCAGTTGAATTTTAACCTTTTAGATGAAAAGGAAGGCCCACTGAAAGACGTGCCCACCAAAAGCAAATAAGAACAAGTTGCAAGAAATGTATCTGTTTAATTAAATAAATGTAGTATTATTTTATATTATCAGAGCATTGATATCTTTCAATAGGAAATCGATCCAATCCATCCATGTCACAGTAACTTATGAGTACAGGTTCTCTGCAGGAGATGTAAGCAACCTGATTTTGTGAAACAGCTTTTAATAATGCATCCTTTTCGTTGTATGCAGGGAGGCCTCTTCGAAATTCTACCATCTTTTGACCTTCAACGGATTCCTACAGAAGTAAAATAATCATTACAACCTAGCTGTCAATATCGTACGATTATATATATATATATATATACAATACACAGGTACAATATGATACTCGATACAGTAAAATGAAAAATGATACAAGATACGATATACGATTTGATGACTATGCTTAGAACAATAATAACCACAATAAAAGAAAGAGAACTCTAGCATCTCAATAATTTAAGGCATGCTACCTAACAGTAAGGCAGTAAGCATGTCATGGAAAACTTAATGACAGGGAAAAGAGTCAAAAGACTAAGGAGTTTAGATGTTTGAAGCAAAATTGTTCATACTGTTCCAGATTTCAAGAGAAGAGAAGTCAGTTGGGGCTCTTCTGATCAGTTTGTCAGTACATCTCAAGTCAAAAAAGTTTGCACCGTTGGGAGAGATGGAGTAATGGAGACGGCATGAAAATCAAAGAAGTGGGTTGGAGGGAAAGAGATGCAATCATGGCATCTTTGTCTGCAATGAAATGGATATTCATCGCATTGATGGAGAGACAAAAATAAAGCATCAAAAATTCAAAAGGATTCTTTTTTTCTTTTTTTTTTTTTTTAATTTCTTAACCATAAAATTCTGCTACCAGTTTCTTTTTTTAATTGAATTATGCTACCTGTTTCAAATATCAATTTCTAACAAATTCGCTAGTTCTCCCATAATCTAAATACCACAGCAATTAGTAACCTAATTTGCAGAAAAAAAAGCCAAATATAGTCTTCACGATAAGAGAATATTTACAAACAATATGCCATGGATAATCATAGAATCAAAATTTACCTGCCAAGCCTGTTGCTGTTCACACAGTTGCAAACTTTTCCGTTTCAAGATTTTCTCCATGACAGCACTAATAGGCTTCAGAGGCTCTTGTTGCTCGAAAAAACCTTCATCAGTGTCCATACGGCCACTGCTGCTGGCATTCTTTGATGAAGACCCTGGTTTCATGGGCTTTTGAGAAAGGTGTTCTCTGAGTAAAGCATCCACTTGTCGTTGCAAACCAAACTGTATTGTCACCTTTAATTTCCAAAAAAAATCAATTATATGTACTGGTCCAAGGGAAGAGGAAGATTTACTTTTTCTTTTGGGTAATGTGAATGCACGAGTAAAATATTAAGAAATCACCTCTCTCTGAGGACGCTTGTCATCTAGATCTGATCTGTAGTTTGGTAGGGGTACTTTGCTAAAGACAACCACTCTCGAATATTGACGGCTGCCCAAGGTAAATATCTTCCACTTGTAAAAAAATATAATGAAAAATAAAGAAAAAAAGTGCTCAAATTAAAAATGCGTTCCTGCGAACAAAAATTTTCCCTTCTAGATGTTTATCAAAACTGTACCTGTACAAACCCATTCTGGTTGCTAATGCTTCGAGATGAGCAAAATCACGCCTATCCTTTTTGTCCTTTGATACCAACTCTTGCTCATCCTTATTCCTAACGAGCATGGTAAATTTCCACTTCCACTCTTCGATGTTATCTAGGGTTGAAGCCCCCTAAAAAAGATTTTGTGGATGAAAAGTGAAACGTAAGAAATTAATTGCTCATAGTTAATGCATAATCAGTAACAAAACAATTGATCAGTAATAAGCAGGAACCGCAAACATAAAAAGTTAAGTGAAACTAACTAAAGCAAAAGGGCGTCAAGTGAAACTTGGAAATGATTGCTCTCCTCCACAACCTCTCACACTCAAATCTAACCCTCCACAAACATTTACTCACGAGTTCACAGTTCGAGACCACTCTGATCGCACTTGACCAAACACACTCTATCCATGACGTACCTCCTTGTTTTGTTCCAAGGAGCATGAAGAGAGTCAAGATATACCTTTGGAGCATTTTGTGATAAATGGGAGTTACTTATTTCCATCCAGTTGAATTTGCTTTGTAGTTAGTGTTGTTTTTGCTCCTTGTACCAGTGGGACAACCTGATACTACTTTCTCTTATTGGTGTTATGTTAATTATCCTGGTTTATTCCTATAATTTCACATTGTACCACTACACCAATGCTCATCTTAATAACCAATAACACGTCTTTAATACGATTCAGTCACAAATGCAGCTAAAAAACTTACCTTCTGAGATGAAGAAGACGCTTGAACGTCATGATCAGATTCCTCTTCAGAGTAATCATCATAAGCATACCGCCCATAAGAAAAATTCTGCTGCAATTGTTGAAAAGAAGGAAAAGGAGTATACCTCCGACTCGAAACGGGCCCATTTTGATTCCTTTCCAATTCAAAATCAAGTGAACGACTACTACTACAAGAAGAAGAAACAATCACGGATTTTACACGGTGTGAAGGGAAACAAGAAATAGCTGAAGAGTGGAAAAGTGATGTTTGGATAGGAGTTAAAAAGAGTGGGTTTTTTATAAGCTTTTTGGGGTTTTTGAAAGAAAGAGTTGGTTTTATCAATGACATTTTTAGGTATGGACCAACTTTTAGTTGGTGACGAATTAGTAGAGATGAACAAGGCATTTTCTTTAATGTTGTAACATTTTTTTTTTTTTTTTTGTTTTGTTAGGGTTTTTGGTTGAAGAAGAAATGAGTGGAGGGTTTTTGAGTAGTGGACTAGAGATTTTTACAAGGTCGTTATCGTACGGGCTTTTTGTTGGTATCACACGAACTCTATGGGATCGAACGGCTGGGAATTGGATTGGGCTTTGGACCTTTCTTAGAAATCTTTGGACTTGGGGCTTGCGGGCTTTTTAAGCTGATGAAAATTTTACAACAAAATTAGGGTTTTAAACTCTGAAGAAGAAATTGAATGAAAGTATGAAAATGAAACACCCCTAAGAAATTCCAAAATAATGAACCGAAAAATCCATTCTCATTTTAAAAACACTCTCAAAGACAATAGTTGACTTTTGTTCGAAAAAGACAATAATACTCTAGTATGTACAGGTGTAGGCACAAAATATCAATCATCACAAAGAAAAAACCGATGTATATCGGATATATCGATATTTCGATATATCACCTTTTAAGGCAACCAGTCCAAACTATTTAAAATATCGAAATATGCATACAAAATATAAAATATCGGATAAGATTTGAAAAAATATCGGTAAAAATTTTAAAAAATAAAAGTTAAATATGTCCTTATTAATAATTAAATCGTTCCATATTATTTTTCTTGTAGTTATAAGCCAAAAAAATTCTATATCAATGGTTTCAAAGCCTAGTTGTTCTAAAATTATAATTAAAAGTGATATCGGCAATTTTGTCCATGGACATACACATCAAAAATTGTCCAAGGGACTAAGATTGAAAAGAGTAAAAAAAAAAATAAAAAGTTGAAATATGTCCTTATTAAAATTAAATATGTCCTTATTAATAATTAAATCGTGAAATATGATTTTTCTTGTAGTTATAAGCCAAAAAAAAATTCCTTATCAATGGTTTCAAAGCCTAGTTGTTCTAAATTATAATTAAAAGTGATCAAATTTGTGGACATACACCAAAAAATTGTCCACAGGACATCATAGTCTAATTGGCCTATATTGGCAAAGCAAGCTAGCCGACCTACAACTCATAAATACTACATCAGTTATCATTTTATTTTTTATTTTCTCAACAATGAAACAAAAAAGAAAAATAAATTAAACATAGATTTTAACATCCTTCTCCTCGAACAAACTAAGAACGAAAGTTCAAATTGAAGTCGCTATCATCTTTAAATTTTCTGACGACAACAACTAAAATTAGATCATTGAGACGATTTAGAGAAATACCAATGAATCCACTTTTTTTTTTTTTTTTTTTTTTAAACTTGGTTTTGGTATGAATTGGTACAATATTTCATGGAACTAAAATGATAGCCGAGGCTTCTAAAACTTGGGTTGCGTTTCCAAATAAGATTTGACCTTGCCAGATTTGGATTAAACATCGTCTCACGGGATGCTCTTACTAGTAGAGGTGCGTCGGAGAAGATGAACAGTCTGCCCCTTTTTTTTTTGTTGTTTCTTTTCTTGTTTATTCACTTTGTTGAAATGAAAAAAGAAAAAGAAAAACTGATGTTCTGGTCCTAGTTTTATGTCCACTAATCTCACTTTGCCCAGTTGGACCAATTAGATTATGCTGCCCCATACTTTTTTGTGTATGACTACAAATTCAATATTTGATTAAAACTAGCCATGCAGCCCGACCTGTGGCCGGGCCTGTTATTCTTAAACCTATCATGTCTGGGCCTATATTTAAGGGAAGCACTTGGAAGTTTAACATATCCATATCCAGCAGTAATCCATATCCATATTTATTAACTAAATACATATATCTATTAACTAATAAATATCCATATCTACTATCATATACTGTCCATATGTACTGCTGGAGGATTTTTTCTCCTATGTGTCACCCTCTAATATGAGAGTTAGATTTTTCTCTGATCCCATGTGCCACTATAATATGAAAGATAGTATTTTCTAATAACCTACAATCCTACCTACATTGAACCTCTTTGGAGAGTTTGAGAACCCTTCCAATTCTTATATTTGGAAAAATTGGAGAGTTTGATGTATTTAATTCTTATATTTGGTCCAGTTTGAGTGTATTGTCAATTCTTATATATTTGATAAAATAAAAAAAAAAATGCTAAAAAATAGGTGACATGTAGAATGTAATTTCATATTACGAATTAAACACTTTTATTGTTCTAATTTTTATATATTTGATCAAATAAAAAAATTGCTAAAAAATAAGTGATTTGTATAAACTAATTCCATATTACAAATCATACAATTTTAGTGTCTATGAGACTATGATAAAACACCGACTTATTTCAATATATCTTTAACAAGGTAATTATACTAAAAATAACATCACAAAATATATAATAGAAAAAAAAAAAAAACGACAAAGCAATAATGACAAATATTTTAAAATATGTATAATATTGAATGAATATACTAAAACATAGACCTTTAAAGGAGGATTTTCTCTCTCCTATGTGTCACTCTAATATGAGAGTTAGATTTTTCTCTATCCTATGTGCCACTATAATATGAAAGATAGTATTTTCTAATAACCTACAATCCTACCTACATTGAACCTCTTTGGAGAGTTTGAGTGTATTTCCAATTCTTATATTTGGAGCTCTTTGGAGAGTTTGAGTGTATTTCTAATTCTTATATTTGGAGAGTTTGAGTGTATTGTCAATTCTTATATATTTGATAAAATAAAAAAAAATGCTAAAAAATAGGTGACATGTAGAATGTAATTTCATATTACGAATTAAACACTTTTATTGTTCTAATTTTTATATATTTGATCAAATAAAAAAATTGCTAAAAAATAAGTGATTTGTAGAAACTAATTCCATATTACAAATCATACAATTTTAGTGTCTATGAGACTATGATAAAACAATTTATTTCAATATATCTTTAACACGTATAAATTATACTAAAAATAACATCACAAAATATATAATAGAAAAAAAAAATAATAACGACAAAGCAATAATGACAAATATTTTAAAATATGTATAATATTGAATGAATATACTAAAACATAGACCTTTAAAGGAGGATTTTCTCTCTCCTATGTGTCACTCTAATATGAAACCTATCCCTGCCACTATAATATGAAAGATAGTATTTTCTAATAACCTACAATCCTACCTACATTAAACCTCTTTGGAGAGTTTGGGTGTATTTCTAATTCTTATATTTGGAGTTCTTTGGAGAGTTTGAGTGTATTTCTAATTCTTATATTTGGAGAGTTTGAGTGTATTGTCAATTCTTATATATTTGATAAAATAAAAAAAAAATGCTAAAAAATAGGTGACATGTATAATGTAATTTCATATTACGAATCAAACACTTTTATTGTTCTAATTTGTATATATTTGATCAAATAAAAAAATTGCTAAAAAATAAGTGATTTGTAGAAACTAATTCCATATTACAAATCATACAATTTTTGTGTCTATGAGACTATGATAAAACACCGACTTATTTTTATCTTTAACACGTGACAATTATACTAAAAATAACATCACAAAATATATAATAGAAAAAAAAATAATAATAATAACGACAAAGCAATAATGACAAATATTTTAAAATATGTATAATATTGAATGAAAATAACGTAAAAAAAACACAATTAATGGGGAACCAAAAATTGGATGCAAATGTATCGAACTAACCTCAAATAATATTTAACAAAAAAATCATCTTGCAAATACAAGCATTAAACTAATCTTTAAAAATTAATTAATAGAAAATCGAATATGGATACAACTACATTAAACTAACCTCAAAAGAATAATTAACAAAAAAAAAAACTTGGATGCAAATACATCAAACTAACATTAAAAAATAATTGTCATAAAATCGAAATGGATGCAAATACATTGAGCTAACCCTCAAAGATTAAATTAATGTCAGAAATCGGAAATCAATACAACATCATTGAACTAACCTCAAAAAAACTACTAAAAATTAATTATAAATTAAATTAAAACATAATGCAAATGCAACTAATCTTAAAAAATAATTAACGGAAAATCGGAAACTATATGCAAATACAACTTTATCAAATAATAAACGAAAATCAAAATCATGCAAATACATTAAATTAATCTCACAAATAATTAACGGAAATCAAAATGCAAATACATCGAATCGACTTGAAGAACAACAATTAAATGAAAATGGAAAATTAGATGCAAATGTATTAAACAAAAAAAAAAAAAAATTAACGATAAATCGAACCTGGATGCAACGGCATTGAATTGATCTCAAAAAATAAATAACGAAATTGGAAATTGGATGCAAAGTTAAACTAACCTCAAAATATAAATAACGGAAAATCAAAAACCGGATGCAAATGCATTGAACTAACCTCAAAAAACATAGTTGGGTTATATGTTGGGGAATTCTCGATAAATATAGTTTTGTATTTAAAATGGTGTTTATCTTATCTCTTTTCGTATTCAAGTAGCTTCAATATATATGAACTTCATTTATTAGGCAATCTTAAAACATCAATCAAACTTCTATTATTAAACAACAAAATGAAATTGAAGGATTTTATCAAATGCAAGTTTTTTTTGTTTTTCACATATTTTTGGTTTAGTGATAAATATAATATTAATATATAATAGTTAGGGTATTTGCAAATATTTTTTCTCATAATTAATATAACAACACCGTTCAGGGTTAATCTTTGAAGATCGATTCCATATAGTGAGTCATGTATAATTTAAAGAATAATTAATCGAAAAATCCAAAAACTTTTTAATCTTCGATGATCCCACATAGTAAATTAAGCATAATTTACTTTTTATGTCATCATGTTTGCAATGACACTGGAGATGGATCGTTGAAACTTGGTATTACACACCACATTAGATAATTATAAGGAAATCTGGATTCAAATACATAACCGAGCTCAAAGAGTTTAACGGAAATTATAAACTTTATACAAATTGCATTAAACTAACGACAAGAATAATTAATGGGAAATTAGAAATTAGATGCAAATCTTTGAAAAATATTTAACGAAAAATCGAAATAGTATGCAAATACATCAAACAAACCTCAAATAATAATTAATGGGAAACCAAAAACTTGATGCAAATGCATTGAACTTAACTCAAAAAATAATAAACAAAAAAAAAAACCGAATGCAAATCAGATTGAACTAACCTCATAGAATAATTTGTTGAAATTGGAAACTAAATGCAAATGCATTGAAATAACCTCAAAGAATAGTTAACGGAAATCAGAAAACCTAATATAATTGTATCGAACTAATCTCAAAGCATAAATAATCGATCTAGATGCTTGACCATTGAACTAACCTTAAAGAGTTATTAACGGAAATTGAAAACTGGATCCAAATGCAATGAAGTAATCTCAAAGACTAATTAACTCTAAACATTGAAAAATGGATGAAACCATTTTGAACTAACCTTAATGAATAATTAACGGAAATTATAAATTTGATGTAACTTTTTGAACTAACCTCAAAAATAATTAATGGGAAATCGAAACTTGATGCAAATACATTGAACTAATCTCAAAAAAAGCAATTAACATAAAATCGAAATCGGATGCAAATGCATTGAACTAACCTCAAAAATAATTAACGGAAAACCAAAACTGGATGCAATTGCATTAAACTAAAATGAGATTAACTAACGAAAAATAAAAAAAATTGGATGCAAATGCATTGAAATAACCTCAAAAAATAATTAACTAGAAATCTAAGTCGGATGTAATATCGGAGCTCAAAGCATAAATGTCCACTTTTTAGCCTTCTCACATGAATAATTCGAGTAATTAGGAACCCAAAAAAAGTGAATTTATAAAAACAGACCTTTACATATATGTAAACTTCGATAGAAATTGTAAACTATCGAACTAACCTAAAAAAAATTAATAAGGAAATCGAAAACTAGATACTGAGATGTATTAAACTAACCTCACATTTTAATTAATGGAGATTGGAACATGGATGCAAATACAATGAACTAATCTCAAAGACTAATTAACAAAACATCGAAAAATTGGATGCAACTGCATCTTGAATTAACCTTAATGAATAACTAACCTGAAATCATAAAGTGAATACAATTGCAATTTGAACTAACCTCAAATAATAATTAACATAAAATTGGAAACTTGATGCAACCGCAAACTAAAAAAGAATAATTAATGAAAAATTATGTCCTGCAACGTGCTACATTAAACTAATCTCAAAGAATATATAATTAATGGAAAATAAAAAACTTTTGCAAATGCATTGAACTAATAACCCTAAAACATATTTGTATTATATGTGGTTTCAAATGTCCTAAATATAGTTTTGCATTTTAAATAGTATTTATTATAATTTTTTTATTGTGATTGGGAATGTCTTGCTATTCAAGCAGCCTTCAATATTATTTTGGCCACATTGGACATTCTCACAAAACTTTAATCAAACTTATATTATTAAACCTAACAATAAAAAAGAAGTCCATGAGTTTTATCAAGGTTTGTTCAAGCTTTTATAGAGAATGGTGCAAGAAATTTAAATGAGTAATTAATATAATTTTTATTTTTTCATAGTTATGCATTTGCTAATATTTTTAGAATAATTTAATATAATGACACCCGCTCATAGGACAACAATGTGATAAATCTTTTCAAATGAGAGTAGTGTATTTTTTGATGATATGAAAATAATCAAACATAGTGATTTGTACATTAGTACATAAAATTTGAATGGTGATGATTTACTGAAATCACCATAAATCTAATAAAATGCTATCATACAAGCTAAATTTTCTGTTTAAGATAATTTTATTTGAAAATTATGGATTAATATTCTAAACCATAAAGTGAAAAGGTTATCTCAATTAAATCCCTTTAGTTTCCAAGTACTTATACACCATAATCGCCACCATTAACATATTTTCGGTTTATTTTCAATAAAAATATATTGATTCAAAATTTGCCCTACACTATAAATCTAAGAAAACTATTATACAAAAATGATAGAGTTTAAGATAATTCTATTTAAAAATTACGGTTAATATCCTAAACCACAAAGTGAATATGCTATCTCAATTTGATCTCTTAGTTTCCAAGTACTTATGCACCATAATCATTAAACGTATTTTGATTTATTTTTAATAAAAATATATTCTTCGAAAATTTGTGTGAGACATTTTGTAAAGCTTTTCAAAGAAAATATTTAATAGATCCCAGCGTATGCCCCTCCAAAATCTAGTCTATTAACTAATACATATCCATATCCATATCCAATAACTTTACATATCAATTAACTAATTCATTGTTTTAAATTTGTTTTTTTATCCCATCGCTTGTTTGAAATAATGAAATAATCGTATTTGTTTTTTTGTTTTAGTCCATGAAAGGACAATTTTAATTTATATTAAATTAGAGAGCGGAGCCAAATTCAGGGTTAGTTTGGTAAGAAGGCAAAGTAATTATTTTTCAAATAGGGACTATTTTAAAAACTTTCTATGACTCACAAATCTTGGGAAAATATTAATATAAAAGGATTGGGAATTGGGCCTTTTGGCTTATTTCTTGTTGACTCATTGGTTGGATTGGGCTTATGTCCTTAACCGGGCTTGGACTTTGCGTTATTCTTAAGTTACTCCATCTCTAGATCTAACGGCATTGCTTAAATAGAGTTCAAATTGTTTCAGGCAAGTAAAAAAAATTCGTTTTCTTCTGCATAGCCTGTATTGCTATAGTTTTTGTTGTTGTTTTTTTATTATTATTATGTTTATCCCAATTGTTCTCGTGGCCTGTTTCATTAGGTGTTGAAGTTTGTGGTTATTCAAAGTGATTGTCTAGTTATCATTTCCTACATTACTACCATGAGAATGTTTCGATGGAGAACCTTTGCAGGCTTCATGGATGGGGAATTCGTGAGTCTCCGCGGTGTGTCTTTGTCTCTTTGATGCTGTGTTGTTCAGCAATGAGGTTGACATACTTACAGTCCGATGGAATGAGTTGTACCCTTACATTACACAATTTGTTCTCCTCGAATCAAATTCTACTTTCACTGGGTTGCCAAAGCCTCTTGTGTTTTCCGCTCATCGAGATGATTTCAAATTCATTGATTCGAGACTGACTTATGGCACTATTGGAGGGAGGTCTAGGAAAGGAGAGAATCCATTTGTTGAAGAGTAGCCTTGGATCACCTTCTCAGAATAGCAGGTATAACTGATGATGATTTGTTGATAATGTCTGATGTTGACGAGATTCCAAGCAGCCATACAATTAATCTTTTGAGATGGTGCGATGAAATCACTCAAGTCCTCCATCTCCGGTTGAATAATTACTTGTACTATTTCGAGTTTCTCCTGGACAATAAAAGCTGGAGAGCTTCTGTTCATAGATATCAGACGGGTAAGACAAAGTATGCACATTATCGGCAGACTGACTACGCCTTATCAGATGCGGGATGGCATTGCAGCTTTTGCTTCCGCCGTATTAGTGAGTTCGTTTTTAAGATGAAAGCATATAGTCATTTTGATAGGGTAAGGTTCTTGCACTTTTTAAATCCCCAAAGGATTCAGGATGTAATCTGCAAAAGGGGCTGACCTATTTGATATGCTTCCTGAGGAGTACACATTCCAGGAGATTATTGGGAAGATTGTACCGATTCCTCATTCTTTTTCAGCTGTTCACCTGCCGGCGTTTCTTTTGAATAATGCTGAAAAGTATAAATTTCTCTTGCCAGGCAATTGCAAAAGGGAAAGTGAATAAGTCTTATAAGGATTGGAGTGTTTGCACTGTAAATTTAGACACAGTTGCTTAATGCAGTTGGGTCATTGCGGCAGGTGATGGACTTTAAGGTGAAAATATATATATTTATTTTTTTTACGCTAATCTTCTTAATTTTATAGTGAAAAAAGCTGCAGGTTGTTTTCAAAAGCTTGTGATCGAGGTGGTTCAAGGCGACCCAAGCAAGGTTCAGGAGTTGAATGTGAGGTGGTAATATGAGTATGACTGCTTGGCCTCCTAATAGTTTTTCTTTCTTCTTATTATACTGTTAATTGTCATACGAGGAGACAAATTCTGGACAGGGGTGCAAAGGTGACAGCAAATCGAGTTGATGAAGTTGTTGTAGCAAATGAACAGAGAGATGCTAATGTTACATCGGAGTTTTAAGGCGTCTTGAAGATTGAGATGCACGTGGGTTTGTTTTTTTATTTTCCTTGGATACTTCAGCGCGGGTTGCTCCTTTTTTCTTGCATCAGGTGAAAATTATGTTTTTTTCGCTGAACAAACTGACAGATTGGAAGCACAAGTGAAGGTACTTGGATAATGCATAATAGAAGATTTCCCACTAAATATAATAAAAAACAAAGGGGGAATAAGTTAAATACCAACTTACCACACATGACATAATGTCGCAAAGAACTGGACTACAAAATTACAAACAGATCAGGGTGTGTGCTGGAGATCAGAAGCCTCCACCTATTTCTCTTGGCTAGTAAAGTAACAATAGTTTTTATCCATAAGTAAATATACCATCCAAGAACCCTTGGTGCGTCAAAGGGCCTCAAATTTTCTTGATCCACCCCTGATATGTCCGACACGGACATATATATGTGTGTGATATACCTCCATTTATATTTCCCTATGTCAGACACTTTGTCCGTGTGGGGCATATGGACACCGTATAAGTGCCAATGTAACTTGCACGAAAACTACTACCCAAGCAAACACAAACTAAAGCAATACTTCTTATCCTAAAGTAAGCATACCGTGCAAGAACCATGGGTGCCAATGATCCAGTTTAGGCAATAGGCATATAGCTTGCACAAACATTGGCCAAACCAGCCCACCATTGAATGGTCTGATTTTCCACAAAATAGAATCGTGATTCCTGAGATTGATCCTGGGCAAGAGTCAGATCTAAAGTTCCTACATTAGATCACACTGAATGATGTTGAGTGTCCAGTCAACATCAATCAAAAAAGTGAAGATGTTGAGTGTCCAGTCAACATCAATCAAAAAAGTGAAGACAACATAAGACGAACTCAGACATTCTGTACCTAAAAATATCCAGCACCAAATACTAATAGAAAATTGGTTTAACACATACCTCGCTAGTGCCTACAGACTGTAGTTGAGTCATCTCGTGTCTCTCTTTCAGTCTATTTCTTTCTATTCTCCAACTCAATTCCTTCTCCAATATCTTTGATGCTAAATCAACTCCTATTACGTTCTTTTTCATTTTTTTTGTTCTTTTATGACTGATCCGAAATGAAAAACACATTTTTTTTTTTTATTCTCCTAACAATGTCCTCATCAGACCTCATCTAACAATGTGCTCAATGTCCTATTATCTGTAGGAAAGTGCCTACAGACTCCTGGGAATTACAAACTTGGCTGAGTCCTCCAAAACTTCAGTACTGATCAGGAACAACAGCTCAACTAACCAACCTCAACGTAGTACAGAACTACAGATAGACCATCGTCATAAAGCTTGGGCATTCACACTCAGACGCTCTCACTATCTTATTCAAAGTATAATGGCTACACTACAACAATCATAAAAATGTAAACAATAGATCCTTAAACTGAATAATGTAAACCAAATATAATCGTTATATTTAAATTAGTGATTAATCAGATGTTTAGCCAAACCTTCTTATTCACTCTGAAACATACTCTTTGCGTAATTAAAAGTGGCTTCGACAATGACAGCAGGGACAATGTTAACGTGGGAAGAAAACACTCATAGCATATGAATGTGTATCTGGAAACCTAAGTCAATTAGAAATTGATTTTGAAGTCAAACCCTAGAATTCATATATCAAAACATATATTGCAGTTGTGAAAACAGAAAACATTGAACTTATTTTAGTAAACAAAAACGTTACATAATTGTCGTTTCAAAACCATTGAAAACCAATTTCTTAATTTCTCTGTATTACATATACACACCAACTCCACACCAATTCCAATCGAAATCAGACACCAACTAATTTCTCTTGCAATCGAAATCAAACACGAATTTCACTGTATTACACATACACACCGACTCCACACCAATTTCTCTCTATACAGGATTTGAGTTTAATCTCCCTGGTTAACAATTGGGTCCATTAAAACCCCCTCAATTCGTAACAACTCACAAAATCTCCCTCCTTTTTATAAAATATAAAACTGACAAAAATACCCCCCACTTAAAAGCCTGATTCATTCTATTTTTCTCTCTTCCTTCTCACTTTCTTCTTTCTAGCTTTTTATATCTAAAATATCTTCTCCTGCCAGTCTAAATTCCTACATGAGAATAAAGTGGACTGGATCATCAACAAAAAAATATGAAAAGCAACAACGAGAAAAAAAGAACTTCGATCTACAATTTCGAAAAAACTGAAAATCCAAACAAAAAAAATCAAACCTTTAAGTTCTAAACGAGATGGAGATGAAATTGAGAAGATGGCTGTTCCAAAAACTACAATGAACAAACCAAATCTGGTGAGAATCTTCAACCTTTAATAATATTTTTATAAATTTGTATGAAAAATTAAAATGAATTTTCATGAGTTAGTTTGTAAATATGAATTTACATTTGTTTAGTGATTTTACTATTTGTTTAGTGATTTTACTATGTATTTTATAGTTTTCATAGTTTTGCAATTTCAAGTTTGGATTTATTAAATATTTTTAAGTTTGTGTATGTAGTAGTTTTAGTATGCATTTTTATATTTTTGTAGTAGTTTTTATTCTGCATTTGTAAATTTGCGTAGTATTTTTACTATGCTTTTTTATGTTTATGTAATGTATGGTGATAGTTTTATTCTGTATTCTTTTAAATTTGTGTAATAGTTTTACTATGCATTCTTAAATTTGTGTAGTAGTTTTACTTTGCATTTTCATATTTGTGTTGTAGTTTTACTCTACAATTTTAGATTTGTATAGTACGTATAGTAGTTTTACTCGATCTGCATTTTTAAATTTGTATAATAGTTTTATTCTGCAGAGGCGTGATTTGTATGGTAATTTATTTATACATTTTAAAGTTTGCATAGATAATCTTTGTTATTAATTGGTTTTTCTCATTGTAATTGAAAATGTAAACGAGCATAAGTCATACAAGCCCTTTAGAGCTTCCGTGACCCTTGTTGGTCTTGTGGCAGATTTTGAAAAAGGCTTGGAGTTGATTATATATATATCACAACAAAGAAAATGAGATCCAAAAGAAGAATGCAAGAAATGAGGAGTTGATTTTTGTTTAATCAGTTCTTGGTGGATTTGTTAGATCTTTGATATAATAACTACAATTGTTAGAATTATGGATGTAAAAGGCTAATTTGGCTTAATGTGTGTTGGTAGATTATATAATGGGAATCTGTTTTATCTTTTTAGTTGGTAAAATAGTTGGGTTTGTTACATGATATATACCGTGTAAAAATAATTTTGCAAATATTATAATCGATATGTTCTCTATGAAAATATAACTTTTAATAGGTCAAATTCTTATGTGTAAATTTAAATTTACATAGATCGTATCAGTTGTAGTAATCTCTTGTGTAAAAATACATTTTAACATGCCGTATAAAATTACATGAGTTCATTATATCGGATGTTAGATTAGTCAATTTCAAAGAAATGTTATGTGAAAACAATTTATCATGCATAGTTTCTTTTTGTTTGCACTTGTAAACACACTCTTCTAAATTTAAATTTTTATAGATCAAGTTCTTATGTAAATTTAAGTTTTCATAGCTTTTGTTATGTAAATATAGTTTTACATATATATTATGTAAAAAATACATTCATATATTCTTTTAGTTGTCGGAAAATTTTTCAATTCCAAAAGTTCTTATGTAAATTTAAATTTTCATAACTCCAACGACTATGTAAATATAGTTTTACATATATATGACTATGCAAAAATACATTTATATATATTATGTCAGGTGCCAACTGGTGTTCCCAATTCATTCTCTATAAAAGCTCGGGCTTTCTGTGGCGAAAAAGCAGGGACTCTATCCTGCAATATCATATGAAAACCACTTCAAATTACTTGAACAAAATCACGATAAGACATACAGTAATTTAACTACAAATGATTGTGGTTCATACAATTTTATTCCACATGAGCATTTCCACAAATACACTACCAGCAATAAGTAGATTCAACTTTTCCTCCAGTCCCCCACTCAATTTTGTATCTATAAAATGGTTATCTATAAACCCATTTTTTGTCACAATGAAATCGGTGTTCTTTTTTAGTGTAAGGATGAAGAATCTTTGTTGTTTGTCTGCTTTATCAGAGAGGTGTTCTTCAATGTAAGGATCTCCAGTTAATTTAAGGGTTTGATTTAATGAAAAGGGTAGAATGGGAAATATAAAATTTCAGGAGATAAGAATTAGACAGCAAATTGCTCATAATCTGAAAAACAGGGAGGTTAATTAGCAAGGTGTAAATAATAGGGAGGTTATATAGGTATGTTCGTGAGGGAGGAGTTTATATATAACCGGACTGGATTGAGGGGGCTGACGCCCATTTCTTGTCTCTCTATATATATGAAGGGTTTTGTTGAGAGGTATAAGGTTTTTTTTTTAAGGAAGAGTCATATAGTTGAAATCCAATGATAAAGTCTCTATATTCTTTCCTAAAAAAGTTATGTTCTTTCCAAAAGATTTCTTCCCTCCTCAACTTTCATCCATTATTTATCAGTAATTTTCAAGTAAAAGAAATACAGAGTATCCTCCCTCTAGACTACCTGTCAAGTCTCTTCTACAGTTTAAGTGCGTGTCCAAATCATGGCGTTCGTTAATTAGCGATCAATGTTTTATCGAAAGGCACCTTCACCGATCAAACAAGAGCAGCAACTGTTTACTAGTACCTGGACGTTATGCTACGTACTTGGTAGACTCTAATACAGGTCAGCAGATTGTAAAGTTTGATAACTTGCCACTGATATCGACTGGCACCATTTGGGGTTCTTGTAATGGACTATTATGCATACAAGTAGAGAATGAACATACCCTTTTTTTATGCAATCCCTCTACTAGAGAATGCAAGAAATTACCAGAACCTTCACTCAAAGGCTACCTTGCTCCTTTCACTGGGTTTGGTTACAATACAATTTCCAAGGATTATCTAGTTGTAAGAATATTTTGTCCCGAGGCACGTATGGAAGCACAAGTTTACTCACTTGCCAAGAACTCGTGGCGGGTTATCCAACCGGTAGATTACAGAATTACTGCTGGGAAATGCAACGGGATTTTCTTCAATAACGCTTTTCATTGGATAGGGACTCCTAGTACTACCGAAGAAAGTGGAAGTGACTTAGCCTCGAATTTTGTAATTGCTTTTGACACTACGAGTGATGAGTTTCGAGCAGTTGTACAACTGCATCCCGATGTGGCAGAGGATAGTTGCTGCATTCAACTTGAAGTTATCGATGGGTGCCTTTCTCTATTGTGTAACTTTGACTATGAGGATTTTGTCAAGTTTGAAGTGTGGGTGATGAAAGACTATGGTTTGAGGAAATCTTGGGTTAAACTATATACTGTTACTGGATTTGATCATCCTTACGGAATTACGAATACTGGAAACTTCATCACACATAAATTATATTCAGGTTTGTATGACCCTCAAGATAGAAGTTACAGGGATATCAATGTCCAAGGGATTCATAATCCAATAGTAAACTACACGGAAAGTCTTGTTCCACTATGCTGAAGTGCAATGAAACTGTGGACAACTGATGCAAGGGGTGATCAGAGTAAAGAAAGAAAGAACATGACACGGACTCTTGTATTGCTTTCACATAAAACTGTGCCATGAATGTGAATTTTCAGAGGTGTAGTTTGTTCTATTGTCATATATGGGAAGGCAAATATTGAGGTATAACATGGATGTTTATGATTCCTGATACTTGATGCAGTCTTAACTTAATCTTTTCACTGTTTCTTGTATATTTCCTTATTTTTCAACCACTATATTTATTTGTTTTTTCTATTTTTTTTGGTTTATCTGTGAATCTGTGCAAACCTATTTCTTTGAATTAATAGTGTGCACTATAATATTGTGATGCCAGCAAATATCTTTCAAATCCTAGGTTGAAATTATTATGGATTAGAGCTTAATTGGCTAGATATCAATTGTGGAGACAGCCACAAGTGATAGTCACCACAACAAACTTGGATGCCTGTTGTCACAGTTTTGAGGCACAAGAAATCATCAGACTTGAACCGTTGTCAGATGAACTGCCCTGGGACCTGTTTCGAAAACAAGTTGGTTACATTCTAGATTCTCCTCAGTTTCAAACAGTAGCTAGAGAAGTTCTCCACGAATGCAAGGGTCATCCATCTTTCATCGCACGTCTTGGACAGAAATTGACGGGAGAGAATTTAAGTGAGTGGCTTGTCGCTGCTCAATATTTTAAACACCCACGATGGAATCGGAAAGGGGAATGTATATTTGATGGAGACGCTTTTCGTAACCTTGGCTTCAATGCTCTAGCAAGCAGGGAAATGGAACTCTTTGTTGTTTATTTCCCGCAGGGTGCCAAATTCATAATGATGAATGGTTGAGGTATGTTATTGGAGAAGACATACTTGTAGGCATTCATAGTATACAGGATGCAAGAGCTAGATTGGTCAATATAAGGAAGAAACTTTATTATTATATACGGTTAGTAGCTGCAGATGAATTCATAAGTATATACGAATGGCTATAGAACTACTCATGAGACTTCCGATACTTTGTAAAGGTAAGAGTAAGATATTTTCGTATAAAATACTTGTTAGTCAATGTCTGATATGTATTAGTATGACTCAGACTGAATACTTATTCAATCACCATTATGGTTTCTAGAGTCAATGTAATTGAGCTTGCTAGGCACTGTCTGTGGAACGGTAAGTCTTAACTTGATAAAGTCATCTGCATGTATTTGTTGTTAGTATAGAAGCGAAAAAAGTGAAGTTAGTAGACGAGTGGCGGTCTAGGACATGATTCAGTAATATTAGCAGCCAAAGACCTTGTGTGTTTACGTGGTTCATGTCAATATGAACTGATCCAGTTATGCGTGATGCGGGGAATAGTGGTATGACAAAAGACGAATTTGTTCTTACTCGAAAATGGTTCCTCTCCTATATCTCTCTTTGTGCCTAGGTTGATTGGTTTGTTTGTTTGTTTGTTTTAAAAAAGTACGACAAAAGACGAATTTGTATTTTACTTAAAAGTGGTTCCTCTCCTAGATATTTATCTCCCTAGGTTTCTTTTTTACTCGTGTATTTGACATAATTATAAATTTAGAAATATTTGTTTCCTTGTAGTGATGTTTGAATTTCATAACATAGGGAATAAGTAGGACATAGTTCTGATTTATTTTGGTTACATTTTCTTCTTAAGATGTGAAAAGTTTCCCTGGGTGTTATATCAAAGAAGGTTAAAATGAAACAGATCTCGACTCTTTGGTTACAAATTAAAGGAACAACTGTTGTTACGCTAATGATTTATTTCTTTTTTATGCTTTACATTGGAGTAGCATGGGACATAAGTATTATTTACAGGTTTTGCACTGTAACTGTCATCTGCCTTGTCAACTGTGGTCCTCAGCTTTCTGTCATTTACTTGTCTCAAGGTTAAGCAAGCTATGACGTTTAGGGAACTGATGTTTTGTGTCATTTTGCAGAAAGGGTGCAAAGGAGGAAGTGAACTAATAACTAACTTCAAAACCAGTTGAGGACAAAAGTCCCCAGTTACAAATAGTCAAAAGTTGTTTGGTAACAAATATTCTCCTCAGTACATATTTGCTGCAAATATATTTGTTTGTGTGTGTTCTATAATGGATTCGTAAGCTCAAAATGGTTGGAGCACTCTTTGTTGAGAGGTTGATGGTTCAAATCCATCTGCTTCCATAAGTAAGATATTTTTATGCATAATACTTTTGTTCAAGATATGATCTGTTTATACGTATCTCATATTGATTATTCGCCTATTATACTAGTCAACGTTAAGGAAGCATTTTCTGAGCTTCCTAAGGCCTTGTGTATTGGAATGTGTGCCCCATACAAGGGGCATATTACAATATAGTATAAAAGTACAAAACCCTACACTATGACATCAGTATGACATAATGACCACATCATAGAATACACATACTCTTAACAGAATGCTTAAAGCATAACTTGCAATTCGTGTTTTGATATATGAATTGTTGGGTTTATTCAAAATCAATTTCTGATTGATGTAGGTTTCTAGATGCACATGAAGTGAATAAGAAAGTTCCTGATCAGTCCTGAAGTACTCCACAAGTGAATCTGTATGCACTTACCTAATGAGATGAGCAACTTTCGTCCCAGTAGAAGCTTTTTTAAAGTATATGCCTAAATTGGGTTTTTAAACTTGTCCCTGTTTTTTGTTTTATTCCTAAAAAGTTGCATTCTTCTGTTCATACCGTTTTAAGTGATAAGTGTCTTCTTGGGAACGCTGGATTATGACATTTATCCTTCATGCTGTTTTCTTATGAGTACTATTTTATGCTAGCAAAAACTTGTTTTATACCAAATTATAATCTGTTCTAGAAACCGATATATTATGTACTTTGGTTCTTCTCTAATGGGTTTCAAATAAAAAATAATAATAATAATAATAAAGAAAGAAATATAATATGTACTTATGTAAGTAACCAATGCCATTGTGGGAACGCTGGATTGTTACATTTGGTTTACTGTTTTTTTGTTGTGATTCTGTTGCAATGGTGCTATCTTTTTATGGCATTTTTTTTACGATTACAAAACTTGTTACTAATTTATGCGATGAATGTCTGTGGGAACGCTAGATTATGACATTCTGTTAATTTATACATTTTTTTTGGTGATTCCTTCAATTTATCAAAACTGTTTTTTCTTCCAATATCAAAACTGGTTTCACGAATAAGGTTTTATCTTCGAAAAAATTACTTTTCTTTTCAAAACAGAGTCAATAACTTGTGAGGATATTTCTCAGAGAATACAAATGGTGGAGAAGATGTAGAGTTAAGAATCTAATGACAATTCTGAAAACACTTAGGTACTAGACATACGTCAGTATGTATCTTTTTAATGCACTTTACATTGTGATGAGCTTATAAAGAGTTGAAGACCATTTTGTAATTTCACTTGGCTTACCTGCATACTTAATATGTCGCTAATATATGATGGGTTTAGTTCAAATTCACCAGATACACACTCATATGCTATGTTTTCTTTTCATTTTCATAGTTTCATACTTTTTGGGATTATATAGGTGTTTCCTTCCTACACTAATATTGTCATCCTGATTGTTGACGCCACCTTCAAGTACGCAAGTAATACAAAGGTCATTCGAGTTACACTTTGGTTTTTATAAAAGAACTGCTAACTGGAGCAAAATCGTAGGAAGAAAAAGGGAGATATAGTCCCAAAGGGAAATAGGTGAAAGCTAGTTTAATTTTTATCTCAAGCTCAAGTAGCTATATAGAGGTATAGCTATATAGTTTATTATTCTTATTACGACTAAAATGCAGACCAACAAGCTATGTGTCTCAATGTAAATAGATGGTCTTTACTGTGAGATTCTTCTCATTTTGGAACAGATAGAGACCGCCAACTTGATTGGGTGTTACATCTAAGATTGCTCCTTACTTGCGCAGCATTGAGAGTGGTTAAGTATGGACATGTGTAGCTCGAGAGTGATAAAAGTTTTGCTAGGTGTGTTGTAACCAGAAAGTCTGAAACCATCATGGAGTGATTAATTGTTCAAGATTTGAACTCGGGAGTGTTATTTTATATATTCGTTACGAGTTTTTTTTTGTTTGCTTGGTAAGTTAGAATATATTAAAACTTTAATAAAAGTACAAGGGTGGACAACATGTTGTCTCCCTCCCCTAGTTCTTGCTCTACATTCATGAATGTTACAATAAGTATGGTGTAGTGTATTCTCACAAAAATCTGAAATGCCGCCATTATGAGGATAAGTTGTGTGACTTACTCTGAAAGCCATTACGTCTTGCTTCTATTATTGCTTCTTTTTCTAAATTAATCTTCATGTGCTTCTGGTTTGAAAACTTTCACATCTCTCTCTGATATATGAATTCTAGGGCGACGATGAATTTTTACCTAGCACCGAGAGTTGTTAAGTGTGGACAGTTTTGCGCGAGAGCGATGACAGTTTCCGTAGGTGCTGTAATCAGAAAGTCGGAAACCATCGTGATTACTGATTAATTGTTCAAGATTTTAACTTGGGAGTGTTATTTAATATATTTATATGTATTGGGAGAAGTTGGGTGACTTATTGAGAAAGCCATTACCTTTGCTTCTATTATTGCTTATTTGTTGTGTGTTTTTTAGGTTCCATTTTGTTGAGGTGCTAGGACATGTTTCTTTATATCTGTATTTTTAATACATGAACGTACATTAGCGTAATAGTTGTACTTGGTCAGGATCATGGTTAGGGCATACAGTGTGCTACATTATAATATAAGGGATAGGCGTTAGAGCCACTCATGCTCACCCTCTCCTTCTCTGTATGATATTTAACTTTGCAGAGACGTGATTATATTGGCCTTCAACTTGGTGTGTATCATGGATTCTGCGTACCTAGGTATACATTAGCTGATTATCATATTGGCTGTACTTGGTGAGCTACTTTATTATACAAGGAATAGACGATAGAGCCAGTCATGCTCATCCTCTCTCTCTGTATGATATTTACCTTTGCAGAGGCGTGATTATTTTGGCCTGCAACTTGACGTGACTCAAGGGTTTCAGAGTACCTAGGTAAATTATAAAGAGATTCAGCAATTGAAAAGTGCTCCCTTTGAAACACATCCGCAGTCTGGACTTTGACTGGTCTTTGTGCTTATAATAGTCAGCGATATAGCTTGTGTTTGGCTTTCAGGGCTGGAATCTTCCACTTGAAGGGAGGAAGCTCGATAATAGGTGGTTGGTATAAGTCTTCTGGCACAGATGAAAGTAAAACCAGGATACATGTATATTATAGCTGGTTGGCTGAAGAATTGGTGGTTAACAGTTTGTATGAGGTGGGTAAACAGTAACCCATGGGAAGGTTACATGGAAATTTTGTGCAAGCAGACGGCAAGAAGCTTGAGGTAATTTTTGTAGGCCGATGTACTTGTCGGGTCAACTCTTACTTTGATTTCAGACCCAAGCGTGGCGTGTATAGTTGGCGGTTATAATACGAGGGATAGGGTCCCCATACTAGATGTGAATCATCAGGGATTCTGAGTATCTAGGTACACTTCAAACTTTAAGGAGATTCAGCAGTTGAAAACTGTAACCATCTTGAAAGTGCTCCCTTTGAAACAAATTGTTAGTCTAGGCCAGGGAAACAATCTTTGAGTGGCCCTGTGCTTATAATATTGTCTGTGATATTGGTTGTGTTTGGCTTTCAGTGCTGGAGTCTTCCACTGAAGGGAGCAAACACGATGATAGGTAGTTGGAAGTCTTATATCAGAACGCAGAAGTAAAACCAGGATACAAGTATATAGTAGCTTGGTTGCTGAGTGCTGACTTGCTGGTAGATTGGTGGCCTTAATGAAGCACGTTTCTATCCATGGCTTTTTTTAGTTGGATTGTCCAAGACTGCCAAAGTCGCTAATGTAAGTGCACATCAATTAATTGAACCTAAAAGCATGGCGCAAAATATTGCCGATATATTGTCAATATATATCGTTTTTTTTGGTACACCGACATAGATATATTTGATATATCTCAGTCGCTAATGTAAGTGCACATCAATTAATTGAACATGAAAGCATGGCGATATATTGTAGATATATATCATTTTTTTGGTACACCGACATAGATATATTCGATATATCTCAACTAAATATTGAATCCTTTTTTTTTGGATATATATCGTAATTTCTGATATAACGATATATATCGATTGATATATATAATATATCTGATATAAATTGTTGACTTTGACCGATATTATTGACTTTGACTAAATATTGTTGATTTTAACCTATATATTAATAATATTTATGATATAATCGATGATATTTCAGATATATCGATATACAAAACAAAATTTTGCCTAGTCAACAAAAAAAATAGATATCTCCGATATATCTGATATATATCAGTTTTTAAGTACATCAAAATATTCACCAAATTCGATATTTTGGGCCTTGTCTGAAACTGAAAGTACATGTATCAATTTTTAAAAGAGCTGGGATTTTGGGCTTTGAAATATGGGCCGGGTTTTGGGCTTTTTAAAATTAAAAACTGCTTAATGATTACGCTGAGTGTAGATATGACGTGGTTATTTTCATTGGCTTAGTTCCCACGCAAGATAATAAGGCGGTATAGTTACTTATAAATACAAGGTGTGGAGGGAAGAACAACAGAAACGAGAGCGAGTAAAAACAAGGTTATCTTGTTTTATTAATTCTAGTCTAGTTTCATCATCCTAAAATTAGGGTTACTAAACAAATATATTTTTTTTCAAACCAAAACAAATGCACACTCATATGCCATGTTTTATTTTATTTACATAGTTTGTAGGATTATATAGGTGTTTCCTTCATACACTAATATTGTTCTTCTAATTGTCAAAGCCACTTCAACTACACAAATTATGTCAAAGCCACTTCAACTGCTAGATTGGGATCGTATAGTGGCTCAAGGTTAAGGTTAAGAACTCAGTTACTGATTGCCAACTAATATTTGAACTTTTCATTATGGACTTTGTACTTTGCTAAATTTTGGACTCCCAGAATCTCTACTTTGTAATTTTTCTCATTTTTAAGCCTCCGTTTTGTTTACACATTTCCGATATATGTTTTGAGGCCATGATGAAATTACCTGGAAGAGTTTCCAGAGTTTCCTGACTCGAGTCCATCTCAAGCTCAAGTAGCCATAGAGCTTTAGGATTTTACGACTACAATGCAGGCTAACAAGTAATGAGCATATTTTTTTAGCTTAAATCATATTTTTTTACCCCTATGTAAATGTTTTCTTGCTAAGTCAGTAAAAGCTTTTCTATATAACTTGTCCTTGTTTTTCTATATTTCTTAAAAAGTTATATTCTTCTTTTTATATCGTTTTAAGTGATAAGTGTCTTCTTGGGAACGCTGGATTATGACATTTATCCTTGATACTGTTTTCTTATTAGTATAGTACTATGTCATGGTAACAAAAAGTTGTTTGCTACCAAAATCTGTTTTAGAAACACATATATTATGTACTTGGTTTTTCTCTAATGGTTTTCAAAAAGAAATAAAAAATCTGTACTTATTTAGTAACCAATGTCATTGTGGGAACGCTGGATTGTGATATTTGATTTACAGTTTTTTTTGTTGTGATTTCTTTGCAGTGGTGTTATCTTCTTACTGCGTTTTTTTTACGATTACAAAACTTCTTACTAATTTATGCGATGAATGTCTCTGTCTCTGGAAACGCTATATTATGACATTCCGTTTGTAACTTTTCTTTACTTTTGGTGATTTCTTCAATTTATTAAAACTGTTTTTTCTACCTAACTCAAAACCGGTTTCAGGTACAAGGTATTTATCTTCCAAATATCGAATGACCATTCTGGAAACACGTAGGTTCTAAACAAACGATGGTAGGTATCTTTATAACTCACTTTACATTGTGATGAGCTTATGGGAGACCCTCTAGTAATATCACTTGGCTTACCTGCATACTTAATATGTCATTGCTATATGATGGGTATAGTTCAAAATCACCAGATACACACTCATATGCCTTTTCAAAGTATTATGTTAATTCTGATTTAAAAACCACTCCTATTAAGCACTCCAATTTGATTTAAGGGAAATTAGGAGTCCACAATACACATTCATATGCTTTGTTTTCTGTTAATTTCATAGTTTCAAGGATCATATAGGTGTTTCCTTAATACACTAATATTGCCATGCTGATTGTTGAAGCCACCTTCAAGTACGAAAGTAATACAAAGACACTGCATTCGACGTACGCTTTGGTTCTTATAAAAGAACTGCTAACTGGAGCAAAATTGTTGAAAGAAAGGGGGATACAGTGTGGAAGAACTGCAAAAGGAAGAAGGCGGCTCGAAGGGAAATAGGTGAGCGCTAGTTAAAATTTTCATTAATTCTTGCAAATGCTGGTGTGATTAATCAACGGACGTTAGTTTTGTAGTGGCATATGAAACAGGTTAGTGCTTCATTATCGAGTGTAATGTACTTGGCGACTACAATGCAGACCAACAGGCTATGATAACTAGAAGCTTTGAAACAGGTTTCTTACCTTGTTTTTTTGTTTCAATTGCTAATATATTACTATACTATAGACTGCGCTGTGTCTTGGTAACACAGATCACATGGGTTATCGATTTTGAGTATATCGTAAGTGATGTAAATGGATAGCCCATCATTGTCTCTAGAGAACCATTCTTCCAACAGGGTATGTGCTTATTCTTTCAGTACCTTTATTTCTTTCGGCATGCCGCGAATGTTTATTTTCTGTAAATCATGGAAGTTACCAAAATTGCCTCGAAGAGGTTCCCTACTCGAGTCCATCTCAAGCTCAAGTAGCATAGATTTATAGGTTATTAAGACAACAATGCAGACCAACAGGCTATGTGCATATTCTCAATGTGAATGGTTTAGCATCCAATCAGGTTATTAAGACCAACTGGCTTTTGTTATTGTTACAGTTATTATTATTATTATTTATTAATTTTGATTATTATTTTGATTATTATTAATGTTGTTTTTATTGTTTTTAATTTAATTGCTAATTTAGTTTGTAAAGGTCTTGCTTGAGTCGCTTTGATTTTACAATGAATGGAAAGATCTCTATTTCAGACGGGAAGATGTGTGTGTACTGAATTATCATGTTGCTTGTCCCTGGGGAGCAGATAGTATTGCAAAATAAACCTTCATGCTTTCTGATGAAGATTTCGCCATCCTCTTAGCATAGTCCTTCAACTATTGAGTAGTACATTAGTGAATCGTGTGAAACAGGCGTTGAGGTCATATGGTGGAGTTTCGAAGTCGAATAGACTGGGGTAATTTCTCTTGAATGGAGCAGTCTCAAACCATTCACTTGATTCTTCTACTGAAGTAAACAGAGATGGGGATGCGTCCATATTAAACCCTTATGAAAACTCAAAACCGTTGCCTGATGTGGACTGTGCGTGGTGATTGGTGGGTGACATGCTTGCAATAGAATGAATTGCTTTAGAAAAAGCCATGCAATCTACCCATTTATTTTAGATTTAGTCTATGTCCTAACTCTAGGTTGCAAAAGTTGGTGTTACTGATGTTAGCGAAGAAGATAAATAAACTAACAGAAGTAATGAAGGTTGAATCCAAGAAGATGAGAAGGGTAGTTGTTTCTCTGGAGAGGGGGGAGCTTCATGGCCGTCTTGTAAGCTACTAGGTAGTTGGAAGGCCTACAAACATGTCTCAATTGCACTAGCGAGGTACGTGTAAAACCATTTTTCTATTAGTATTTGGTGCTGGATAATTCTAGATACAGAATGTCCGAGTTCATGTCTTATGCTGTTGTCACGGTTTTGATTGATGTTGACTGGACACTCAACATCATTCAGTGTGATCTAATGTGGGAACTTGATATCTGACTCTTGCCCAGGATTGATCTCAGGAATCAGGAATCTTTTTTGTGGAAAATCAGACCATTCAGTGATGGGATGGTTTGGCCAATGCTTGTGCAAGCTATAAATGTGCTATTGCCAAAACTGGATCATTGGCACCCAGGGTTCTTGCACGGTATGCTTACTTTAGGGTATGAGCTATTGCTTTAGTAGTAGTTCTTATGTAAGTTACATTGAATTGACACGGATATGTGTGTCGGACATGGGAAAATATAAAATGAGGTATATCACACATCATATGTGTACGTGTCCGGACACGTCAAGGGGGCTAAAGAAAATTTTGAGTCCCTTTGACACACGCTGGGTTCTTTGATGGTATTCTTACTTTATGATAGGAACTATTGCTTTTTCATATACTTCACTGACCAGGGAAATAGGTAGAGGAGTCTGACTTCCTAGCACACACCCTGAACTGTTTGCAACTTCGTCCCACTTCTTTGCTAAATCTGTTATGTGTGGTAAGTTGGTATAAAAACTTATTCCCCCTTTTGTTTTAATTATATTGGTTGGGAAATTCTTTTGTCCATTTATATTGCAAGGCTGTTAAGCTGTCTAGATATTGGTTAATAACTTAATATGATTTTGAGAGGGGATGTAGGTGTTAAAGGAGCCGGGTTGAGTTAGCAAAAAAACAGTCAAGCTCGAGTAGATCCGCCTTGTTGACCAGTATTACAGTATATTACAGTATCACAAGTTCTAACTGGCAACACCATATTACAGTATCACAAGCTACAACTATAATTGAATTTGGTGTAAGCATTGAATAACTGTTTCTCTCTGGGGAAATGCAACCTCGCTCCCAAATTGGTTGAGCGAACTTACTTATTAGTTGAACACTCTATTCTTAGAGTTTTCCATATCTCATTAGAGCAGTAGAGCCGCGTAGTATTCCTTTATCAATAATCCCCATATTGGTACTTCTTTCTGTAGCTACTTGTTCGTATGGCATATTGTGCTGAAGCGGGAAATTTGAGGTTTCCCGAAACTTTCTAAATGAAGGGGTACTTTGTGACAGTGCATTGGTGAAGTTAGAAGGATACTGAACCTATGGCATTCTAAAGGGTTATCATTATTATTTTATTTCTGAATGGAATTAATATTTGAAGCTTCATGCTCAGACTGGAATATTGATATTTTTGTTAAATGCAAGAAATAAAGCCGCTGGCCCACAGCTGCATCTTAAGTTTTATTATCTCTATGGTGACCACACCTAGTGACCTAGATATGGTATAGTCATTCTAGCAAAAGTGGCTGGAATCTTCCACTTGAACGAGCAAGCTCTTGATGATAGGTGGTTGCTATTAGTCTTCTGGCACAGATGATAGATCCGAAAGTTAAAGCAGGATTATAACAGCTGGTTCACCTGAAGCATTGGTGGTAAACAAGAAAAGAAACACCTCAATTGACAAAAAATGCCCCTTTAACGTCCACCAAACTCTTATTTTGAAAAATTGCCGAATAGGATAAGGACGAAAAAGAAGACGGGAATCAACTGATTCTCAAACAGTGGGTTATGGGCTACTTTGTCAGAAGTTTGTACATTTTTCCTTAGATCAGTGTTTGTGGTCATCTCAGTTTGTCCTTGTAGAAGTCATCCAGTTTTAATTGGTTTTTTTGGGTTGGTATCCTTTTGTGTTCAACTACATCTTTTTCTGTGGATTATTACCCTTGTGTGTTTTATTTCGCTTAACAGTTTAATTCTTTCTAAACTACGTGTTTTTTCTTGGTTTATCAGTCATACATTTACTTTTGCTTTCTTCGCGATTGTTTTCTAATTGTTTTCCATTTTATTGTTTTGTGGCCTCTCGTCGCTAAAAACCTCCATTTTCTTAGATGTTTTTTATGACTAAACTGTTGTTTCTTTTTTTATAAGTTTTTTTTTATCATTTTTAGTGCTTTTGGACAGTAAATAAGGTTTTTCTTTTTCAGAATTTATAGTTTGAATAAAATTGTATATTAATACTTCTTTTAATAATATCGTCGTTTTCTTTTTTTGGTTTACTCGTTTGTGACTTTGTGCTGATAAGTCCCTTTTAGTGGTGGATAAGGACTTGCTGGAATGTTAATAGGCATGGTGGGTTGTTGATTAAGAACATGTACCAAAGAGGGGATAGGCGCTGAAGAGAGGGTGAGAACTGGAATTGAGGAAGAGGGAATCAATGAATCGTCCTTATAGTTCCTTGTTCCTTAACTATTTCAGTGGAGAGATACTATCTTTATGGCTTTGGACTTTCTCCTAGAGAAGTAAGGTTACTTTTTACTTCGGCATTGTTTGAACCTCCAGACCACGGGCTCTAGTATTACCGCCTACTGTCTTATTAGCCTGTCACCTATATAGTTTGGTACTATTCCTTTATAAGTTAACCTAACAGTTGTTTGGGGTACAAAGTTACATTTTTAGTGTTATTTTCTTGCTTTGCCACAGTGATTTCTCCTTTTTGCGCTTATTTAATTTGAAAATTGTATTTATATATCTGTTAAGCTTATTAGTTGACCCAAAAATTCATCAGAAACTATATTAATGACATTTCACTAGTCTATTTGTTTTCTTTTTCGCAGAAGTTTCTGCAATTTTTAGTAGTGGTTTTTCTTATTCCTTATATTCTAAGCCTTTTTCTTGGGGTTAACCCGTTTCATTCGTTTTCTCAATGCTCTTTTCGTTTTCTTTTTCTTGGTTTTTCCTTTTTATGGTTCTTAAAATTTACAAGTTTTAATTTGCAAAACTCTATTCAATGCTAATAAATGTATATTTTGTGCATTTTGTGTTTTTGTGTTATTGTGCTTTTCTCTTTCCTAGAATTTTCGTGCTCGCAAAACAGTAATGGCCTTGTGTGACTGGGGGTTTGGAGTTGTTTTAGTTGTTTGCCAAGTAAAGCAAAATTGCTAGGTATGGTTCACTAAATTGTTGGGAGCCCTTGCCACTTTGCCAGATGAAATAAGGAGTGCGAATGTTTCTCGATCTCTTCCCATATTAGGCATCACATGGAGTTTATTTTATGCTATCATCTGAATTGTCTGAAACTTTTGCCAGGTAATTGTTTGCATTCTTGCAAATGTTAGCACTTTTAATCAGCACAGGGCTGTTTATTACATCCACTCAATGATTTTTACTGTGTGTGAATAGAACTTGTAGATCCGGAATTTCGAGTGGAGTCATATTGAAGTTTTTTGCGTCTGTCTACATTGGTTGATGTTGTTTCAACTTTAAACAATTGTCTTTACTGTGCATTGCAGTATGCAGTATGCAGTATGCTTGATGTATTCTTGCAGAACGAAATATAGTGCATACGATAATTTGTTTAAATATGTATCCTATTTGTTTAACATTTTAACAGATATATGTAGAAGGTGATTGTAACTCTTATGATTTTCAGTTTCTCTTTTCATACATGCATGTGCTTGACTAACTTTCCATATTCATAATGTTATGTGATTTTTTGTTGATATTGCTTAATACTGAAGCCTGTTACCAGAGCAGGCCTATCCTGTGGCCAGTTCAGGTTTAACCCAACTTGAGCAGAAGCTCATTTTGACCAGCCCGGCCAGATCCAAAGTGATTTCAGCCTTCAATCCAGGCCTAGTCCTATCATTTTGGATCCCAAAGCTCAATCTTGAGTTATGGCAAGCCTGGACAAAGCGAAAACATGGAATTATGCATATGGTATGTATACTAATTCAGCTTGTAGGCATGAATTTACTTTCAGGTCAGCTACTTTAGTTTTAATAATAATTGAACTTGGTTAAAGGAGTTCGTGATTTACTGATTCAGACGCTTAAATATAATCTATGAAGGATAAAAGGATTCAAGTAGCAGTTTATGTCAACCTTTGTCTTGATCCAAGTAAGGTTGTTTGTATTCACTAGTATTCGTCTTCCCTGTGTCCTTGTCCATGGTAGGGTGCTCTAGAATCTTCTCAGACCTAAATAGCCACGAAACATGCAGGAAAGCATAAATTTCTGGCGCGACAGTCCTCATCTGCCCAAACTTAGTAATCGTGAATTGTATAGACTTTTTAACACAGGGTTAAAACATCCAAATGATATTAAAGCCTTTACTATTGAAATTTTCAGTTAATTTGGTTTGAGTAGTGATATTGAAAATCTTGAAATAACATTGGAACTGCGCATTCATGATCACTGTCGTAACATCTTGAACTTTGCTATATTAAGTACAATGTATGTCAGCTAAGTTAGCTAGGTTTCTTGGATCTTGAATGAAACTGTTAGCAATGAGCCCCCTACAAATATTAATAAAAATAAAAATAAATAATAATAATAATGTTGGGGAGTTTCAACATACTGATTCACCTTTATAATGTTCTTTTGTTGTTGATTAGATGAAGGTAATTTTCTTTTGCCAAATACTACTGCATCATGTTCTACTAAACTTCATATTAATCATGATCACTATTCAATTTTTAGTTGGTCTTGTTTCTCAAGAGGAGATTTATGTTCTTTGAAGAAGTTTGCATTGCCTGTAAGTGAAATTTATATTAAAAAATAAATGATATTGACGATTTGATTATTGTACCTTCCGCTTGTTACTCTTTGCTTCTTAATTTACTATTCTTACTGATTTTCATGCCTTGATATTTATTGGCATGACAACAACAAAGTATACCTGAAAAATGTCAACTTGGAGAAATGTTGTATATGTTGTTAGGAATTAATAACTGTGTCTCATGCCTATGAACAACACAAAACATTTAAACCTTCTTGAATGAAACACCAAAATTTTAATAACTGTTTAGTTTTTAGTTTGTTTGTTTTATTTATTATTATTTTAGTTTGAGTTTTATAAAATAAGGAGTCTGCCTTTTTTTTATTTCATTTGTAGAGACCAAATATTCTTTCTAAGGTTTTAATGATGGGAATGTCTGCAATGCCACCAAGCAAGGAGTGGCTGTCGGCACCAACAACGTCTCTTTATTACTTTCAAGGTGTCAAATTGTTTGCTGTGTTCGCCATGTATAATTGAAAGGGTGATGATTAATATTGTTGTCCTTGTGTCAAACGTCATAATGTGAGTGGAAAGATAACAGTTGCATAAATTTCAAAGCATTTAGTTTGTGGTGGCAGAGATGAGGCGTACATGACATAGAATATGTCAATATGGCATATATAGACTGAATGTTCAAATTGCTGCTTTGGCCGATCAACTAGATGGATTTAGAGCAGAAGTTTACTGAATTTGTTCCTGGGTACGTCAAGGATCAAAGATCCAGTTCTCAAATAATTCTGCCATATCTTGCGAATGAAATTGATTTTCATTCGTATTTTACAATACATGTATGTTAAACTGATAAATATTTAATTGATTTTACCAAATTTTAAAATAGTTTATATTTTATTTTATTCAATGCAGGAAGCTACGGCTTGATGCCTTCGTTGTCTATCCAATCATCAGTTCCTTGCACACACTTGGACCGATCTCCTGAAAGATATCAAATTTGTCAGTTGAAAAGTCTCGGAGCTAGAGTTATTGCAATTGGAGAGATTGTGCGAAGACTAATTTAATGTTCATGAACCGTAGGTGATGAGATCTATTATATGAATGCTGAAGTATGTGCTCAAGATGGGACTACATTTGCAGATATCTGTTTTGGAGATATAATTCAATGGCTCAATGTACTTGTACTGTGTCACTTAATCCTTTTTATTTTTAATTTCCTTTACCATTTTAACTCTTTTCGTTGGAACAACTATATTTTAGAAAGTGACTGTAACCTTCATGATTTTCAGTTTTTCTTTTTTCATACATGCATGTGGTTGACTAGTTTTCCTTTGATTATGTTATGTGATATATTGTTGACATAGGGTTCGTGCTGAAGCCTGTTACCAGAGCATGACATTCCTGTGGTTAATGCAGGTTACTAAGTTTAGCCCAACTTGAGCAGAAGAAGGGCATTATCACATTATGCGCAGCCTGGCCTTATCCTAAGTGATTTCAGCCTTCAGTCCTGGGCTGTTACTATCTTTTTGGAGCCAAACCCAGAGCTCAACCTTGAGTTATGCACAGCGCGATCCTGGACCAAACGAAAACATGCAATTCTGCATATGGTATGTATACCAATTCACTTTGTAGGCATGAATTTACTTTCAAGTCAGCTAGTTTAGTGGCAATACAGAACTGAAATCAGTTAAATCAGTTTTCGTTTTCACTGATTCAGTCGCTTAAGTAAAATCTACAGAACATAAAAAGATCCAAGTAGCACTAGGGTCAACCTTTGTCTTGATCATAGCAAGGAAATCGATATTTAGTATTCCTCTCCCTTGTCCCTGTCCATGGTAGAGTGATCTAGAATGCCTAGACCTAAATAACCATGAAACTTGCATGAAAGGATAGATGTCTGACGACAATCATAATCTGCCCGGCATTAGTAATTGTGAAATGGACTCCTTAACTTAGGGTTATTCTGACTTAAAACCATTACTATTGAAATTTTCACTTTCTTGGGTTTGAGTAGTGATATACTGATATGTATTTGAATGGTCTATTTATCTAGCCCTGCCATTTTTTCACCTGCTCTTGGTTTGTTGTTATTCATCTGTTATAATTAAACTAACTCTGTTGAGATAAAAATCAAAATTTTAAACTGATAGAGTTTTAACCAGAAATAATAGTAGTGTTTGACTGTATGTATGGTAAAATTTTATTATAGCTAATGAAGAGAAAAGTTTGGGAGAAAAGAGAGTATGGCTCAATTAGTTTTCAGCCTCCTCTCACACTGTTTTACAATATGGGAAAGATCTTCCAGGTCATGTGGCCCCTTAATCCGACCTATTTAATGTCTCGGCCTAGAACTCTAACATGTCATCATGGCTGTGGTGAAAGAGTTTCAAGATCAGGCAACATTGGATAAGAGAAACAATTCGACTTTCATCACTCATCCCAAAAAAGAATGGCGCTCTTTCTCTTAAGGATTATCGTCCAATCAGTCTAGTGGGGGGTATCTATAAGGTGATATCAAAAGTACTTGCTTCCAGAATTTGAGATGTCCTACCCTCTATTATCTCGCATCAACAAAGTGCTTTTGTTGGCGGGAGACAGATCCTTGATGGTCCTTTAATAGCGAACGAATGCATTGATACTCGCTTAAAGAACAAGGAGAACGATATGTCTTGTGCAAGGTTGACATCACGAAAGCTTACGACCATGTTAATTGGGTTACGACCATGTTAATTGGGCATTTCTTGATTATTTGCTGATTCTCCCATCCTCTTTCTCTGTGTTGGTTGACGGCTCTCCAGCAGGTTTCTTCCGTAGTCAAAGGGGCCTATGACAGGGCAATCCCATATCCCCCTTTCTCTTCAATGTCATTGTGGAAGCACTTTCTCAACTGACAATCAAAGCGATGAATCTGGGATACATTAGGGGTTTCAAACCTGCTGTTAATGGGCCAGAGGTTGTAGTGCTTCAGTTTGCAGACGACACATTGTTTTTTATCGAAGCATCAATTTCACAATTGTTTGTGGTAAAGTTTGTCCTCCTGATTTTTGAGGCGGTTTCCGGCTTAAAGACAAATATGGTAAAAACTTCTCTTCTTGCAGTTGGTGAGGTCGAAAATATTGAAGGCTTAGTGAGGACTTTGGGTTGTGAGGTTGGAAAACTACTGTGTCGGTACCTCGGACTGCCATTAGGTGCATCCTACAAAAGTAAAGTTATCTGGGATCCAGTGATTGAAACGGTGCAACAAAGATTGGGTGGTTGGAAGCAGAAACTTCTCTCCAAAGGGGCAAGATTAATTCTAGCACGAAGTGTCTTGTCCATCCTACCAATATACTTTATGTCTCTTCTCACCTTGCCTGTAGGTGTGGCAGCAGTTATAGAGTGTGAGATTAGAGATTTCATTTGGGGGTCGACGGAGGGAAAAAGGAAATATCATTTAGTTGGACGGGATAAGGTGTGCTCAACAAAGGTGAATGGAGGGTTGGACATCAGGCACTTGTCAATTATGAATCAAGCATTTTTAGGCAGGTGGTTATGGAGATTTATTACCGAGGACAAGTCCTTGTGGAGAGAGGTCATTATTGCAAAATACGGACACAGTGAACACGGTTGGTGGCCAAATTCCACGTCACAAACATACGGGTGTAGTCTCTGGAGAGGTGTACTTAATATCCTTTCCGATTTCACAAGTGGAATCACCTTCAAAGTTCGCAATGGCCATAGATGTCTATTTTGGCTCGATACTTGGGTTGGAGATAAACCGTTGGCTGAGCAATTTCCATTGGTCTTTCAAGCTTGTACAAAGAAGAGAGGCTTCATTAATGAGTTTGCTTGTGGGCAACAATCAATTGGCATGGAACCTATTTCTTAGAAGGCAAACTAATGACTGGGAGATGCGACAATATGCCAATTTGACGCTGAAAATTGAGAACGTGAGACTTAACGAGGAAAGTGATAAGTGTGTATGGTTTTTGTCAAAGTCTGGAAAAATTTAAAATGAAGTCTTTTTACACTGCCATGGACACTCAAGGTCGCAATGCAGGGCAAGCTTTTGAGTCTTGACCCCTTTCCAGTTAAGTTGGTGTGGAAAGTCCCAATAACACTAAAGGTGAAATTCTTCTTTTGGAGGGCAATACACGGACATACGCTAACAGCCGATGCACTCATTCAAAGAGGAACCATGGTATCTCCTACATGTTTGATGTGTGACTCGTGTGACGAAAGCATATTACACCTGTTTCTCCATTGTTGTTTCACACTAGAGCTTTGGGAAAAACTAATGGAACCAGTGGCGAGGGTGTTCCCCTTGTTGGGACAAGTTGATTCCATACAAGAGCTCTTGCAACAATCGAGAAGAAGAAGTGGGAATAACTTTGGCAACAAAGTATGGCACTTGCTCCCTTATGCTGTGATCTGGGTCATATGGAAAACAAGGAACAACCATGTCTTCAAGAACAAAGAATTGTCAATGCAGAGAACTATCTTGGAAGTTAAAGGAACACTATGGTACTGGTTGTCTGCTTCTGAGCTGAGAAGAAACTATGCTTTCAAGGATATGGTTCAGGGCTGGTCTACTGCAATATTGGGGACTTAACTCTGTTAAAGTCTTAGTAGGGATCTAAATGCTACTTTTACTTTCGTGTAGCTTAGTGTGAGGAGGATCACACTCACATTCTGTAACTATTTCTATTTCACTCCAATCAATAAATTTTAACTTATAAAAAAAAAAATGTATAATAAAAGTATGTTCATAATTAAAGTAAAATTTTCTTTTACAAATTTGAAAACACGGACAAACTAAATTTTTGTGAAAATGATCTGTGCAGCAAAGATAATGTTATTCACTATTCTATAGAAGTCGTCTCCAACTCATGTTAGTTCCATTAGATGATACGGAGATGTTGACATTTAATATGGTATTATTTTAAGCCTCACAAATTGTTCGATGTCAAGATATTAGCATAGAGGGTTAAACTGCTATGACAGTATCACTAACTATTCCATTCTGAGTAATTTTATCAGATAAGAACTTAAACCCAAGGAAAAGGTAACCTTCTGTGAAATAGGATAAATGCAATATGAAATGCTATATGATTTAAATTTCCACATCAAACAATTCGATTACTTATTTGCTGGCATAGAAAGTGGGTTGGGTGTTGACCACTCTAAAGTCTAAGCACAATTCTCAGATGAGATCCTCGAAGTATCTTTCACTCAAAAGAAACAGTGGAAGGTTCCTACATAAAAAAAAAAAAAAATTATGGGACTAATCTGCATGTTCAGGGCACACTGCCGACGACAACAACCCCACAAGCATTAATAGCTCTTGCACACCAAAATAGAAATATGTAAAATGAATAGTGAACTCTAGGATCTTTTAGTTGAATAATTCACCATCTATTCTATTAGGCTTTTGAATATAATGAATGAGAAAGGTGGCTGTGGCATGCACAATGAATATGACTTTTCTTGTGTGAGCAATAACAGAAAAAGTCTAGTGTTGAAAAAAGAACAAAAAAAAAACATGTGAGCATAGAAGTAGGATGGAGGGAATCATGCCTTTGTTGAAATTCGTCCCTTCAAGCCTCTTAGAAAACAATTTCCATTTAATTTTTGTCCTCAGATTCAATCAATTAAAAAGAGTGCCGACTAGTAAAATCGGTAAAATTTTTAGGTGATGATATCAGAGGTCTGGGAATCGAACCCGCTAGCATCAAAAAGTTACTAATCTCATTTAAAACAGATTTACCAATAAAAAAAAAAAAAAAAAAGTGAACATATGCTCATTTTTAAACAGATGTATGAACTATGAAGCCCTAGTCAGCTTCCTAGTTGATAACTAATAATCCTATCCCTCAAATATCTTTTCCCTTTTCCTCAGCTGTTAGAATGAGAATAGTATGCAAGTAATGATACCCCTTCGTTTAGATCCGCAGGAATTTATCTGATAATGTTGCGTTTATTGACATCCAGTCCCTTTATCGGGCGGGCAATTCGATTTGTTTTGTGTATTTCATTCATTCCATCTCTCATTCTCATTGCCCTTACTCATTATCACTCGAGGTTTCAGTGGCCCCTATCTGCATGTATTATTTAAACACAATTGACTCTCTCATGAAACAGCAGAATCCAATGGCTCAACAGAGAGAAACATGAAGTTTCCTCCCACATAAAACAAACAATAATATTTAGTTTTCTAAGACAGCAAATAATAATACATGGATCGATCTAGTCTACTCTCATGAACGCCAGATTAGAGTCCTGGCTATTCTTCATCTTAGTCCTTCATGTGGATGAAGAATTTGGCTATTCTTCATCTTTTGTTACTCTCAGTTGAGTAACAAGCACGACCTCTTACAAAATGTCTGAAGTGATAAATTTTTTTTCTTAAGCATATGAGGGTAGGAACTGGGGGAGTCCTAGTCTGCTTTTTATTGAGATTAATCATTGAAACCTTCGGAAAAAGGCCACCATATAATATTTGTCCTCAATACACACTCAGTAGAAAGAGAGTGAATCATTATTTAAGTGTACTGTATATACCATGTTCTCATTGACTCTCTTCTTAAAACTTTATGTTATGAGAGACTTTAAACACCACTTACTAAGCGACCTTTTCTGTGGTATTCTCCATAGTCCTTACAACATGACGTGAATAAAAATAGGCTAAAGTGAAAGTGCACGTCTCAATCTATATAGGGGGAGGTGCAGCGTTGGCTTCGAATCTAATAAAGAAGCTCACGGATGATAAGCAATTTGAATGAACCTGAATCAAACATCTCAGTCGATGGGAACAGTGAGTTGCACTCATCCTCTCTTTGTAGTTAGTTATTGGCTGGAAACTCCAACCAGATATTTATGTCCATCAGAACATACAGTATATGGGTCAAGCTAATTTGTATCCATTTTCGGTCTTTTTTTGTTGTTGAAGATATAACAAATGTTCATAATAAATAAGATGCACAATTGCGCATAAATGTTTAATGGTTAGTAAAATAAAAAAGGGAAGATGGTGTTTAAGTACTTCTCAAGAGAAAACAGATGACAATTATTTCATACGTGGAAGTTGATGAGGCTACGTGGAGAAGGACATTAAGTGTGATTTTTTATTAGCTTCTTGCTGAAGTTGATTCTAATCATATGGTTAAATAAAATAGCAGATGATTTTTATTTGTTTTATATCTTTTTAGTGTAAGTGTATTTAGATCAACTCTCTAATCAGTAAAAGAAACACTGACAAGTTCGATTCCCCTCAAGGCCACGGGAGAAGCAGTACCTAGTCGAATTTCCAACCAGGGCCTGGGACACACCCGGTTAAAAAAAAAAAAAAAAGTAATCCTATTGAAAAAACGTCTAAGACTTTTAGTTATGGGCATTTAGAAGAAAATATTGAAGGACCAAATTTTGTCATCAAATTGCTTCGAATCAATTTGTTCAAGCAATACCGCACCATTTTCTTCTTACCAATAAATCTCCAATGTCAGCCAATCCTTTTAAAAGGTAGCATATGAGTGTTTAGTCCTTTGAGGGAAAAAATATTAAGCAAGAATCTCATTAAGGAGGATGAGAACTTGGACACTAAGCATTATTTGATTGATTAAGTGCTATCCATTCAAGTGCTTTGCCAGATTAAAAGTAGAGATCAATGAGAGGTCAAGCAATAATTCACTTAAAAAACGGAGTATTGTTCTGTGGCATCGACACTAAAAGGGTCCTCCATTAACATAATCAAGATTAGCATCGTGGAAGTCGTTTTTGTGTAAATTAAAGGTTGTATTAGAATTAGCGTAACAGAATCATTTCTCAACTCAAAGATTCAAATAATGCAATATCTTTAAGATCTCCGCGTACACTGGCTCAATTGCTGTAAGTTAGATCGAGGCATATAAAATGATATCCTGGAACCTCATATTGTTAATTAATGAGACAATGTGAATATGTGATTGTATTAGCTGCTTCTTAATCAAGTAAAGGTTGATAAAAAAATTCATTACATTCATGGTGCAATGAAACCTTCTTTTGATATACTGATACTGTGAGTTTGCAAGAGAGCGCGAGGTAACCTTGAAGGGTAGCACAACTGGTCCGGCCTTGGATTTGCTCCCCAATGGTCACTAGTTTGATTCCCTTCACCCAGGATTAGTCGAGCTGCGTGTAAACTAAAGAGAGATCGAATGAGCTGATCAAGACCTTATGAATTAACATTCTTGATATGTGCTGTAATTATTAAGGATAATTTATTTTACTTCTTAATCTCAAGATTCGTCATTCTGCCCTCCATGGCTGAATCAACTTGTTCCCCACCAATATGGTATAGCTCGCTAGACGCTTATCTGCATATTTGTCCGATAGCTCAAGGCAATAAGCTTGAAATGGAATCAAACAAACTGTCAAACTATGGTGACTCTGTCCATTTGCCTAGGTCATATATAGTACAATGATATCGGCACGGCAACTCTTTGTATATAACCGACCCTCGGTCATCAGCGGTAGGTGGAAGTGTGGAACGGTAAAATGCAATATTTAACTGGAAAAGTTCTTTTCTAACCCACTTTTAACGCTAATTTTATATGATTACTTACTTGTGCAGTGAGAAAAACTAACTTTCTGTTATTGGTCACTCATGGAAACTTAGTAAAGCTGATTATAATCGGCTATGTGAAAGAGATTTTTTAGCTTATTTTTAGCGTGGATGATTTCATCACCATCTCAATTATCCTGAAAGTAATCTTATAAAATTTTGACAACAACTGAAAGTACAATCTGATTTGACTGTTGATCTGAATCGTTCCAATTCATAGTACATCGGTAAGAAGAGATTTTTTTTATTTGACGTGAAGTTTAATAAGAATTAGGATTTCATCAGGATTCAGGACTGCTTTTACCAAATGAAATTAAACAGATATCTTAAAATTTATCGAGCCATTGATGATCAACAATTGTGTGGTGTCTTAATTTGCACATTGATATGTGCAAATGGGCAAATGGATATGACCTCAAAATCATTGGTCATACTTGAACTTTGTGCAGCATCAAAAATAAGTTGAGAAGAATCCAATCAATCCACATTTAAGTTCTAATGTTTGATGAGAAAGTAAGTAAGAATCAGTTCCCACCATTCTGATGTACGATGAGTAAGGTAAACCTAGGGCTGTCAATGGTTTCGATAACCCGATAACCGATCCGAACCAAATTGATAAAAAACTGGTTTAGATTTTGGTAATTTGATTTATTTTCTACCGACCTGAAATCGAACCGAACCAATAAGATATTAGTTTGGTTTTGGTTTGTCTTCCACCGAACCGATATGAACCCGAACCGATAAGATGCATTTTAGTAATATTTATGATTAATTTTGTATATGTTTATCAATTGTGTGGTTGAAATTAATTGATTTAATTTAAAATTTTATTGATTTTATAGTTTTCGGTTCGGATTCGGTTTGCAATATTTCTTATCGGTTAAGTTCGGTTTTGAGTTTCCAATATTTTTTATCGGTTCGGTTCGATTTCAAGTTCTAAAATTTCTTATCGGTTTGGGTTCGGATTTTTCAGAACCCGACCCAAATCGATCCATTGACAGCCCTAGATAAACCTAGGATCAGATTGGAAATGCTATACAGTTTACCGTTTCTGTGTTCTCTACTTCTCTCTCGACGAACCAGGGTTTTGTAGCATGACGTGAATACGCAATGATTTATAAAGCCAAGAGGAGACTGTTCTAACATTCGAGAAGTAAACAGATGTTTGCTTTGCGCCTCCACTGCGAAGCCTTGCCACACTATCAAGTATCAATCAAATTCATCATGAGCCGATAACCATTAATAGTTGTGACTTGTGATTGACAATTATATTGTGTCAACGTTCAAAAAATTTAACTTATAAGGCAATCTAGACTTACCCATAGTTTGGGATTTCAAATTTTTGGAATTCCGACAAATCCAAAAACTGAAATTCATTAAATTTCAACTCCTATTATATTTAGAATTTCAATTGATTTAAGAATAATTAATATTTCGACTCTATATTTGGAACTCCGTTTTTTTAAAAGCCTGAAATATTAGGCGAATTCTGAGGTTTTCGAATCACGAACACTGGACTTACCCAAATACTAAAATAAATAAATAAATACTAGACCTACCCACAAATAATGAAATACTTCATTTTGGTGTTATATGTCACACTTTAATAGTTACATAAACCACTATTCATAATTTATATAATCTATTGTTTCTTTTCATTTGGATTTTATTAATTCTATAATCTACTATTTTTTCTTACTAGTATATGCTAAAAAAAAAAGGACCTACTACTTACTACATAACAACCATTTAATCAAGGGTCATAAAAATTCAATGAATCGCCTTCATACATATGCTAATTTTTCTTTTCTTTTTTTTACCTTTTGTTTTAGTTCATCTTTGTAATAACTATATATCGTTGGAAAAAGGGAGGGGAAACGTAGAGAATGTCTTTCCTAAACTAGCTAAAGTAGCTATTGATTCTCCTAAGTCCTAACATTATCTAGGATGTATCAAGACACGACATAGAGACAGAGAGAATCCGGTAGGGAGCATGTAAGCCATTTGGAAAAGAGTAGAGTCTATTTGACATCTCTTGTCCACCCCAAAAAGAAAACGTCAAACTAAATTGAGATATTTTCTTCTTATATATCTAGGTGATAGACTCATCTCATATATCTCTACTGATTATACTTTATAGTTCCAGACAAACAAACGACTGTTTAGAGGTCTTGGACGATTTCGGATTTCCTATGAGAAAGACGTCATTCTTAATCCGTGGATAAGACAAAGCGAAATTTTAAAAGGTTAATGCCTGTGAAAAATGTCAAAAATTGGAAAAGAGAACAAAGTGTGAAAAATGAAAATTTTCTTTAGCAAAAATATCAAGGCCCAAATTACATCCAGATCGATGGTTTGTACCTTTGTATGTCTCTAGTCAAATACAAACCTTGTTAATCTATCCAAAAAACAGATTGCCAATATATTTGGGGTGTAGGTAAGATTTAAAACTTGAATATAAAATTGGTGAATCTATATAGTAAATAGGGTTAACTAGTATTACCCTCCACTATATGAGCCAATTAGACAAATGTACTTTCTCTGCTGGCAAGTCTAAGGTCAGGACTTTAAAGTTTAAACCCCTGCTGTTAACATCGCCCTATTACCCCATAGGACATAATGGTCCAGTGCGTGGTACCCATTTGGTGTAATCACTAATCAGCATTAAGCAACCACCGGAGATTTTAACTTGCAAGAAATATTTCGGGTCAAAATCACTTTCTAGGACAGTCATTTTTTGAAATTATGTGAAAATAACTCATAAAGACAAATATTCTATATTTAAATAAATATTGAAATAAATATTTTCCAATTTTGCATTTTCTATCATTTTAGTATGAACAATGATTGTTTATAGCCAAATAGATTAACATATCTCATACAATATGTTGAGGTATGCATAATGATTGTTCATAGCCCAAATAGATAAACATACCTCATACATTATGTTGAGGTATGAATAATCACTAGGTATGAGTTCGTTCTCCAAATAGGTATGAACAATGATTGTTCATATTTCAATAGGTGTTCTCATTGCTCATACATTATGTTGATGTATGAACAATAGTTATTCGGAGCTCGTGTTGAGATATGAACAGTGGGTGATCATACCCAAATAGATATGAACAATAATTGTTCACTTTAATATGTATTTTTACTGATTATACATTATGTTGAAGTATGAACAATGATTGTTCGTGTCTTCATACCTCAAATAGATATGAACAAATACTTTAATAGGTGTTCTCATTAATCGTACAATATATTGAGATATGAACTGTGATTGTTCATAATACATATGCCGCGTCGTTTTGGTTGGACTGAGCTATTTTTTTATTTTATTTCCGGTCATGAGTAAACTTGACTTTTTACCACCTGGACTGTTTTTTTATTTTGCATAAGGGGTATTCTTGCCCAAAAATCTACCCGGTCTTTTTGTGAGTGATTATAAAAAAACGTGGTTTTGAGAGTGATTTTTTCATCTCTTTTGTCTTTTGAGAGTTACTCTCTGTTTTAACTTAAGAGTTGAGAACTCTTGAGAGCCCCATCAGCCATTGGTATTTCAAAGTTCCAAACAATTGAGTTGCATGTTGGGTAAAACCGTAAAAACAAATAAGATATATTTTTAACAACAATTTTTTTTGCTAAGTGAGCTATTTTTAACAGCAAAAACAAACATAAAACACTGATAAATGCAACAGAACAAACCACTACCAATCAGTGCTCACGATACCAAACGGAAGGTTGGAATTCCATAGGATATTTTGATTTAAAAAAAAATATATAAAGTCAAAATATTAATAATTTTAAAATTAGTCGAAATCAAAATATGACATGAGTCGAAATATTGTCAATTTTGGTTTTCTAAATTTTTGAAATTCCAAAGGCTACCGATACAGGACTACAGTATGAGTCTATGACTGAAGCAACAAGCAAGTAACAGATCTCATAAAAAAAATAAAAAAATACAGTATCGGATTTCTTAAACAACTGGAACAAATAAGCGTGGACCGTGGGTAACAGTAGTTATATAAAAAGTGCATTTAGTAATTTATGAACTAAAGTATTCCCTTACCCAATACGGGTCCCGTACTCTCTGTATATGCTCACTCTCGATCAGATTATAGATGAACACCACATGCATGCATGACCTCATGTTTTTAATCTTTAACAATTGAATTCATTTACGTTGGAGTTTGTTCATTATTGAGTTGTTGTATTAACTTACTCTCAGACTACTACTTATTAGCTGTGAATGTGACGGGGAGTCATTGACTTTCTCTTTTTCTCCTTCCAGTCATATAAATATACCCCTTGAAACCTTCAAAAACCTCTATCTCCTTCACTTCTTGCAATCTCTGTGTCTCACTCTCCTGTTCTTGCATTCTAGCCATTTCAACATCAATAATCCCAATCCGACATTTCGGTTTCCCATCAAGCTCAACTTGACATTTCGGTTACTTCATGTCAAAAGCTGGTATTTCTCTCTAAGTTTTGATTTATTTTGATTTTTTGAAGCTGGATTACTTAGTTCCCATTATTCCTTAATACCACCTTTATAAAAAACTTTGCAAGCATGTAATTAGCTCCTTTTCTACATTTTACCAGTTTAATTTTCAAAAAAAAAAAAAAAAATCATTTTTATCTAGATACTGATGATTATATAGTGGAAATTCTCTTTGGTTTGAAGTAAACTGGCTTGGCTAGTTTCTCTTATTCCTTGAAAACACATTTATAAAAGCCTTCCCAATATGTAAATCAGTCTATCTTTCTTTAATTTAGTTCTTTAAACCAGGGGAAAAAAAAAAAAAAAAAAAAAAAAAAAAAAAAAAAAAAAAAAAGAAAAAGAAATAGAAAAGGTGTATCGGAATTGGAATGGCGGAAACGGAAAATGGGACACCAAATGTGTCAGCACCAGCGACACCTGGAACACCAGGTGGACCATTGTTTTCATCGCATCGAGTTGACTCACTATCTTATGATAGAAAATCAATGCCAAGGTGCAAGTGTTTGCCTATAACTGCATGGGCTCCGGATCATGGCTGCATCATTGCTGACTTCCCCAGTGCATCTGATGTCTCTCTTACTAGGAAGGTACCATTTTTCAGCTTTTGTACTCTCTTTAAACACTTGTTAATAATTTAAAAACGTACCTCTCAAGTCCCAAGTCTCAACTTTCAAGCACGTCGCATATTCTGAAATTATCGAAATCTCAAAAACCAGATACCATTTTCTGATACGTTTCGATTAAAGTTTCGGAAATACGTAAGAAATTGATGTGTGCGCTCTAAAGTTTAATTCACTGAGATTAAAATAAAATGAGTTACAAATTTTTGCATTAGTCTGTATCTATGATAATATTATACTTTAAGATAAACATATATTAAAAAGGGATGGTTATATGAACTCCACTTTCTTTATAGTGACTCCAAAGTTACTCCACTCATAATAGTTGTTTTACCATATGAATTGATAGCTAATTTTTTGTAGATATATACATCACATGATGGGGAACACCCCCACACAAAAACAGTTTAATTGAATGCGTTTAGAATTGTCAAAAGTTGTACCAAAATTAAAAGAATATGGAGCTGTTGAATATTTTTATGAAGATGATCTTTATTGTATGGAGACCATCTCCACAAAAAATTAGCTTCTAATTCATTGTATTTAGTAGTGGAGTTTTTTTAGAATCATTTTAAATGGAATTCATATAATCATTTCCATTGAAAGGATACCTTCCCTTAAAATATATTTCAGAGCATTGCATTAGGACTTTTTTTTCCCAATGTACGTAATCAGTTATCACTCTCACTCTCACCTTGTTATTTTGTTTTCATTGTTACTGCACGGTGAATCTTCTTATTATATGCTATTTGGCTACACCGTCCACTATAAACTTTAAAGTGTTTATCTTATTCAAACAAAGCGTACAATTTGTTTGAATTTTCACTTTTAATCTTGAGAAAATTATAGTATAGTTGATTTCATAGAAAGAGCCCGGAGTATATCGACGTCTGATATAATTCAACATCAGGTGTGAACATGTTGCTAAGCCAAAAGTTGAATTTCGCAACATGTAGTAAAATTAAAGGATTTCGTTGAATCCCTCTCATATAATATTCATAGATGCCGTTACATGAATATATTATATTATAATCTAAGAGAATTGTTGGTGCTAAAGGTACAAAATTACATTTGTGTACTATTATAAGTACTACTGGCCACAATATCAATTTGTAACGACTGTTTTTTGTTTAATCAATTTCCCTTGTAAACGCTAGAAGTTTAGAATGATTACTCCATGTTTTATAGGTTGGTCTAGGGTTCAAATGTTTGCACAATAAAAAGAAATAGATCTTAATCTTGAATGGGGCCTGAACGTGCTATCAAAGCCTCAAAGGATGGTTTAGAATGTGTTCAACTTTTCAATTATTTAACTTTGCTTTTCACAAAAGCAAAAAGTGAATATGTCAGCCACCTGATTGCTGGGATTTTGGATCTGTTCTTTAGTCGAGAAATGATTTCGTTAGAGCTTTTGGAAATGATCGGCAAAGTAATGTTTTCCTTGTAAACTCATAAAAAGCAAAAGTACCTAAGACCATTTGTTTATTGAAAAAATATTCTGTAAAGCTAATGTGGAACAGATAGTTCACAGTACTGAAAGGAAACTGATATTTGGAATTTGATTTTATGTCGATCATATTGGCGTTTTACATTTTGATTTAGTATCTTTTCCTTTTTAATGGAGGGGTTCAAGCCTTCGAGATTGATTATCTGCGCTTCACCAAAAAAAACACAGATTGATTATCTGCGAAGTCATTAGACTCCGGTATTTCTCTGACGTTCTAATTTTCTATGATCATTTATAGTTGGGGGCAGAATTTGTGGGCACATTCATCCTAATATTCGTAGCAACAGCAGCACCCATAGTGAACCAAAAATACAATGGGGCAGAAACACTAATTGGGAATGCAGCATGTGCAGGACTAGCAGTGATGACTATAATACTTTCAACTGGCCACATTTCGGGTGCACATCTCAATCCATCACTTACAATAGCCTTTGCTGCACTGCGTCATTTTCCTTGGGTTCAAGTACCAGCATATATAGTGGCTCAAGTTTTAGGCTCAATATGTGCTTCTTTTGCTCTGAAGGGTATATACCATCCTTTTATGTCTGGTGGGGTAACTGTTCCTTCTGTCAGCAATAGCCAAGCTTTTGGTCTTGAGTTCGTTATCACCTTCAATCTATTGTTTGTGGTCACTGCTGTTGCTACCGACACACGCGCCGTAAGTTATATGAACTACCAAATAGTTTTTTTTAATTTTTATTTTTTATATCGTTCTTATTCCAAGTTTCCAACTTTTCAATATGACACGATAACTGTGTATATAATATATTTAATTATATATTTCTGGCATTAGGTGGGAGAATTGGCAGGAATAGCAGTTGGTGCTACTGTTATGATGAACATTCTTATAGCCGGGTTAGTAATTTCTACCCAGTGGATTTTTCTTTAAGTGAAAATGTCAAAGATTTTTTCATTTTTCTTTTCTTATTTCAGATAAGTAATGAAAATGCAAAGACATAGTTAGGGATATATATATACATTTAAGTATGCGATTGTAATCATCCAAAACGAAAATCTGCAAACTTTTTTAAAAATTAAATAGTAAATCACAGAAAAAACATAAAAGAAAATCAGCCCCAGTTTTTATTGATCCCTTGAGTCATTTTTCAACACATCAGATAAAATTCTTGAAAGATGCCTTGGTCAATTATATCAGCAACTATATCATCACAACGGAGACATAATTATCAATCACCTTAGCTTCGTGTTTGTTTTTTTCGAAGACTATGACCTTAGGTTTGTTTGAATCCAACACATACCGACATATTAGTTTTACCTACATATTAGTTTTTTTCGGAGAGGCTATTTACATGCTTTAATAAAATGTTTGCAGGTTTTATCAAAAAAAAAAAAATGTTTTACACTATAATGCTCAGTCACTTTGAGGGATTTTGTGTTCCATAAGTTATTTTCAGTCACTAAATGTATGTGACATTGGTATTTCTCCAGTTTCATGGCAACAGCAATTGAAATTTCAAGAATCAGTTTTATTCCATTCTGATTTTTTTTTTTTTGATGATGTGGCAGACCCTTAAGTGGTGGTTCAATGAATCCCGTACGAACTTTAGGCCCAGCAGTAGCAGCAAATAATTACCGTGGAATATGGATTTACCTGGTGGCCCCCACACTTGGTGCCCTTACAGGTGCAGGAGTCTACACCGCCGTAAAGCTCCGGAATGAAGAATCGGACCCCCCTCGTCCGGTTCGAAGCTTCCGTCGCTAGCCCAAAAGCCACCGTCAGTGATGTTTATATGGGCCCCCACCTACTTCTTGATGGGCCTAAAATATCGTAGTGATATGACTTCTGAGTGTGAGAACACCACCTAAAGTCCACTCCTCTACAGTTATATATATATAAAATAAAAAGAGGTACAATAATGTGTGTTTGGTATGTAATATGTGTCTGTCATTACATTTCACATATCCATTGAATGGAATATTTGGATGGATGACTTAATGTGAAGATATGGTTTGTTGTAATGTGCTTAACTAAGCATTGACTTGGTTAGTTGTGTTCCTGTGTGAGTTTTGAAGTAAATAAAGTTGAGAGATAGTGTCTGTATTAGGCGTGTGTGTATGGTTATTCGATTATCCGAAATTAATCTGTAACAGCAATCGTTTTATAACAGTTGTGGGTCCTAAAATGTTAGACCTATTAAAAATAGGTCTTTAAAAACCGAACCGATAAATAACTAAATAGTAAAAAACCTGTGGGTATTCGAATCGAAAACAAAATTAATTATTATGATTTTAATATATAAAATTTAGTATTATATTGCACTAAAAAAATGCAAACCTAAACATTATAATATATATATATATTTTTTTAGGTATAAAAGTCTACTAAATATATTGGGGTAGCATAATAGTACGTGTGAATGTATGTTATTAAATACATGCTTTGTAACATTACATTATATTGAACATGTGTATTAAAAATATTCTTAATAATATCAACGACTACACACACATATACATGATAATATTTATATAAGTGCACGCATTTATTAATATATTACACGTGTATATAAGTATATATATAATAATGAATGCGTGCAATGATAACAATTATTGTAGTACATAGACTTATTCTACATGTTAAAATTTAGCGTGTGATATATATTTATATAGAACGTAAGTATATACGTATTGTATAATATATTCATGTTCGATTTGAAATACAAATTAATACACGGGTACGTACAATTTATGAGATATATTTAAAGTTTTTCGAAAATTTTCAAAATTATTGAATTTAGAACAATTACATACAAGTGTTATTGTTGCACTCAAAACCAACTTTTATATCAGTTACGCAATTTTAGTAATAATAATATATAACCCGAGAAGGAACCAAAACCAAAACCCAAATCGGAACCGAACCGAACCGACTTAATTAATGAGTATGGTTATGGGCTTTCTAAATATAAGGAAAATAAAATGAAATAACCGAACCTGAAATCGGTAAGAACTGAACCAGAACCGAACCATGAATGCCTTAGTTTGTAAGTTATTCGTAATTTTATTTTTTATTGCCAAACCTGTTTTAAACGACATCAGTAACTCTTTGATGCTGGCGGGGTTCGAGCCCCAAATCTCTGGTATCATCACCTAAAGATTTTACCGATTTTGATATATATTCCACATTTACATTATGTCCAGTGGATGAATCAAATGTCATCCACTATATTGGCATATAATGGCATCATGTCTAAAGAATAAATTGTTATATTGAGGCCACAATTTATATTGGTGAAACTAAGCCTATAAATTTTGGGAAGGAGGCCTAAATTTTGTTAGATTATTAGTTTTAGAAATTTCTTTTTGGTTTTTATGATATAAAGCGAAATTAAGGCCTATTTTTAAGGTGAACTTTGGGGATTTTCCAACAAACCATGCAACTTATTGATAATGGCAGCGATCTCAATTCGTTTGGGGGTCAAACATTAACATATATGTGGAATTATGGATTGTCTTAAGTTTAAAATACTTTTATATAATTTTAGAATATAATATTATATCAAATTATCAATCTCCATTTTTTTTCCTCATAGTAACAGAACAAATAATACTCATAGAATTATATATATTATAGATTCATCAAGTCTATAGATTTATAGTTTTTACATTTTACTAGTATAGAAAAATAATGAAGACTTAAAACAATAAAGTAAAAAATAAAATATATATACAAATTTGGTGATGAGCACCAATTGGTTTTGAATTTCATGCTCCAAAGTTTAAGATGGTATCAGTCATGCAATTGTATTTGGCATATAGGCACGTATATAGTCGATGTCACTTTTTTTTTTTTTTTTTGCTAAAGAGTAATTTTGATCATAACTGGAAAAATGTACAGAGAGAGATGCAGAAGGAAAATAAAAAAAGGGAAGAGTTACAGTTTGTATTTTAGGTCCTTGGAAAGGAGCTACTACACTTAAGCTATTAAACTTGCTTGTAGTAGGTTGCCGTTGCGTCTTTTGTTCGCGTCAGGAAGAGTGGTTTGCCATGCCACCAAGCTTTAGTCCCTGTTGCCATCATGCATTTTTGTCGAGCACTTGTCTCCGCTGAGAAATTAATCTCCTTCCAAGTATGAGTGATGTTCAACCATTCCACTTTACTCTTTGCTTTGTGCCATGCACTTTTGATTCTCTAGTGGATTTCATCCAATTGAAAAACATTAACTGCTACTTTTGATTGGGATTCAATCCATATATTCCTCCATTCCTCCATCCCATACTGGTGGCTTGTGTAACTCCCTCAAGAATAGCTTAGCAGTTAGCATTATGGGTTATATTGACACCCATTCCTCCAGCCCCAACACCATGAACCCTCCCAGTATGATTTCTGTAGACAAATCCCCATCCTGTGATGCCAGGACTACCTCTTGTGCTTCCAGCTGCACTAACCTTTAACACTCCAATGGGTGGTAGAAGCCAATAACACTTTAGAGTCAAAGGAATAGATGGGTGCTGACTTTGAATTAGGTTCTTCTTTTTCTTGATATTTTCTTGCAAAATTGATAAATCTTCGAACTGCTTGACAAACATATGGGAAGTTAGGTTTCTCCTCTTCATAAATCATTTTGTTCCTATTTCTCCAGATAACCACTAGATATGAGATAGCAGTTGCTCCCCAAAGAACCTGATCAGTCCCCAAATGTGTATTTTATTATCTTTACAATACTTCAATTATTCTCTTTTTATGCTTAATATATATGAACAGACAACTTATAGTTGTTGCTACATTTTGCAGGATACAAGCCATTTAGGACGTATATTCCTTAAACGTGCATTTTAGCGCAAAAATGATTGCTATTGATGCTGCTTGGGAAGATTCTAGTTCAGGAGCAAAAGTGCCGAAAAGTCAAAGTCAACTCTCAAGGACTCAGGACTAAAAGTTAAAGACTCAAGGACTCAAAGCTAAAAGCTATGGACTTAAGGACTTAAAGCCAAAATAAAAATTTAATTGTATGGGCTTAAGTCAAAAGCCCACAAAGCTTAAATGTTGTTTCTAGATGAAAGGGCAAATATGTAATTGGTGTTCTATATAAACCAAAGTTGTAGAGAAAGAACATTACCCTAGAGCTAATCTTGATCATTAGGAATAGATAATATGTTTTAAATTAATAGTATAATTTGTTATTTACTTGTTTTCCATTTTTATGCTCTTCAAGCTTTAGTGATTAAATCAAGTTCTTATTATCTTTAATACTAGTTTTCAATCTTCTCTTTAATACAAGCTAAGTTTTCATTATTTCTATAATCTTTGATGCTACAAAGACTAGTCATACTCATTTGACAAATTCAAATGAATATAACATTGTGAGCAAGATATCCATCAAACCCAATTTCATTCCATGTTTTGATATGATTCAACAACGAGTTAAAAGCAAATTTTAAATCCATCTACCAATCAACCAAGAGTTTCACATTAAGAAATAATTTCAATACCCATTAGAAAATAGGAGAGAAGAGTTAGAAGTTTAATTTTTACACCATCAAATCCATTCCTCCTTATCATAGATTCAAGATGAAGATGAACAACACAACCCAACACCCACCACTTTACACCTCTTCAAATGGCGCCGCCGTCATGGATCCAAATGGAAAGAGGAAGATGGAAAAAAAATTCACTCATTGAACTCTTATTCTCAATATTTTTTTTAAAAAATTTTCCCTTTATTTCGTTACTGATGTTTCTTTTTCGCCTGTTTCCAGTACACTTCTGAGCAAACGGAGCCTAAGAATAGTACGAGACGAATCACTAGAAATTGTTGGAGAAAAATGAGCGCAAACGGAGCAAAAGAACCCGCGCCGCGCCTGTCACCCACGCACGACACGCGCCCGCACATCGTTCACTTGTGCCCGCATGTGACACACATCTGCGTCTCGTTCACCCACGCTGCGCCTTGATTTTTTCAGACGAAGATTCTGTTGGCTCAAAATCTTTGTGTGTAAGTCTCCTGTAATTCCCTCTAGTCTTTTTAATTCAACTGTTAGTAGATAAAAAATAGATATATTTGCAAAGTTTTGAGTTTGCAAAACCAAAAATTCAATTAAAAAAGAAATTTAAAAATTAAAAAAATGTTTATTAATTAAAATGAATTAGTAACCCATCAGTAAAATTAAACATTAAAATTAGTTTAGTAGCATGTTTAGGTTTTATTTTCTATTAATTGTTGTTTATGCATGATTAGATTAAGATAATATCATATAGTTAAGTCAAAATACAAAAAATTTAATTAGAATAAATACAAAATAGTTTAAGTTTGGAAATTTAGTCTTTTGGTTTAAGTTTACTTACAAAGAGTTGGGGATTCAACCAACTTGGACCGGTTGGATGTCTGAGGTGAGTAGTGTAACATCACGCTCGTGCATCATGACCCATGTCTATGCACAAACCAAATCCTCAAATTGGCGAACTCGCCAAGCATATATAGTATTTCAACTTTTCACTGAGAGAAGAACCTCTTAACTTCACTATTCACTTGAGCAATATTGAACTCTTAGAAATCTTAAAAAAAAAAAAAAAAGGAAAAAGGAAATATATTGATAAAAAAAAAAATGGTACCATGTTATGTGAAGATTGAAGGGTGCTACAAAGAAACGAATTAATCCAGCAAGTCACCGCCAGCTAGTGAAGAGAGTTTGGAAGAGAGTTTTGGTTTTTGTCCTCACTTTTCAAGTTTAGTTCATGTCTTTCCTGACTTTCCTCATGTTTTCTCGTAATTAGTAATTAGCCATAGTGTTTTAGTAATTAGCCATAGTGTTTTAGGAAACATAGACCAAAAGCAAGCCTATTAAGGGAGGGAACCTTCATTCTACTTGTGTTGCTTAATTACCGGTGTTCACTGTATTAGCATAACTTCTATGACGAAGCGAAGAGCTTAATTAAATCAATCATATATTGTAGTGACTCGTGAGAAAGGGGAAGAACTTGTAACAAATGGTCTTACGTAGTGCCGAATAAATCTTGTGTTCCAAGGCTTGACATTTTGCATCTACCATTAAGCTGCAATAGCAAAAACATGTCTTTGTTGTTGAATAAAGAAAGGGATCACCATAATTAAATAAAACTCACCCAACATCTTTCGATTTTCTGATTTGGAACAACTGATTCTTTGTTAGGCCTGAGTTCAGTTTTAAAGAAGAAAACTGAGTCGTGTTGCCTCCTTAACGTGGTTATACTGTTTATTGTACTAAAACATGAAGAATAAGGACTAACATTTTCTCACTTTACCCCTTGAAGCCTTCACGCTAGGAGTGATAATTTGGCCCTCAGGCCCTCAACCCGGCCCTAAAAATGTGCATCAAAACCCTCAAAAGTTGGCCCTCATAGATTTGAGGGGCGGGCTGGCCCGGCCCTCATGCTTGTTAGGAGCGGGCTAGGGTCTAGGTTATGGAGCATGGGCCCGGCTTGTTTTGGCCCTACCAAGCCCTCACTTGGCCCTCACTATTTTTTTTTCGATAAGATATATTTTATTTTTTTACATTATATATGTACGGTACCACAATTATCTCTATTTGAACTAAATATTTTCACTACAAATGATGTTTAATAATGGTAGTTTACCACATATCATATGGGGTATTTTGTAATTTGAGTAAAAGAGGTCAAATGTAAAAAGAAAAGTGAACTATGATTATTTTGTGTAAACCCAAAATAGGGGTGATAATTTATGTATTATACTATATATTTATGTATTATACTATATATTTGTGTAAACCCTAAAAGAAAACCACATTTTATTGTTATTTTATATTATATTTATGTATTATACTATAATTATCTAAATTGTATAAAAAAATCATTAAATTAGTTTTCAATAGGAGATAAATTATAACATAATATAACATATGCGCTTTTGTAATTGATTTAATGATTTAATAAAAGCAAATCTAATCTAACAACATAATTAAGTATAAAAAATATAGATGTTTTAAGAATATCATCTCTTCCACCATTTCTATCTATTTTTTTTTTCTAAAGACATAAGAATTAGTTTTGTATACTTATATACATATCATTAAGTCAATTACAAAAAAAAAAAAAAAAAAAAAAAAAAAAAACAAACACACAAAAAAATAGTAAACTAGTGAAGTATAATTAGACCGGAACCAACCCGGCCCTCATTTGGCCCTAAAAATGAGGGTCGAGGGGCGGGTTAAGGACTTGAGTTTTCATGCTTGACCCTACTCGACCCGGCCCTCAACATCAAATAGGGGCGGGCTGACCCAGCCCTCAATCATGAGGGCTTTTATGGTTTGAGGGGCGGACTAGCCCGGCCCGGCCCTTTTATCACCCCTACTTCACGCACAGTGGTAATGGAAGTAAGAGAAGCTAATCAGCTGACCTTTCTTGACCATGTAAGTGTACACCCATTGTTCATAACAGCATCAAGCTCCATGTAGCTTTACATTAATCTTCATAGTTCGTCGTCGCACATAATCCTACAATCAAAGATCCAAGAGAATAGCTTGCCTTCAATTGCCATAAAATACCATGCCAAACTTTCCTATACCAGACAGTGACCAAAAACGAAAATCATACTTCAGCAATAATGACAAAACTTGCTTAAGCTAAAGCCAATACCTAAAACTTAGAAGTTATCCATCATCACAAAGGGTACCATCACTAAGGACAATATAATACTGGATTACAGGCCCCTTTGCATGGTCTTAAAAAGCAAGTAAAAGCATAGCGAGCAAAAACATCATAGTACAACCACCAAATCATAACTCACATCTTAAAGGAACTTTAACAAAAATATATAGTCACCATCAATGTTAATGCCAAAGACCCATTAACTTAAATATGCTGCAAGCCATACCAGACACCATCAAATTAAACTAATACCTAGATGATAGTGCCGAAGACTCATCAGATGAATTTATAAGAAAATGACGTGTTTCCAATAGTCGTAAAGCATTAAAAATTTACTGATTACTTACCATTGAATCCCAAATGCAAAATATATAGATGGATCCATTGAAGATAGAAAATGAGTACAGAATAGCATGTAAGGCTGGCTTAGGGGCTGAAAGACCCAATATCAGAACAAACCTTAATCCCACAAAATCTTATGTTGATTTCCTAACGCAAAATAGAGATATACCCGAACATGAAAAAGGCAGGAGCACAGGAGAGAGACGTGTGTTTTCTTGTCTTTATTTATTCAATATGAAGAAACAAATCTTCACTTTTCAGCGAAGATGAAAAAAAAAACGTAAGAAATTGGTGCCACCAGCCTGAGTTGCTTGCTTTCCCTTAACTTGTCCACACTTCCATTTCCGACACAAAGACATAAGAACAACTATTAAGTAGATTAATCAATCTTCTTGATCGATAAATAATCATGCTACAAAAAATAAAAGAGACATGAATAACCAAAATGTTGTCCTAATATATAATAATAATCACCACATTTAGAGTGCAATTACATCAAATAGTAGACTTATCCTACTACATCTAAATGCACTCACAAAAAGGATAGATTATAATGTAGTTAAATTGACATAACCTGAAGAACATATGTTCTAGTACTATTATTAAGTCTATCTAATTTGAAATATTGAAGTGTCATCACAATTTATTCCTTCTCTTCCCGGTAAACAGTGATTACCACTCCTCACTCAAGCAGTGAAGTAGCCGAACCGCTATAACCATATATCACTGCTGCTGCTGGAACTGGTTGCTTCGGTCCAGATCATGATTCTGAGAGTAGTGATCGAGAGTCTAATTCTGACATGAGCGTGACCTAGACCTTCGTGATCCATATATATATATATATACGCCATAAGCAAAGCAAGCAGTAGACCTAGCAGCAAATCCTGTGTTAGATCAATACCTTGCAATTGATCCATACGCTCCTTATTCGTGTCTAAAACGTGAGAACTTTTTGCCTCATTGGTGATTTTTATTTTAAACCTACATGAATAACTTGTGTAAAGCTAGTCTAAAGTAGATTCAGGATCAGGGCGGTGGCCGGGTGGGGTAGGAAGGTAGATGATAATAAAAAATTATTTATCCTATTCTGCTATACTTCGTTTCTACGGGCCTAATTTTTCCAGTTTATATCACTAGCCATAGGTATGAGCAATTTTTTCAAAAATGCAAAGTTGACCATGTGCTATGAAATAATTGATTAAAGAAGAATGAAGTAAGAGAAAAAGTGGTTCGGTTAGGGTTTAAGGAATATTCTTACTCAGGATGAACTAGCTTTTCTTCTAGCACAATTAATTGTGACCATGAGCAAGAGATGTGGTATGCCATATGCAGCATATGTATCTTGCACAACGTAATCTGCAACGGATTTATACAATCCCCTCCTGTCATTAACGCCAAAACCTCAAACCATAATATATTATGCAAGCACTTATTTAAGGTTTTAACACAACACTTCAATATTCAAAGCACTTCAAAATAAAAATAAAGAAAAAAAAATTATACTAAATCACAAAAGTATCACTAAAGAAGGATATACCCATATATACTCTATAGAGACATAGTGTATTCACATGTTTCCTACAATGTGATCACTTAAGCAAAAAAAGTGTCCCTACATCCAAAAAGTTACAAATACTATTAATCTCCACTTCGAGATTTATTCATTACTCTTGTAAATCCACAGAAGTAAGAGTAATGATTGGATTACAAAAATAAAGCTTACCAATTTGGAGACGTTTAATTTACAAATCATGGCCAAAATCATAAGCCTTGGCTTTAGTGAATGGTGATGAGTCATTCAACAGTAATAAAGGATTTTTTTCCAAGTAAAAATTATGAATCGCAATAGTATTAAAACAAACAACCACAGAAACGTAAAGGTCTACCCATTCCATCACATAAGTTGAACTTACATAATATGTGTTTCTTATTGCCATTGGCTAATGGTGCTTTCTGCCTTCTCAATTGATGTTCTTCTCAGTTCTCCATGACGCTTCCTGGTCCAAAATTTGAACTTGATATTTTTTATCTAAGCAATTTGCACCCAACACCTTTGAAGTCATCAACTAAATTCATTGTAACATCTTGCTGGGTGATTATCCATTAGGCATCAGGGTACCTGATTATTCAAAGCAACATAATAGGTTGAACACCTTTGTACATGGCCAAAAAAATAACTCATGTAAATGTTTATATTTACATGGATTAAGTCCCATAAGTGGTTCTACTTACACAGATATTCAAAGCATATATAACTTTTCTAAAAATAATCTCAATAAGAACTTAGAGACAAATTAAACTTCAAATATTGAAAATTATCATCTGGGGAACATCATTCAGTCTATTGACTTAGTTCCAAGTGCATTTTATAATAAGCAGAGAGACATGTTTGGTTATAACTCACGTTTGCTAAAGATCTTGATGTAGTGTCAAATCTAGCTAAACTTCTTCGGATACTTGTAGAGTAAGTTAGGATAGCCTATTTTATGCAAAAGTTCCGGTCGACATATTGTTACCAAAGAAAACCTATGTCTAGTTAAAATGTGTTACAATTCCTACTTCAAGTCATGTATATAGTGAAGTTTATTACCTGGGAACCTTATATTCAGGGTAAAGTTCTGCGAGTTTAGCTGCAAAGTCACTCCAGTGGTTTATGACTTCGACACACAGGTGCCTTCCTGACGCCGATAAATTTTCATATAGCAGAATTTGAGCAAGGGGCCATATCTTTGACATGAACAACAGGTCCCATGTAAAAATGCCCATACTCTTCGATGGAACTTGTACCAGAAAGTAGTGATAAAAAACTAAACAATAATACCAGATACGATAGGCGACATTAATTCAAATAACTTGCAATTGGTTTCTCTTATCGGTCTGGCCATTGCAATCACATGTAATAGATTAGAAGTTAAAACTACAATACGATACCTTCAAGAAGGAGAAGTAGCATTATCATGTTGGCATTAAGGAGTGGAGGAATAATAGGTCCCAATACAAAGCCGGGATGGATGACTTCCACATCCAAACTTGTATCTTTGGCGAACTCCCATGCAGCCTTCTCCATAAACCCACTAAAATTAAAAACTAACAATTAAATCCTCATTCAGTTCAATAGAATCACTTTTGAATAATTTTGGTAAAGTAGAACCCATTAATTAGTGGGTAGTGATTTACCAAAATTTCACATCCGAATCACATAAGTTTCTTTCCTAACAACCTCTCAACCATTCTAAGTTTCTAATAACAATCCTGTAACAATGATCTATGAACACATATAAAAAGGATAATTGTATGTATAATCAGTATGTTTGTTGATTATAAAAAAAAAAAAAAAAAAAAGAATGGATAGAGGACTCACAAAAACAAAAAAAATCAATAAAATTGGAAAAGAAAACTCATACCTTAAGACTGAAGTAGAAGAAAATTGGGGATTTGCTAGAGCATATTAGAAGAAAATAAGAAGTGTTACAGCCGGAGTGGGGAATCGATTAACAAAGGTTTTTTTGAGTTCGATGATGGTTTTTTTTTTTTGAGTTTGTGAGAGAGTTTGGGGTTTTTGTTGGGCTTTACCTTTTCTTGTGAGTGGAGAAAGCCGGCACAAAAAAACGTAGATGAATGGTTGAGTTTAGGGAGGAGTCCGATTGTTTTTTTATTTCTTACTTAAACTTCCGATTTTATGAAAGTTTCGCAAACTTTCGTTTTTTCCTCCTGATTTATCGTAATTAGTCTGGACACGTGGACACTCTAGCAACACTTCCTCAATTGAGGAGGGGGATATATATATATATATATATATATATATATATATATATATATATATATATATATATATATATATATATATATAAAAGATATTATAAAAAAAACAGGGAGGTTATGAGGTATGGGCCGATGGGAGGGTGTTTATATACAACCATAATAGAACCAGGGGGCTGAGCCCCATTTCTTGCAAAAACAAAGTGACCAGTTCACCTATTATAATTGTTCCAATTTATTAGTAACAGAGATCAGAAAAGCAAAAATCAATGAGTCAACTCTTCTCCTTCTGGATTCTAAACAAAGGTGCCATTCTCCTTCAAAACAGTTACCAACATACCCACTAGCCACTGTCAAACGGAATCCAACCATCTTTTTTATTTACTTTTTAGTTTATTGACTGAAACAAAAGAATCCCCATTTCTATTCCACTAAACAAGTAACAAATTCGAGTTTATAACAACATAGCATAAATTTTTTTATAAACTATAACCATTTCAAATGATACATAGATGTAAATCAAGAACACATATTTCCATAAACAAAATGAAAGTGTTAAATCTCTCTCCAATTTCACTACTATTATGGGTATTTTTGGGAGAGTTTTCAATCCCATTATCCCAACAATAAACCATGGCAAGTTCATAAATAAATCATAAGTACATCCATAACTAACAAATTAAAACTGACAAAAGAGACTCCAACAGTCCACAATAAATCAATTATGTGATGAGTGGTTGTGATGTGGAGAAGAAGGAGAAGAAATTGAGTGAAGAAAAACTAAAAGAAAATTGAAAGTATTAGAGTATGTAGCATGTTTAGCTAATACCATCTAAGGGTAGTCTAGGTATTTCATCCTGTAAGGCTATATAAGTCACATCTAAACTATTCTCTGTTTTTTATTCTGGATTCTGAGAGAAGCCTTCGCTTTCTCCTTCGTAGGTTCACTTGTTCATATTGTAATAAGTAATATGGTATCATGGTATCGAGCATACAGGTTGATGTGGGAGTTTCTTATTTCTTGTTCATTGATAGTGAAACCCGTCGAATATCTCGTAATTGGTTGAGTTTGGTATCAAAGTTTGTCTCTTTGAGTTTGCTTTGGGCAACATCTTTTGGTTAGTAAAGCTTATACCTTTGTACTCTGTTGAGTTAGGTTGTTCTTCATATTTTTTTTTCTTTGGAAGCATACGTACAATAGCTTTGCATCCTTGGTTCCATATTGCAATATTGGCATTTCAATTGTTGATTGTTGCGTTCGGCAGAATAGTATAATTCTTTGCTTACATTTGGTATATGTTAAGAATGGCAAGAGAATATTCACTTCAATCTATCAGTGTGAAGTTGGATGGCAACAACTACTCATATTGGAGCTATGTTATGAGAAATGTTTTGAAGGACAAGATGATGTGGAGCTACATTAGTGGCAATTTTGTTAAGCCCTCCGACCTGACCGATGCAAAGTATATAGAAACCTTAGAGACTTGGGAAGTTGATAATTCTAAAATTATTATTTGGATCAACAATTCCGTTGAGCACTCTATTGGTATTCAATTGGCTAAGTATGAAAACGCCAAAGAGGTTTGGGACCACTTAGCAAAATTATTCACACAAGCTAATTTTGCTTTAGAATCACAAGTCCGAGAGGTTATGCAGGGTAATATAAGTATTCAGGAGTTTTACTCTGTTATGAGTGGCATTTGGGACCAGCTAGCTCTCACAGAGTCAGCTGAGCTTCAGGCATTTCCCCCATACATTGCTCGTCGAGAGTCGCAGTGCCTAGTTCAATATAAATCTTGTTGGCACTTTGTCCTGACTTTGAGGGGCTTCATGGATCCATACTTTATCGTAACCCACGCCTTAGTGTTGATTGTATAGTTAGTGCACTTTTGGCCGAGGAGGTGCATCTTAAGTCACAAGCTGCAAAGAGTAGTCTACTAGTGCCTACACATCAGTTCTGGCAGTTCCCTTTAGGCCACCTCGTTCACAAAATAGGCAAAATTGGAGGGTTGGTAGTGATGAGTGCAGTTTTTGCAAACAGCAAGGTCATTGGAGGGTTGATTGTCTAATACTATTGAATAGAGCTAAGTTACAGTCATATGTGCCTTCCCATCCCATTGTGACACAACAATCATTTATGCCACAACAAGCATTTGTGCCGTAACAATCATTTGTGCGCGCGACAAGCATTTGTGTCACAACAATCATTTGTGTCACAACCATCATCTATGTCGAGAGTTGGACAACCACAACAACGACCTCAAAGGCCTCCACAGTCTCATACTGCAGCAGTTGTGCCACCACATAACTCTCTTGGATATGGAGAGTCCTCTTTTTCTAGTTCATCCATAGATATCCTTCCTGAGCAGCTTGAGAGGTATTTCACCACGTAACCACATGCACATGCCATGCCCACCTCCGCTTCCCTAGGTTTGTCATCTTTTGGCTCCAAAGGTATAATATCTCTGTCCACTTGGATTTTTGACTCGGGTGCCTCACATCACATGTCATATGATACTCCTTCATTTGCATCTTACGCCCATCTACATCCTCTATTCCTGTTGTAACTGATGATGGTACCCCTATGCCATTAGCAGGTGTTGGTTCCATTGTGTCACCTCACTTGTCTATTTATGATGTTTACTGTATTCCGCAACTTAAATTGAATTTAATTTTTGTTGGTCAATTGTGTGACTCTGGGTACTCTGTTCATTTCTATCCCAATTCTTGTCTGATCCTCACTCACGTAGAAGCTAATTGGGACAGGCCGTAGAGACGGGGGATTATAGGTTTTGGATGAGCTGCGAGTCCCAGATGTGGCAGCTCCTAGTGTTGATTTATCTTCCTTACGCATATGTCCCAAATCCTATAACTTTTATATTTGGCATTCTCGACTTGGGCATGTTTCTTTTCCTCGTTTGAGAATTTTGGCTTCCACTAGAGCATTAGGTAATTTGCATGCTCATGACATTTTCGATTGCAGTGGTTGTAAACTTTCAAAATTTTATGCATTACCTTTTAATAGTAGTACTTCTGTTTCTAGTGCACCTTTTGATTTGGTACATTCTGATGTTTGGGGATCCACTCCTATTGCCACCAGGGGGGGGGGGGGGGTCTAGATATTATGTTTCCTTTATTGATGATTATACTCGGTTATTGTTGGGTTTATCTTATGAAGCGTCGTTCCGATTTTCTTTCTATTTTCATAGCATTTCGTGCATTAGTTAAAACACAACATTTGACTACAATTAAATGTTTTAGAGGTAATTTGGGTGGTGAATATACATCTGGTGACTTTTCTACTTTACTTGCTTTGGATGAAACTATTCATCATTCCTCTTGTACTGACACCCCTCAACAAAATGATGTTGCTGAAAGGAAACATTAGCATATCGTTGAGACTGCTCGTTCTCTTCTCTTATATGCTTATGTCCCTTAGTGTTTTTTGGGGAGAAGCAGTTCTCATTGTTGTTCACTCTATTAATAAGATCCCTACAACTCAAAATTATGGAATTTCTCCCTTTCATAAGTTGTACGGACATGCTCCAGAGTACTCTACCTTAAGAGTTTTTGGTTGCACTTGTTTTGTGCTTCAACCTCATGTTGAGCGTAGTAAATTATCTGCACGCTCTGCTATTTGTGTACTTTCTTGGGTATGGTGAGGGCCAAAAAGGCTATCGTTGCTTTGATCCCGTTGCACAAAAATTGTATGTTTCGCGTCATGTTTTCTTCATTAAGCACATTCCTTTTTTCTCCATTCCTACTAGCTCTCACAATATGACTAAGTCGGACCTCATTCGTATCGACCCTTTTCACTAGGATGATGGTAATAGTTTGCCATCTGTTGTGTCATCTTCTCCCCATGTGAGTCATTCTCCTTTGCATATTCCTAATGGTTTGCCTCTAGTTGATGTTGTTGAGGTTCCACCCCCAGTGGATATTGATGTGGCCTACCAAGCACCTCCTAAATATGTGGATCCTCCTGCTCTTCGCAATTCAAATCGTCCTCGTAAGTCTACACAACTACTTGATTTTATTTATTCTTGTTACTCTGATTCATTTGCTTCTTTCTTAGCATTTATCCATAGTCGTTCCGATCCCACACTTCCTATAAGGAAAGCAAGTCTTGACCCTCTTTGGCAGCAAGCCATGGCTGAAGAACTCTCGGCATTGCAGCACGTACACCGATACTTGATAATTGGTACTACTTCCTCCTAGTCAAAGCACAGTTGGTTGTCGTTGGGTTTACAAAATCAAGACTAAGTGTGATGGTTCCATCGAGAGATACAAGGCCCGATTGGTTGCAAAAGGGTTTGCTCAGCAATATGGTATGGATTATGATGAGACTTTTGCTCCCGTTGCTAAGATGACTACAGTTCACACTCTAATTGCAATTGCTTCAATTCATCAATGGTATCTCTCTCAAATGGATGTCAAGAATGCATTTTTGAATGGGGAACTCAAAGAAGTAATTTACATGGCACCCCTCCCGGTGTTTCCCATAACCCTGTGAGGTTTGCAGGCTCAAGAAGGCATTATATGGTTTCAAACAGGCTCCTCGGGCCTGGTTTGAGAAATTCTCTAGCGTGGTTGGATCTCTTGGGTTTACCTCCGGTGATCATGACTCGGCATTGTTTGTCCGCTCCACATCTGTTGGTCGTATCTTTTTGCTTTTATATGTTGATGACATGATCATCACCGGTGATGATTTGCCTGGGATTACAGAATTGAAGTCGCAACTTGCTCATCGATTTGAGATGAAGGATTATATTTGGGCCCGTTGCGCTATTTTCTTGGCATAGAGGTAGCCTTTTCTCCTAAAGGCTATTTTCTCTCACAGTCTAAGTATATTGCTAACATCCTTGAGAGAGCTCGCCTTTAGATACTCGGATTGTTGACACTCCCCTTGAGCTTAATGCTCGGTACACTCATTTAGATGGTGATTCCTTGCTGGACCAGACCTTGTATTGCACTATTGTCGGTAGCTTAGTCTACCTTACCACCACCCGGCCCGACATTGCATATGATGTTCATATTGTTAGTCAGTTTGTGGCCTCCCCCACCACTATACATTGGGCAGCAGTTCTGCGCATCATTCGATACCTTCGCGGCACTCTCCATCAAAGTCTTTTGTACCCTTCCACCTCATCTTTGGAGCTTCGTGCCTACTTTGATGCTGATTGGGCGGGTGATCTCACTGATCAGAAATCCACCACTGGTTTCTGTGTCTTTTTGGGCGACTCTCTTATCTCGTGGAATAGTAAAAAGCAAGATGTTGTATCTAGGTCTTCGACAGAAGCTGAATATCATGTTATGGCTTCTACTACCACTGAGATAGTCTGGATATGTTGGTTACTTGAAGATATGGGTGTACCTCCTATTGCTCCCACTCCTATGTATTGTGACCATAAAAGTGCCATTCAAATTGCTCACAACTCCGTCTTTCATGACCGGACTAAACATATTGAGATAGACTGCCATATCACGCACCATCACCTCCAAAGTGGCATGCTTACCTTGCCTTTCCTCGCGTCTTCCTTGCAGCTCGCAGACTTCTTTACGAAGTCCCACGCCATTTCGCGCTTCCGTTTTCTGCTTGGCAAACTCTCGATGCTTCTTGGTGCTGCATCATGAGTTTGAGGGGGGGGGGGGGGGGTGGTATTAGAATATGTAGCATGTTTAGCTAATACCATCTAAGAATAGTCTAGGTATTTCATTTGTAAGGCTATATAAGCCACATCTAAACTATTCCCTATTTTTTATTCTGGATTCTAAGAGAAGCCTTAGCTTTCTCCTTCGTAGGTTCACTTGTTCATATTCTAATAAGTAATATGCTATCAGAAAGGAGGAGAGGAAAAAAAAGGAGAAGTGGGAGTAGCGATGACATTGCTTAACGGTGACGGGTGGGGGCGGTGTTGACAGTGACAGGTGGCGGTGGAAAGGATGGAAGATGGGGGTGAATGGTGATGAACTTGCCAATGACTCGGAGTCATTTGAGTTAAGCAGCAAGATATGGATGGTATTGGAAGTTTGCAAGTAAATGGTCACTTTTTTTGTCTTTATATAGAGGTAGATGATCCTACCCATAAAAGGGTTAGGATGCTAGCATTTCTCAAAAAGCATTTCTCAAAAAAAAACAACGCGAAGAACCCAAAGCTATAGGTTAACCCTTCCACCAAATGGGACAGATGATTCATTTTGCAGGGTAAAGGTTACACCCAGTCCAACTTTACAAAATTTTGCAGCAAAGAAGTCCTCTAGTAGACTCATTTTTTAGCCCATCTCATTCATATGCATTAAACCCTTCAGTGGTCCCAACCTGCACTATATCGGGATTATCATTGCAACAAGCCCACAACTCACATGGGCAATTAGGCTAGGATGCCTTTTGGAACCGTGGTTAATGTAGGGGTGATAATTTGGCCCTCGCCCTTAAGCCGCCCCTACCCAGTCCTCAAATTGCATGTTCAAGCCCTCAAAAGTTGGCCCTCACAGAAATTTGAGGGGCGGGCAGACCCGGCCCTCATGCTTATAAAGAACGGGCTATGGACTATGTTTTGAAACATGAACCCGGCCCTCATTAAGCCCTCACCAGCTTTTATATGTTTTCTTGTTATTTTACATGATATTTATGTATTATACTCTTTTTTTCACTAAGTATTTATGTATTATACTATAATTATATAAGTTGTATAAAAAAAAAATCACTAAATTAGTTTTCAATAGGAGATAAATTAGAACATAACATAACATATGTATTTTTTATAATTGATTGAAGAATAGGTGTATAAGTCATACATAAAAGCAAATCCAACCTAACAACATAATTAAGTATGAAAAATGTAGATGTTTTAAAAGTATTATCTCATCCACCATCTCTATTTTATTTTTATTTTCTTCTAAAGGCATAAGAATTAGTTTTGTATACTTAGTTAAATTGATATACATAATCAAAGTATGATAAAAATAAATAAAAAATCACTAAAAAAAAAATAAACTAGTAAAATATAATTAGACCGTGCCCGACCCGGCCCTCATTTGACCCTACTCGACCCGGCCTTTAAAACAAAATTACCCGCCCTCAATCATGGGTTAATGACGTTTAGCCAGAATACGAAATGAGTACTTGATTTATATAGAGTACAGTAATACACACCAACGTTAGGTCTAACCCCTCTTATGCAATTGCATGAACATGAGAACATCTGCAGTTTTATATGTGCGAAGACATCGATATGTGCTCAGGGAAATCTCCACAAATCTAACTAGTATAGCGTATATAAAGCATATTACAGAGAATTATATCTGTTCTTTGTGTGGAAATGACGTTCTCTTTTAATTAATTACAAGCGTATACAGAATATAGTTTTTCACTGTTGTCGTTTCCTTTTTGGTCTTCAGTTCAATTCTTCTCATCTTCTAGCGCGCTTGTCAATCCTTTCTTTTCGTTCATTTCTTGGTCTGTTTTTAACCAGAAGTCCAGAGTACTAGTTCTCAGGATTTCTTTTCCCCTTGCATATCTCTGACCTTGTCAAACTAAACCTAGCAAATTAGCAGTGATCGAATGCGTAAAATTACAAGCTCAATTTAGCGATTAATTAGTTGCAAGTAATCTCGACTTACATACAATTTATTTTTAAAGCATTTAAATTCACCAATATAATGGAGGATCCACGCACTCCATGTACCACTTGATTGGCTGCAGAAAGAGATATATGCATGTTGCTTACAATAAGAACAAGGACAAAAACAAAATGTATGGAATTTGGTGAGCTGAAGTTGATGACAGAAGCATAGAGAGCACAAAGGAGCAAAATGCAAATTCCTTACACTTATCATCTGTGCTCTCTATCTTCTGTCAGCATCATATCGATCACCATAGACTCTAATTCTATAAGATCAACATGGTGTGTCGACGCAAATGTGGTACTCCAATAAATTGCATAAATATTTTACAAAAATGAATGCAAAGCTATATAGTACACACAATATAGAAGCACAGATAGCGCTGTGCAAACTTTGTACACCACCATTTTTTTTCATCAAAAAACCACACGGTATCCCGGCCAGCTATATCTCCATAGTTATAGATCGCCGCTTCTTCCAAAAAACAAGGAAAAAGAGTTAACTAAAAATAAAAAAGTATGGCCGAACTGAAGGGCGATGACAGAAGCATAGAGAGCACAAAGGAGCAAGATGCAACTTCGCATTCCGTCATCAGTGCTCTCTATCTTCTGTCAGCATCACCATTACCTGGTCATTCCCTACAACTAGAGCAACTCAAACTAGGAAAAAAGAGATATAAGTCAGCAGAAATTAATTTTAAATATGTTAACAGGTGAAATCAAAGTCAGATAATATAGACTATTTAGTATGCTCAATCTCGAATAGAGTTAAAGAATGATCTTAATAAGCTTAACATATATATGTAGAGCACTTCTGAAGTACTTGTACAGGAGCTAGTACGTACTACTGAAATGTAGGCTACAGGTCCGCTATCCATCCTCAGATATCTTTTTTTCTGTTGTTGATGATAAGATAAACATGAGAGGAAGTAGTAGTAGTTAGCTAAAGATAGACAGCGCATGAGATAACACTGAGCACAAAACATTGGGCTTTGTTTTTGGTTGCAAAATGAAGTGAACAACCACGGTTGTATTTATAGAAAGATTTGTTGGTGTGCACCTCAGGATTACATCATCACTTTAAGGACATTATTCAAGCCATGTACATGCACAAAATTAATGGTGACATACTCCATGTGATAGACTTTCTCTTTTTAGAAATTTGAATCCTCTTACAATCATTGTGAAGTGTTCCCATTGGCTCGGGGTAATTGGTCTATGAAAATACACAGCATGCACCATGTCTCCCTAGCTTGAGTACTTGACCACAGAAATAGTTTCATCTTCTGGATAACGTACTATATAGTCTATATCAACTCGATCATGGCTTGTACCGAATAATCCCCTACATCTCGGACTGTTTTTATTCATTATTATAATTTACTTTAATTTGTTTTTTTTTTTATTCTTCTTCTTTTTGAGAACTATATTGACACATACTTACTAGCAAATTAATTCAAAACAACGTAACTAGAAATCTGATTGATGCAGTTCAAACCAGCTATATATGTGATTAGAAGAATGGAATCACCTTAAGAATGTAGCTGATTAGAACCTCAATTTTGAAGTTTTTAACAATCTTGCACTCTGCACTAGTCTTGCACTCTTGCTTAATGTATCAATAGCATAATAAGTTGGATATGATGGTCCTATGGAAACAACATTTTTGAAGTTGTGAGGGAGATTGCGTCATGGCTTAGGCAAATATATGCAACTTGTCGGGAGGCATAGAAGATAAAAATGAGGTTCAAACTTCCAACTTCAAATATCGGCCCCAAACGCACGACTCTTATCCTATTCTTGCCTCTTTATTTGCCACTTTCTTGGATATCATTAAAAATTCTCAACATAGCGAGAAGAGATGGGAAATGGGACGGTGAGTCGGTGACACTGTTGTGACCACATTTTCAACCCACGCGTCACTACCCCAATCTCCCATTTCCGTGGATGGGGTTTATCCTGGAAGTCTGGAAAGAATACTCAAAAGTTGGCATGCATGCTGATGCAAAATTCCCGTCTTTCTACAATGAGTGGAGGGAAAATATGCCATTTTTGGGCAGTGTCCTTTTACCTTTGAGCCTCTGAGATGACCAGATCTTTTTATTTTCAGATATCTAAAATTCTCAATTGTCAAGTAATTAAAGAACGCTTGACCCCTTACAAATTACGAGACACATGTGCATCTCTCAATATTGTACAGTTTCTCATGCATTATTACTATGTAAACTGAGCAAAAAGGTTCTCCTATTCCTTTCAGTTCAGGGAAGGATCACTGCTCCGATCCTTAGACGGTTAGACCTGAACGTCAAGTAGTTGTTAATGTAACATTTTGTTTTCACCGATTGGGCGAAACAGCTAGTGTAGGGGAGTAATATTCTCATTAAGGAATATTGCATACGCACGAAACATAAGCGAACTCAGGACATCGACCTCCAAGACCGATTTGTGAGCAGCTTCCTTCATGTAGGTGGTACGCTTAAGCTCGTTCAAGGATATCTCAAGACGAATAAACGACTGGAGACAGAACGCCTCAGATAAAAACACCACCAGGTGTAATCATTACCAAAATCTTACTTGTACTTCCCACCACCGGAAAATAGGAACTACCGCACCAACTTCCAATCAGCACACAACTCCTACTAAAACCAACCTAACACACATTCATAATTTCCACCCTATATGTGTACAAGAGGGTACACGTGTCTCAATGATCAACACTCCCTTAGGCCTATAAATACCACCTACTTGAACTACGTGAGACCTGATTCTTCTCTCTCCTAAAAATCAAGAGAAGATACGTAGGCAACTCGCTCAGGGGCGAACTCGGTCTCTCCAAAACCCAAACCCATCCTCCTCTCTTACATTGAATGTAAAGGAAAACCAAAACACATCTTTACATTTGAAGTATAGGTTCTCAACGAGCGAGGTTCGGAGAGGTTGTGGAGCCTGTAAGCTCCAGGGAGTTGATTGCTCACGGAGAGCATTCTCGTTTGGTCGATCCTAGAAATATAAGTCCTCGACTTGACAAGAGTTGGAGAGGTTGTGGAGCCTGTAAGCTCCAGAGAGCTGTCTGCTCACGGAGAGCATTCTCGTTTGGTCGATCCTAGAAATATAGGTCCTCGACTTGACAAGAGTTGGAGAGGTTGTGGAGCCTGTAAGCTCCAGAGAGCTGTCTGCTCACGGAGAGCGTTCTCGTTTGGTCGATCCTAGAAATATAGGTCCTCAACTTGACAAGAGTTGGAGAGGCTATGGAGCCTGTAAGCTCCAGAGAGAGTCGCTCCGGAGAGCGTTCTCGTTTGGTCGATCCTAGAAATATAGGTCCTCGACTTGACAAGAGTTGGAGAGGTTGTGGAGCACATGTAAGCTCCGTAGAGAGTCGCCTCGCTCACGGGAGGCGTTCTCGTTTGGTCGATCCTAGAAATATAGGTCCTCGACTTGACAAGAGTTGGAGAGGTCAGGAGCCCGTAAAGCTCCGGGAGGAGCCGCTCGCTCCGCGGAGGCGTATTAGCTTATGACAACGTATTGCTTTCGGCCGAGAGTGTTGGACCCGGGTAAATTGTCGGTCGCTCTTCTTCGGTCATGCGAATTGTATGACTTTTCGATGCAAGTAAATGGAGTAGATTGTAATAGGCAACATAAGAAATTTAACCTTGAGTTTACACTAAATGAAAAACTTAACGGAATATACAACATCAGTGGTTTTACTGATAAATTTTTTTCAGCAGATAAGTATTCCAAGGGCGAGGCAACAATTTCCCTTCTTGGGTTTTTATCCAGTATGCTCCATTGCCTACAATGCGTTCAACGATGTATGGGCCTTCCCACGTAGGTGCTAATTTGGAGTCATCTTGCGTCTTTTTTAGCACTAGATCGCCAAACTCTGGAAAGATCTAGGATGCACTCGTTTATTGTAGGAGTTCTTCAGAGTTTGTTGATAAGATGCGATTCTGATGGCGGCTAAGTCACGCCATTCTTCTAGCAAGTCGACCTCTCGTGCTAAAATGGAGTCATTGTGTCCCGTCTCTACGAGCTCTGACCGAGTCGTAGTGACTGTCAGTTCGGTGGGAATTACGGCTTCTGTGCTATAACACAAGGAGAATGGAGATTCGCATGTACTGGACCGAGCTGTCGTGTGATGAGCCCACAAAATGTTCTCCAACTGATTTGGCCATTGGCTCTTGTTCTTTTCAATCTTTTTCTTCAAATTTTCTAAGATTGCCTTGTTCTTTGGCTTCGCCACCATTACTCTGAGCGTATTGTGGAATAGAAAATGCATGAACGATCTTCCACTTGGCTAGAAATTCTTTAACTGTTCTGCCTTTGAATTGGGGGCCATTGTCCATCACTAGTGTATGTGGCAAACCAAATTTGGTGATGATGTGAGTCCATATGAAGTTTCTGACATGTGATTCTTTGACATGCGCTAAAGGAATGGCTTCGACCCACTTAGTGAAATAGTCGGTTGCAGTTAAGACAAAGCGGAAACCAGTGCTTTTCTGTGGGATGAATGGTCCCATGATGTCCATGCCCCACATGTGAAATGGCCATGGGCTCGCTATACTGATCAGCTCGCGAGCGGGTTGGATGATGTTGTGGCCAAATGTTTGGCATTTTATACACTTGAGGACGTATGCTTTGGCATCGATCTGCATACGGGGCCAAAAGTATCCTTGGGAAATTGCTTTGTGGGCTAAAGAGCGACCTCCGGCATGATTTCCGCATTCTCCTTCATGGATTTCCGCAAAAATCAATTGACCCTGTTCTGGAGTAATGCACCGCAAGTGTGGTCCACCAGCAGATTTCCTAAATAACTTGTTATGAAGTAAGCAATAACGACGTGCCTGATATGGGATTTGCCTGGCCTTGGTATGCTCTACAGGGAGCGCACCATGCTGGATGTAGTCTATGATGGGCTGTATCCATGTTTGACTTAACTGATTGGCAAAGAGAGGGAATAGATCGCTTATTGCTAGGGCATGCTCGATTTGATACGCAGGTCGGTCGACTACTTCAATGAGTAGTTGTCTTGGGACGCAGCTCGGTGTTTTAGTGGCTAAGTAAGCTAAATTGTCCGTATGACGGTTCTCGTCATGCAAAAAATGATGTATGGTAGCTTTCTTAAAAGAAGGCAGTAAATGATGAACGACTTGAAGATATTTCGAAGGTTACCTTTATGGGTAGTGTACTCTTTTGCAATCTGGCGAACGACCAATTGCGAGTCACTAAAGACTTGGAGTTCCTTTACACCGAGCTGTAGCGCCATACGAAGTCCCATGATCAATGCTTTGTACTCCGCCTCGTTGTTGGAAGTGGCGAAGTCGATTCGAACGGACTTCTCTACCATAGTTCCCTCGGGTGACACTAAGACGACCCCGATGCCACTCCCGCCACGGTTGCTAGAGCCATCTACAAAGAGAGACTAGACTGATTTGATACGTTCCTTTGTGTCTGCGAGCTCCGTTTATGGTTCCCAATTTGGGTCATCGACAGGGAAATTTGTTAGGAAATTAAATCTCTGCTACGACTTGACCTTTCTGAGAAGTTCGAGGTACGAACTCCATGTGGTGTTCGCCGAGCTCTTCGGCCCATACTGCCATACGAGTTGTCTTGTTTTCTTTGTGGAAGATTTTCTTCAAGGGGAGGTCGGTAAGTACTTTGATCGGATGCGCTTGAAAGTACGGCCTGAATTTTCTTGCCGAATACAACAAAGCAAGCAAGTCACGACTCTTTCAATGAAAGAATAATTCTTTTCAAATGGCGTGGCGTCTTACTTGTAAAGTAGATCGGTTTTCCGAGTTGTTCTCATTTTTGAAGAGAACCGAAATGATGGCGGTTCGATATTGCGGATAGAGCCCCGGTGTTTCTCAATCATTGGTTTTGGCTAAGATGGGAGGCATGGTGATGCACTCTTTGAGAGTGGCGAATGCTTGGTGACATTGATCGTTCCATGAGAACTGCTCGCCTTTTTTGAGGAGTTGGAGGAACGGTCGGCACTTGTTTGGCATACGGATATGAATCGGTTGAGTCACGGCGACCATGCCCGGCAATTCGTATCTGTTTCTTTGTCTGTGGATCGGGCATGTCTAAGAACGCTCGGATTTGGTCTAGATTTGCTTTGATCCCTCGCTGTGACACCTGATATCCTAGAAACTTTCCGGAGGACGCTCCAAAAAGAGGCATTTCTCTGGGTTCAGTTTCATTCGAGTTCGGCGTAACCTGGAGAACGCTTGCTCAAGGTGAGTGAGGTGGTCGCTTACTTTCTTGTTTTTGACGACCATGTCGTCGATGTAAACCTCCATGGTATCTCCTAACATATCCTGGAACATGTCAGTTACTAGACGTTGATACGTCGCTCCAGCGTTCTTAAGGCCGAACGGGAGGACGTTGTAGCAATAAATTCCTTGCTTTGTAATGAACGAGGTTTTCTCTTGATCCTCCTTAGCGAGCGGGATTTGGTTGTATCTGCTGTACGCGTCCATGAAGGAGAGAAGTTCATGACCACAGGTTTGGTCGACAAGTCGGTCAATGCGAGGTAGGGGAAAACTATCTTTCGGTATTTCTTGATTTACATTCGTGAAATCGATGCATAGGCGAACTGTTCCATTCTTTTTGGGGAGCGCGACGATGTTGGCGATCCAGTCTGGATAGTCTACCTTAGGGGTGTAATACGGGGCGGGCCGGGTCAACTGCAGTCAAATAGTGATGGGGCGGGTCGGGGCAGGTCTAGGGGATACAAATCCAGTGGTCCCCGATGGGGCGGGTTGAAGTGTCATGTCTTAGTACCATCACCCACCCTGTTGGGTCAGCTTACGGGGCGGGTTTTGGGCGGGTCATCCGGGTCGGGTTGAAATTATCATTTTAACCCAATTTCACCCTAAAAAAACTTTCTAATTCTGCAAGTAATATATTTCCAATTCACAACATAGAAAAAAATGGAATGAATCAATAAAAAATAAACAAAAATAAAAAAAAACTTGAATTTGAACCCAAAACCATATCTGTAAATTTGAAACTTTTTTTTCGTGATTTACCATTTGTAAATTGATTATCTTCCATAGCATGATAAAATGAAGATGGGAGCGAAGATCTATGGTACAAAACAATAAAATATAAACTAAAAGAATTCGAAATTAATATAAAGATGAATGATTCATCTTTTCCAAAATTCGAAAGGTGAATTTGAACTTTTGATATTTGCCCAATGTTCAAATTTGAATACGTGAAATTGATGTTGAAATCATAAGTTTGTATTCATATCTCTCAAATTCCTACAAAAGTTAAAAAAAAAATATAAACAAAATACAAAAATATTAGAGTTAGAGTCTTGAAATTGTGCGGGTCAATGAGGTTGGGTCAACGGCTTTTGACACGGTGCGGGCCGGGGTTGCTTGACGGGTCGGGTTTGAGTATAGAACCTACACCCATAGCCCGACCGCATAAAAACGGTGGCGGGGCGAGGCGGGTCTGTTTTCGGGTCGGTGCGGGTTTGGGTGGCGGGTGAAGATCGGGTACCCTACCGGATGATGGGTTAACGGGTTTTTTTTACACTCCTAGTCTACCTTTATGATGAAACCGACTTGCTTGAGTTTGTCGACCTCGTCATTGATGACTTTTTGAAATCGCAGGGATAATCGGCGAGGCCGTTGGCGAACTGGTCTAGCATTGAGATTTACATTTAATCTATGACATTCTACATTAGGATATATTCCGGGCACATCTATATACGACCAAGCAAAAATATCTTTATTCATGGATAAGAAGTTTACAAGCTGGGCCTTGACTGTGGGGTCAAGATTAGCCCCTACATAGTGTTCCTAGATTCACACGCTCTTTTTCTACAGCTGGGGGTGGTGCGTCTGATGGTGATGTGTCTTTTGGCGATTCGATCTCTGGGAATGCTTTATCGCTCTGAGAGACGGTGTGATTGACATTGAGGTTGGAGCAACCTCTGTGGCGACGACAGCCGGGGTAGGCGTGATCTCTGGAACCGGGGCTGGTTGCATGATACTTGATGGTGCGGTTTTCGGGGTCATAAATGGTGGCACGACAACATCTGATGTGACCTCTGGGGCTTTGATCGATGGAATGACGGATACTGGATTGACGTCTGAGGTCTTGGTTGGTGAAGTAACGACTACTGGAGCGATTGCGGGCGTCTGAACAGGAGAGAAGGTGTTCTTGCTGGAGCCCCCAGCGTTCTGCGGTGGAGTTTGGACTTTGATTCCGGCAACTAAGTCGTTCGCCATTGTATAACTGGAGGGTTTGTGTTTTGAGTGGATTGGTACACTGGCAGTCTTATTTGCTGATAGGATCTGATTACAATGATACGCTTCGAGCTGATTGCTGCGAAGTTCCATCATTCCTCTAGGGCCTGGAAAACGGAGAACTTGATGTAATGTTGACGGTACAGCTTGCATTTGATGGATCCAACACCGTCCTAGTATGGCATTGTAGGACGACTTGATGTCTAGAACGCTGAAGCGTGTATTACAGCTGACTTTGTCTTCTCTAGACCCTACCGAGACTGGGAGTATGATGTCACCGATGGGGTCGGCCCTGGAGCCATTGAACCCATAAAGGGGGGCAATCGGATCTATGAGGACTGATTTGGGTAAGCTCATCTCTTGGATGGTGTGGTAGAACAAAATGTCGCCGCGAGCTCCTGGGTAGATCGGGGCGCTTTGATCGGTCGCTAATCTTGGCGTGGACGACAAAGCGTCGTTAAGGGAGGCAGACCTTGTTGAGGTCGGCCTTTATGAAAATGATATCTCCTGAGTTGTGACCTGACCTTCGCGGAGCATGTCTTGCGGGAAGTGAAATGATAAACTTCCGGCCCGGCCGACCGCGATGTCTTTTCTCTCTGAAGGAGGTTACAGAATCATCGGGGAAAGTAATCATATGAATGGTTCTAGCATTGTCATGATCTGACGAGTGTTGTCTTCGCTCGTGGCGATAACGGTCTCTGGGATGTCCTCTGCTTTGAGGGTGAGCTTGAACCTCTTGGTGGTTACGGCGAGGCGGAGATCGACTGCGTACTCGGCGAGCCATAAGTTTATGGCGCAAGTCTCTATCAAGAATGTTGGTGTACTGTTTTATATGACAAGTTTCCACGAGGTTTTGGAGATAGTGCTTAAGCCCCCAGCACGCATTGGTTTCATGGCATTTTGCTTTGTGGAATGCGCAGTAGGGCTTGTCAGGTCGATCTATTGGTTGCCTCACATCTGGTCGGAAATATGGGGCTCGCTGGATCTTGTCCAGTATGTAACTGGGGGAGCGAGTCAATACAACGAACTCTCTGCTGTTGTCCGTCAGGTACCTGCCTTTGGTGCAAGCGACCTGGATCGCTTCTTGGCACGCGGGGTGTGATCAGAGATCGCTGCCACCTCCTGGTCCTCGGCTAAGCCATGGAGCTTCAAACTTTCTTGCAATTTAATATACTTGTCTACCCGAAAGCATACTTTAGGACAAATAAGCTTCTAAGGCGTTCTTTCATCAATGATCTGGAGAGGTTAGTATTACGCACTCAACAGGCGTTAGAAAATGATAGTGTGGCAAAAGACTCTTTCAGGCCGCTTTCCATACATAACAGTTTGGCCTTGAACCGTCCTAAAAATTGGCGAATGGTTTCATCTTCCCTGAATGATAGCTGGAACAGTGAGTCAAGATCCGCTTTCTTTAGATGCATTTGTGCGTATTGGGTCGCAAAACATCGATGAAGTTGTTCAAAGGTTTTGATAGAATCAGACTCAAGTGAGAAGAACCAATCAAGTGCGCCATCCTTGAGATTGGCTGGAAATAATCGACAGTGAAGGTGATCAAACTCGGGTGAACTATAGAGCACCAGACTTTGAATGTAGCGAGCCACATGCTGACCGGGGCACGTGCTGCCATCGTACATTGGGAAACGTGGCTAGATAAAATCTTTCGGAGAGGGTTTATTGAGGACCTCGGCACTGAACGGAGACGCGCGGTATGTCTTGAGCATTTTTTGAACAATTTGGGTCGCATCCTTTCTTACTGCACTCTAGCCGATCCTTTGCGATAACTCGTTAATCTATTGATTAACTTCGTTGATGTCGTTCTCAGCAACGTTACCGACTGGTTGTTGTTGGTAAGCATCTACTTGTGCTCGTAAAGCAGCATTTTCTTGCCTGAGCAAGGAAATGCTCTCGTTTGTTAATCCCAGCTGGTTTGCGAGGTTTTGAACTTGATCTTCGAGGCTTGCCATGCTTCGTGGGCTTAAGAATCGTTGGGTTTTGAGTTGTGTGAGAGTGGATTCTCAAGTAATCGAGACCACAGACGGCGCCAATGTAAATATGTGTTTTGGTTTTCCTTTACATTCAATGTAAGAGAGGAGGATGGGTTTGGGTTTTGGAGAGACCGAGTTCGCCTGAGCGAGTTGCCTACGTATCTTCTCTTGATTTTTAGGGAGAGAAGAATCAGGTCTCACGTAGTTCAAATAGGTGGTGTTTATAGGCTTAAGGGAGTGTTGATCCTTGAGACACGTGTACTCTCTTGTACACATGTAGGGTGGAGATTATGAATGTGTGTTAGGTTGGTTTTAGTAGGAGTTGTGTGCTGATTGGAAGTTGGTGCGGTAGTCCCTATTTTCCGGTGGTAGAAAGTACAAGTAAGATTTTGGTAATGATTACACCTGGTGGTGTTTTTATCTAAGGCGTTCTGTCTCCAGTCGTTTATTAGATCACGAGATATCTTTGAGCGAGCTTAAAGCGTTACCACCTACATGAAGAGGTCGCTCCACGGTCGGTCTTGGAGGTCGATGTCCTGAGTTCGCTTATGCTTCGCGTATGCGCGTATGCAATATTCCTTAATGAGGATATTACTCCCCTACAGCTAGTATGCAAGTTATGAGATAGTCAGCTACATTATTTGAAAATTTTAATAAATCATACATGTTACGTACGGAAAGATCCCAAGTATTTTGGAGCAAAGGTTTTCCACTCTCTAGCTAGTGCCCTTGGTTGAAAAGGGTGTCTAAAGTATTGCTAAACAATTATATATTCAAGAGAATAATGATGTAGTAGAGTTGATACTATACCAACTGTATGTAACAAGATCATCTCTTTTTATCCTCTGAAGAGATATCTTTACGACTTCTTTTGGTTATTTTATTCATCCATTATTTCCCCTCATGCATGTTCTACGCTGCAAACTAGCCTTTATTGTGGGAACAGCAATTCTCTGCAGCTGGTGGGCTGCATTATTTTCGTATGAGTGTATCTCAACCCGTTTGGTAAGGGGGTTATCACTTGGTGGAATGGGTGGATTTTGTGAGGCGCGCACGGCTACAGAATATTTTGCATGGCACAGAGATAAATTCAGTATTTCTCCACCTTCTAGGTGCATGTGTCCAACCTACATTGTGTCAATGTATCGTAGTACCTATGTTCAACGTGATCGTACACTCTAGATGTTCATAATGCCCGCCTTTCTTCATATCGTGCTATAATTTGGAAAAGTATATGTAGGCGGTAGACCTTCGGCAAATGATTAATTCAAATTCAAATGCAAATGCTTCTGAGGAACACCCTGCAAATTCCTGTTGTACGGGAAAAACCTTTTGGGCAACTATTGTGGGACTATGACTGTGCCCCTGCTAACTTTGCTTTTGATGCCCAATTTCATTACAGCAAATTGGCGAAAAGCACATGACGTACACATGAGCAACTATGGATGTCCAAACGGGTAGCCAACTCGGACCGAACCTAACTTTTCAGATATGGGGAATCGGGCCAGACCGGTTCTCAGCAGATCGGGTTAGCAATACGAGTCGGATATTTTGTTGAGAAGTGTGACCGTCCTAAACCCTATTCTAACCCTATATTTCGGGTACTCATTGGGCTCGGTTTCGGATAGCAGGATAAAACCCGGTATAAATTAAGAAAGAGGACAACAATAAGAAATCCGTCCCATTTGAAATATTTATCTACATTTTATTACTTTTTTTGCTATCCACCAATTCTTCAAACAAACTAAAGCTTCTAATATTGAACTTGGATCGGAATTGAAGTACCTGTCATCTGTACTCGGATATAATTTTTTCACGTGCCCTAAAAATAGATGGACTCGGAAGGAACTAACTATAGACACATGAACACACACATTATATCAAGTGCAATTGCCGATAAAATTGGAAGTCCCGACATAAGTCTTTCAATAATCTAATACATTAAATAATTACTCATCATTGTAAACAAGAATGTGATCATAATCTAAATATTTCTCTAACTCATTATTTTCCATCTATGAGATTAGTACTAGACAGTTGAAATCAGATTTGGGTTTCGGTTTGGTCTAGGTTCGGTGTCAAATTTTTTAGCCCTTTTAACGGGTTTAGGGCTAAATTATCGGGTTAGTCTCGGATCGGTCTGGGTTTAGAAAGTATATGTATGACGAAATTTGGGGCTTAATTGATTTTGGTTATCTTAATTAACTTTTCTGCTTGTTTTATTTTTCAGGTTAGAAGCTAGAATTACTATTAGAGAAAAATAAATTGAAGCTTAATTTTTCAGGTTGGGTAATCTTCTTTTTAGTATTCCCATTTGATTACCGCACTTCCTTTGAGTGCATCGTGTGATGCCTTTGATTTCTGGAATCACATTTGGTGTGGATGCATGGTGGTAACATGATGCTGTTTTGTTGTTCCTCTGTGTTCCTTTGTCTTGTCCCTTTGTTTTGTCTCTTCATGCCAATAACACATACATGGCTCTTATGCGATGAGATAATGGAAAATTTGATGGTATGCAATTTTCTTATGGAAAAATTGTTGGTAAGAAGTGATGCACTTCACTTAGTTGGAAGCTATATATTTAGTTTAGACGTTCCATTGGTTTATATGATAGGGTTTAATCTAGGTGCTTTAGTAGTCGCACACAACTTTGTATAGCATATATATATATATCTTGGGCTTTTTCCAAATGAACCTTAAGTTTGTGCAACACCTTTAATATCCTTTTTTTTATAAAAAAGGTATTTATATATATATATATATATATATATATATATATATATTTATATTATATATATATATATATATATATATATTTCTATTTTTTTTTTGTATTGTTTGTTTTATTTTGATATGAAATTCAGGAGCTCAGTCATGAAGCAATGTGAAACAGAATTTTGGAACAAACAAATCCGGCATTCGTGTAAGCTATTTCTTATACATGTTTTTGCCTATCGTGTTTTAAGCTAGAATGGGTTGGGGATGTAGGTGCTAGACGATGTCAGTCCTCCAACAAGTACTTCTTCCATGGTTTAGTAAGTCACAACCAATGATCTAGATGTTTTACTATTCATAAGCCGCCTATATTGATTTTGAAGATACACAAACTCTTTTTATGGAATGCAGAATTGAGTTCATATCATGATAGTGCATATTGGATTGGTGGGTAAGGCATGATTGAATTTTGGCCAATGAACCACCTTTTGTTCTTTTTTTGCACACAAGTAAGGATATTTTATTGATATAATAAATTAGTTACAGGAGATAAAGGTCTTAAAACTTAGGGAGCTACATGATCATAGCTAATTAAAACCGGTAGTAGGTTCAATTCTATGAGGATCTTCCAAGCATCTGATGTAGTCTGGCTTGGTGCAGCTCCAACAGTATGTGCCTCTTTGCATTGATGAGCCCTTCTTTGATGCCACGTCAGCTCCAAAGTTAGCTTCACGATAAATATGAGAGAGTTTCCAAGAATCCATCTTCTGAGTTACTCGTAGCCATCTTGCCTTAACAGCCCACGGAATGTTCCCCTTGCTAAATGCTATGATGGCAGGTTGTGAATCTGCTTCAATCCATAGACTTCTCCAACCTTTTGCTACTGCTGACTCCACCGCCATAACAATAGCTTCACATTTAGCATCGAAACTGGTGGTAACTCCTAGCCCATAAACCATGACCCCCAGAACTTGACCATGGTGATCGCGAAATATAATCCCCATTTCCTGGATTTCCCCTGGATGAGCCATCAGTATTGGCTTTGACTGTGCCTGGTTGGGGGAGCTTCCAGCAGACTTCTTTTGGGCAGCGTGGTGGCTTAGAGATGCCTCTGATATGAAGAGAGTGAAGAACTTCCAACTCTTCCGCTGAATTACGCATGTGCCCAGTAGCAACCAACCCTGCAGCTTGAATTCCTTTGGTCACTTCATACTTGATGAGAATAATATTTATCTTCTTCTCATCAAATAGGATGTGATTCCTAGTTTTCCAAATCTGTGCCATTAGGTGCGCAGCGCCTACATTCCATAGTTCTTTTCTGATTGGACTAAGAAGCTTTGTGGCCGATATCACTTCCTGCAAGTTCAATGAGATCCCTACCTTGAAGACATCCATGAGCGGCCCCCATAATTCCTTTCTTTGCCTCACATTCCCGAGTAAGTGGTTAACACATTCTTCCTCTTTTTTGACAAAGCCGACATCGAAAGCCATGGGAATTCCCTTCTTCTTGACCTTGTCATCGATGGGGCCTTTGCCTTTTGTAGGAGTTTCCATACAATCCCTGTTTGTTCTTCTCGGGTGAAGAGTTTTGTTCCGCACCCATTTGTTCCAATGTACCTTTTGTTCTTTTTTTTTTCTAATAGCATCAAAAGCCTCCTTCATCGAGAACTTCCCATCCTTTGCTGGTTTCCAAATCCTGATATCGGTTGCTTCGCTAGTTGGAGGTTGGATTGCATTTAGATCTATTCCCACTTTTCCAAAAACTTGGTGCACTCGATGCGAATGTTCCAATCGGTTTGATTATGATGTCGATAGCGATTGGCCTTGAAGTTTCTCCGTTGGCGCTTGTACTCATGCGCTATTGCAACTCCCCGCCAAAGTCCCCGATGTCCTTGTCCTTGACCCACCTCCCAACCCATGTGAGGCGACATCTCTTTTAGAGCCCATTGAATGCCTGGCCATACTGATGACTTTTTGAGGTATGTAAGCCATTGTCCTGATAACATAGAGAATTTTGCCTTCATAAAGTTACTCCATTCAGAATTTCCAGTGAGGAAGCTCCAAGTGAGCTTCATGAGGAGGGCTAGATTAAGCTCTCTGAACTTTCGAAGCCCGAGGCCTCCTTCCTCATATGGCTTACAGACCTTCTCCCATTTGAGCGTGATGCCTTTCCTTACTGTTGGATCCCCTGACCAGATAAAATTTCTGATAGCTGCCTCACAGTCTTTGATACATTTAGATAGCCACCTGTACACTGACATGTTATACACCGGAAGGCTGTTAAGAATAGATTGAGCAATGACTACCCGACCTTGGAACCACCTTTTGTTCATGACCATCTTGCTCTTCTTCCCACTTGGATCAAGTAAGGTACAAAACTCACTTCATTTAAATTTTTTGTTTTGCTCTTGTTTGAGAACTTTAGCGATTGAACAATATGAGTATCTGATAATGTGTTAATGCTTTTGTTTCCTTTCTTATCAGTTTTTGCAAACTGTGTGTATTAAATTGATTGGTTGCATCTGTGATTGAGTACTACTCATTTTGAGATGTTTAGTGTTAGTCACAACTTTGATAAGTTGTTATGGTTTCAAGTTTTTTTTTTCTTCTTATTATATTTGTACCAATTTAAGCTTTTGGCCATGGGCATAATATTGATTTTCATATTGTAAAAGGGTGGGAACTAGACCAATTGTGGCAAATTCTAGAAACTGGGCTCTAGACACTTTCTTTAGTGTGCTTTTTGTCTAGAGAAAGACCAATATTATCTTTTGATTCTACTCCAATTTTAGCAACACGTCACTTTTTGGGTGTATTAACTGTTTTTCAAACTTTTTATTTCTCCTTTTTACCCTTTCATTTGTAACTGCCAATTTCTTCCACAAATAAATAATACGAAAATCTAATGTGCGCAGGTTGTAGGTGTGTGTGTCAATCGAGGCCACTCATCAAGCAAGGGTGCGTGTGTATTGCTCCAAGATGTACTGCAATCAAATAATACAATTATCTTATAAAAAAAAACCATTTGTCCTTTCACAATTTCACAATTTGAATTACATCAAACAAAGCTTAAACATGCTATTCAAAATGATTAGAGATGCATTTTAAATTGTTAAAGCTGTATTTAAATTAGTTGTAATCAACATACATTTTTTCCATTTTTGAAGTTGATGTTTTCTACATTGTTTTGGTCTCTCCAGAAATTCATCTCACTTTTAATTGGAATTTTGTAGATTTCGGATGAATTTTAGTTATTTTGATTAACCCACTACTCTTTTGGTAACTGATTTAGTTCGTAGTTTTTTTTTTGTTGGTAGTTGGCTTCTTTAGTTGAGACTAATAAAAGAGGTCAAAATTGTAAAAGTCAATCTGAAATTTGAGACAGATGTCAAATTTCAGTTTTTATGGAGGAAAAACAAAAAAAAAATTGTTATTTCCTCTTAACTTAAGAAATTTGCATCTGTGTACCTATACGCAATTTTCTGGTGGCAAATTATAGTGGTGTTTCTACCTCCTAGGTCCATAAGTTTGACTTGGTAAATTTTTTTCCCACATGCATTGCTTATTTGAGTGCATTTTAACTTTGTTAAAGTTTTGAAGAAGTTTACTTACGTCTTTTTTCAGTTTGTTGTACCAGATTGGCTGATCGGTTGCCGGTAGTTTAGTAAAGAAATTGTGGATGGATGTTGTTCAAGTTGGCAAACTATTGACATTTGTGAATTTTGCTAAAATCTAGTTTTGAATAACATGTCAAATTTTAGTTGATTGTGGCGGAAAAATTACGTGATACAATGTATTGGGCTGTGTGGATGTTGTAAAGTTTTTTGTAATGGGTGATCTTAGTTAATAAGATATATTTTGTTACAACTCATTGTGATGAATTGAAATATGGTTATTCTTTTGATCTTTTCTACATAAATTGTATTGGGCAAAATTCAACAAATTCAAAAGAATTGAAATAATTTGTAAAATACGGGTGCTGATTATTTAGGTGCACTAGTGGCAACAGGAGTGGCGTTGCAAGAAAAAAGCAGGACGTTTCAAAAGGGACAATTAGCAACGCATTTGGTGCCCTTTTGCAATGTTATGCATGTAGCAATAGGTATTAAACCTTTTGTGACGTTCAGAGTGCAGCTAAAAAATTTACTTTTTGCAACGCCCAAGGTGCTGTTAAAAACTAGTTTTTTGTAACGCTACTCGCTGCAAATAGTTTGAATTATTTTCAAAACTAATTTAGTTTCAAAATATTAGTAGCAACACAAACAAATTTCTACCAACGAGACAGGGAGTTGCAAAAGAGTATAAGCTTTTGCAACGTCGTTACATGCGTCACAAATTAGCTTTTGTGACCCACTTTTTTGAAGCGCCTTTGCGACGCCAACATTAGCGTTGCCATTGATCAGTTGCAACGCATTTCAGTACTTTTAGCAACGAGGTCTGGTGTTGTAAATGAGCCTTTCTGTTGTAGTCGGATTTTGTTTCCTATCTTACATATGGCTATATATATATGTTTCCTAACTTACATGAGATGCTATTAATCTTTAGTATATACGGTATCTTAACACTCCCCCTCAAGTTGGTTAGCGTATAGTATATCCAGGACACCCAACTTGCCAATGAGAAAGTGGAATTGACGATGTCCCAAAGTCTTGGGTGAAAATGTTTGCTAATTGGTGTACATGTAGTTGGAGTGTATGATGTTTGTAAAGTTCCATCCTGAATTTTGTCCCATACAAAGTGGTAGCCTATCTCTATATACTTCGTTTTTTCATAGAACACAGGGTTTGCTGCAATGTGTAGGGCCGCTTGGTTATCACAATAGAGATGTGCTGGTTGTGATTGACTAACACCAAGCTCCTGAAGTAAGAGGCAAAGCCAAGTGACTTCACATGAGGCAGAAGGCATATCTTGATATATTTGGCTTCGGCAGATGAGTGGGAGATAGTCACTTCTTTCTTTGACTTCTAAGAAATAGGAGAGCTACCAAGGAAAGTACAATGCCATGTAGTGAAGCTAAAAGACAATAAAATATGTATTAATTATAGATTGTTGTTGTCTTTTACTGATCTTTACAAAAACTTACTTAACCTAATGAATAAAGAATAGTATAGAGTCAACTAAGAGTATCCATCCACGTCTAAAGTGCTACTTTAGCTCAATAGAAATATTAACACAAATTACATTAAGTAAAAGAAGATTTATATGATGTGGCTATGTATAATTAAATTTATAGGATATGGAATTGGTTATTAAACTATTTCTAAATTATAATATTATTTATGTATGAGAGAAGATAAAAGTTAGACAACTTTGAGAAAGAAGCAAGCTAGAATCTACCTAAATCTTAGCATTAGTTTAATATATCTATCTATATCATGCTTAGTAAAATCACCAATAGAAACTCACCATACATACAAATCTTATACTCATAATCTTGATGATAATATGTAATAGTTTTCAACGTGTTTTCTACCTTAATTACCATCAAATACTTTTTCAATCTCCAATGATATCTCACTACTACAAAAATGCAATAAGATAGCGTTAATTTAATAACTTATAAAAAAAACGTTATGTATTTTGGAGGATAGCGTTTATCCATCTAGTGCTATGATATGTTTGTATCGGGAACACTTTTTTTTTTTTTTTTTGCGATAATACCTTATATATTCATAAATAAACCACTAAACCACTACAGGGATAATCTTGTCTGTCAGGATACATTGTGGTAGCTGATCCATTTGCTGCAGATGGGAGGCCCATTTTGCCAACAAATGTGTCTCACCATTAGACCTCCTGTTTATCCACTTAAACTTACAAAGCACAAAATCAGAGCTTAACTTAACAACATAATCTCTCAAGCTCTCATACATCCATGAACAAGACTGGCTATTTAAAGCCTTAATAACCTTCCACCCAAACAGTCCCCACCTCAGCCACTGCTCTATGTACACTTGCATTCCACCCAAAGGCAAGAGCCGTTTATTTATTCCCTATATATTTTTTGAGCTTTTTGAATTTTTAGCCACTGCGGAGGTTCAGGATTCGGGTTTGGATATTATAAAACTTTCGGATTCGGGTTATTTTCGGGTTTATTTGCTGACCTGGCTTGGAACTTTTAGTGCCTGCCCCAGTCACTCTATCTTCCGAGTCCCAAGCTATTGTTCCAGCTGCTGCCTCTCCTGAAATAACCTGGAAAAGCAACATCAAACCTTATTGCCTCTCCGAAAACACTAACAATTGCGTTTGCACGGAAAATGCAATAAAATCAATTTCATTTTCAGCCCATTTCAACTGAAATTCCCAAAAACTGAAAGAGGCCCGCTTCTTTTTCTCTATTTTTCCTCTTTACCCAAACAGCCACCACCATCTCTCTCTAAGGCAAAACCCTCTCTCCACCACCACGTCCAAAATATGAGAAAGGAACTTTGAATTTTTTGGAGATTGAATTTTGAAACCATCGAATCAATCTTGCTGCTACAAGAAAAAGTAAGTATCTCATTTCGAAACAGCTTCCCACGCCACTGGGAGTTCGATCAGCCACTGAACGTATTTTGAAACTCATGGGAGAAGATTTTCGCTGCACAAATTCCAAACATCCTCTCCACTATTCACTGCACTACAACGGGAGCGTCTGTGGAGACAACCTTGTATTGAACTATTGCTATCAGTTATTCAAATAAATGAGGACAGACAAGAGGTCTTAACTATTATTCGCTGAACCTTCTATTGTATCTCCTCTGTGCATGGAGAAAAAGGTGCCTCCTTTGCTCCCAATCTTTGAATCTTCGTACCAGTTTTGTCATAATTAAATGGAAGCCGTAGAAATAGGGCTATGGATCGATCGAGGTATGCATCTCGTGTTTTGATTTGGTTTTGTTCTCATTATTTGATTTCGTTGGTCAGACATTTTTTTTGTCCGTTGAACTTGGGTGAATTTTGTGTTGGTCTATTCTAGTTAGTGCTACTTAGGCAAAATTGCATGATTTATTGAAACTAATAGATTTGCTTTCACGAATTTAATGTTCCTAGCTTAGTTTCAATTTTCAAGATCATGCCACTCATTCTTATTAATGTATGTAAAAGCAGATCCGAAGTTGTGAAGGCTTGAGTTCAACTTAGTACATTGTTTGCATTCTGTTCTATAACTCCAACGCAAGTTACTATGTTGGAGCACTTTTAAGTGTTGGATGTTCCTTTCACTTGAAGTACTTTATAATTCTAATGTGAAAGTGAATATTAATTGTATGATAAAATTTCTGATAGCAATATATATCTTTCAAAGGCTTGGTCTTCTTGTGCGTGCTTGTGCTTTGTGTTATCGCTGGTTTCAAGAGGCTAGCTATGTTACCTGTTGATTATTGTTCAGATTTTTATTTTATCTAATTGAACTTTATGTCTTGGGAGATATGAAAGTCAAAATTATATATACTGATTTAACTACTAGGATAGCTAGTAGGAAACGTTATATATATGTCTTGGGGGTGAGATTAGTACTTTGTTTGTTAGTTATGGATAACTGGTGGATTTGATCTGGTCAATAAGATTTCTCGTTTTCCCTTTTCTTTTAAGCTTACTTACTGGCGTGGTTTGCTTATTGTGAATCACATAGTTTAAAATGGCATGTCAACTCAAGTCAAGTATATTGTGCTAATGTTTGCTTGTTGACGTGATCACATGTCTGCTTGTTTGCATTGTGAAGTCAATTTTGCGAATTAGGTTCAAGAAGTTGTAGATGCCGATTTGATTGTTTTGAACCCTGCTGTTGCTAGGAGGTATGTTATCCCTAAGAGTTTTTGGTGCACTACCATTCTATTATAGTCAATTTTTTTTGAGTTTCACATATATAGATTTGCTTTGATGCTTTCATGAATATAATGTACTGATTCCAAGGCTTGTTTTTTAAGGCCAGACCACTCATTCTTATTCTTTGATGCTTTCGTGAATATAAGAAGTTGATCCGAGCGTGCGAGGGTTGGGTCAAAATGAATACAAGGTATGCATTTCTGTTTTGCAACTCTTACTTGCAATTTGAAGTACTTTAAGTTCTTTCCAATATTGCTTTTGTTTAGTTGAAGTACTTTGTCGTTCTAAGACATTATGTTGTCTAATGCGTGCTCGACTAATTGCATAATGAACAAGTAGCAGGTCTGCAAATTGGATTTTGAAATGAACATAAAAAATGCATTGTTTCGTTCCTATGCCCTGGGGCTATGATTCTTTTCTGTTTTTCCAAGGGAAAGTAGGTGGTGCGCTGCATAAAATTGTTCATTTAAGTTTCATTATTAGATTTTATTCCATTCAATTGGGAATTAATACCAAATTATTGGTGTTTGGGGACCATATTCTTATATTAACTAAGTTAATTTAATCTCTGGGAAAACATATATTCTTAGGCTTATTAAGTATGTATACTCAATAGGAATAACATCGTAAGTTAAGTCAGGGTGCACCCATTGGACCATGGCACTAAACAATATAATAGTACCAAATTTAGTTCCCCTTGGACGGCTGATGAGAAGCAGAGATAAATGTTATTGCATAAAGTTTTTCTTTTCTTTTCTATGCGCCAATTTGACTTATTTTATCATATTTATCACATATCAAAACACTGCCTTCCCAAACACAGGAAAACGAAGCACCAGTACCCCATAGGAAAATTGTTTGTGAATTTCAAAGTTTCTCGGATGAATGTTTATAACCTAAAGTTTTGATGAATTGACAGTCATACTCTTCTTTTCTTTTACTTAGATCAGTAGTCCTTAGCTATTGTCATTATAAGGTTTCGTCTTTATTACCTTGATGTTTCACTTAGCTGTTTTGTCCTCATTATGCTTCTTTTTCTATGTCTTACAAGTAATTATAGTTTGAGTGCTATTATTGGAATTGATCAGCTTGTAAATGACCTTCCCTTTCCTTTGTGTTTTTGTAACCTTGAAGTATATTATGTGTTCTATTGTTCTTTTGTTCCCTTTTTCTTATACAGATGAAGGGCTTTAAAGTCTTTGTTAAATTTATATGCTGAAGTATGTGGCTTATGTGTTGCATATGTAGTGCATCATTATTGCTCAAGATAAAAAGTCCATGTCTAATTAAGTTTCCTTCAATGCCGACACCTTTTCAAATTTTCTCTTTCATGCAGCATAAAGAAACATGATTCATATAATGCTCCTATTAAAGCTAAGGAAGATCTAATCTTTCACGTTGGATTCTGTCAATTTGTCACAAGGTAATCCTTGTAGTAACAGAAACTTATCTCTGTGATGCCATTGTGTCTTTCTATGTACGTATTAAAATGACGATTTTTTGCAGGCCAATATTCTCATCTGATGCTATAAGCTCAGACAAGCACAAAATGGAGAGATTTCTACATGCAAGACGCTTTTCCATTGCTTCAGTTTTTGCCCCAATTTCATTTCCACCTCTACCTATAATTGTCTTGAAGAATGGGGATGGAGAGTGTGTGATGATTTTTCCTAATCTAGAAACATAAATATTTTGTTGATGATCAAAGAACAATGAGAAGTATTGGATCAAGAAGAAGAAGAGATGTAGAAGATGATGAGTTGAACCACGCTCTCTTTAATGGTCCTTTACGTATCCTGTGAATAGGAATCAAACTCAAAGCGTAGTTCAACTATTCTATTTATAAGAATATATGAGGTTTCCCAATTAGTGTTTAACTAGGAGACTGTCTCTTGTTAAGTCTCATCTTGACTTTTCTAGAAGCCTCATGTTTCCCAAGTCAAATAGGTCTCCTTTATTGACTTAAACAACAGAAAAACATTTTTTAGGTTCGGATTGGGAGTTGGAGTTTCAAACTTAGTAGTTTCGGATTTGGTGTTCCTAGTCAGGAGTTGGTTTTCCGAGCCTACAACTCGAACTAGATCCGAACCTCCAGTTTTCCGAGCCTACTACTCTAACCGGTTCCGTACCTCCAGTTCTCTGAGCCTACTACTCCAACCGGTTTCGAACCTCCAGTTCTCCGAGCCTATTCCAACCAATTCCGAACCTCTTTTTCTTATTTCACTCTCGAACTTAGGAGGTGAGTTAGTCAGGACCTGGACTTAAAGTGTGTTCTGATACTTCCTACCCACACTAAGACCATACCCGAGCGTTTAAGAAGATGTTGTCACGTGTTACATATTTATTTGCTAAAATATGTACACATAGATGCCCCTCTTTTTTCTTCATAGGTTGTAATTTAAACCATTAAGGAAAAATGGTAAAAAGGTAGACGCTCGTCACGTCGCACAATCATATTAAAAACAGTGAGCAATATACCTCTATTTGCTCTTTGAAATTTATACACAAAATCTCGTATTATTTCAGCTCAAAGAACTATGTTATCCGAACATGCCATAACCATGACCCGGACCGTATATATTAAGCGGGGCCTGCTTGCATATTAGAACATGTCAAGGGCAGCAAGGAATTAAACTTTCTCAAATCATAACATGTCTTGCCATGAGCCGAACTTGGGCTGATCAGCACATGCCCATAAACCCATTATCACTTATCCGGAATTGACAAATAAAAAGTCAAAGTGTCAAAGCTCAAAACCACACTCATTCATTCGGAGTTGCCTATACTCGTTTTGAAATAAGAGATCAGGCTCCCACACTTGCCCATCCCAGACTTGGAAACGCAGTACATCGCCGTCCTAAGATTATTATAAGCATCTCATATTTTTGACAACTTCACGTGATTAAAACTAGAGAAAAATTCATTGATCGATCGGCTGCCGTGCACTTGCTTCCACTTTGGTAGCACAAGCAGTTCTTCAATTGCTTGATTTGTTCCAAATTTCCTCGAGTTCTCTAGCAAAATCCTCTTGCCTTCTAACTACAACTGTGACATGATCCTTGACATTGTCTTTTGGTCCTTCTGCGTGAATAAGAAGAGTGTCGTTGTGAGAGGGTCAGAGCTCCAGGAAGCACAAGTCTTGCAATCACAATCAGACCATCTCGGTGTAAGAAGTGATTGCGGTCCACCGATTTTCCCCACAGCATCATCTATAATAGTGGAGTTATCCTTGAACACCGATGTAACGGTAGCATTATTGACCTTGTGATCAATAGTAGTAGACTTGATGGTAGTTTTCTCCATGCTCTTCATTCTTATCCGACCCTTAGTCGTAGTTTTAGATATCTCGGCCCTTTAACTTGTTGGTTTGGGTAGCAAGTATCCGGGTCGTCGATCATTTACGGGATATGCTCAATGGGTTGCTTGATTACGTTCTCCACGCTTTGTAAATCGGGGGATAGATCAAAACCACACTCATTCATCCGGGTTAGGAATACTTGAGGGGAGATGTGAAACCCACTACTCATCCGAATTGAGTCATCCTAAGAGAATAAAGGAGAATCTTTATACTTGTGGAAGGATTCGTTTCCTTGATGAACTCCTTTTCTCTTTCTAGAATTCGTTTCCTCGCTGAACTCCTTTTCTCTTTCTATTTGTATAGCTCTTTTATAGTTCTGAACACTATATAAACCTCTTGTGAGCCTCCATTACCACCTCAAATTTATAGTTAGACTTTTCTGTGATAATTTCTCCAAATAAACTTTACTTTCGAAATCCAATCTCATACATACACGCTTGCTTGCTGCCACCACTTAAACGGTCAAGGTGTTTTCGAAAGCATCTTGTTTCCGCGCCGTTTATCGATTCCGTCGAAATAAAGAAAACAAGCACCGAAAATATTCATAACAGTTTGAATTTGTCTCCACCATTGATAATATCTTTAGAAGCAAACACAATAAATTTGAGTTTGGTTACTTAGCAGACTGCCAAACACAAGGTGTTGAACCTGTTCTTTCTTTGATTGATTGAGAGATTGAGTCCAAAGTGTGCTAAGGTTTGTGTAGAAGAACTTGAAGTTTTGGGTGTCAAGGTGTCAATGACCACGTTTTCTTTCTAAAGTTGCCGCGAGGCAATTCCGCTTTGCTACCACCACTTCCGATTCGAATATATCCTTTTGACCGTGCACTCTTAATCAACTTTCAATGTCTCACCCATCGGCCGGGTCCTTTAAATAGCAAGGCGGTTTTGGATTGATCTTGAAAGCAATGTCGTTTTCAGTTCAATTGCTATAGCGCGAGTTATAAAACAATTACCGATGTTTCTCTTTTCGACCTCGCCGAAAACTAAAATCCCTACTTTTGACTGGAATATTATCCCATTCGGTGATATTTCGGATTTGGAAAAGATCCGTAACACATTTGCAATTCCAAAAGAAATCAAAATTGAATATCCATGGACTGCCGACCTTGGAACCGATGAAAATCCCTTGATATTCCTTGATGGCGAAAGTTGGACTCGAACTCCCCCTTGCCTTCGTTTATGGCAGATGCCCTTGAGTACTTCCAAGTCTCGATCAACATAGTAATGCCTTGGTTTGTTCGCAACCGTCACATACATGCACATATTGGGCCGAAAGCACAATATATTGGTGACTTAAGGAAATCGAAATTTTGGTAGCCAATAACCACATTAAGAACTTAAACAATCGGTTCGGTGTTGGTCAATTACTTTCGATGTCGGCTTTGCTAGTGAACCAAAGACGTCCATATTGATCAAGTTAGTACCATTGCTATCAACTGCGTATTCCCCGAATCCATGTCTCACCAATCAATGTCGAGCTCTTCAATCCACAAATTAAAGCGGTTCGAATCGATCTTGGGCAATACTATTGTCGAGGCGATTTCACGGATATGTTAAGTTACAATGCAATTTCGGATAGGCGGATATATAGTTGACAATATAGTTTCGGATTCTTCCGCCTACAAAAGCAGATTTGGGTTTGTTACTTTCGAAAAGAACAAGCGATTACCAAACTTGGACATTCTGTGTTCCTTATTAGCTAGGAAGTGGAGTTCTGAACTTAGGCAAGTTCCGAAAGTGGAGTTCCAGGCAAGCTAGGAAGTGGTGTTCTGAACTTGGACAAGTTCCGAACGTAGTTCCAAACTAGCTAGGAAGTGGAGTTCCGAACATGGAGTTCCTAACTAGCTAGGAAGTGAAATTCTGAACTTGGACAAGTTCCGAACATGGATTTCCAGATCGACTAGTTAGGAAGTAGAGTTTCGAACGTGGAGTTCCTAACTAGCTAGGAAGTGGAGTTTCGAATTTGGACAAGTTTCGAACGTGGAGTTCCTGACTAGCTAGGAAGTGAAATTTCGAACTTGGACAAGTTCCGAACGTGAAGTTCCAGACTAGCTAGGATGTGGTGTTATTTTCTCCTTATTTTCATAAATATGTATACACAGATGCCCTACTTTTCTCTCATACGATGGTTGCACATTCGACCGTTGAGGGAAAATGACAAAAGTGTTGAATTATATTTTATACAAATTCATATTCCGAATCTTAGAAAAATAAGGTTTTGTAGAAAAATAGGGTTTGCCCCTGTGTCAATTCATGTAAATACTTTTAGTTTTGTTAAGAAATAAGACTTTGTAGGAACGTAGGGTGTGCCTCTGTATTATTTCCTGTAGAGTCTTTAAATGATCTGATATCTAATGCATAAACCAACACTTATAAGCATAAGACATTAGAACTGCTCTTAGGAGGATAAAATTCAAGTTAAGTTAAACTTTCTCCATCACACGAGGAACAACACATGAGATCTTTCATTCATCATCCCGAGAAAGCTTTCTAAAGGTTCTGATACAACTTTGGCCAACATATGGGATCTCTCACCCAACATCCAAAAAGTATCTCAACAGAAAATTATAAAAGAAACAATGCTCTGAAAAGAGAAATATAACTTTTATTGAGAATTGATTGACATAGATCATGCCCCCAGTATAGTGGAAGCAGATCCAAATTTGTGAAAATTTTGTCTCTTAGAAGCTAAGAGTAGTATAACATTACTTGGAAACAGTACATGTTAGCATCGAGATTCACCGCTGGAGGATCTTTCATGAACATCTTGTTCCTGGTTAACTTCAAAGATGTCATCATAAGGATAAGTTAAAGTGGTAAAGTCCCTATCCTGTGGGGGTAATTTATTACTTCCGAACGTGTCACTAGTCTTCTGTCTCTTGGACTTATCTTGATAGGAATTCCTGCCGACTAACTTGTGCTCCGACTGTGGTTCCTCGAACTTTCTATCATTATAATGACTAGTAGAGCTCCTACCAACAAGAACGGAGGTGACACTGGTTATCACTCTTTTATGAGAAGATTCCCTATCCAATTGGTCTTCTTCTAGTTCCGCATACTTATCGATCCGAGCCTACAACTCTGTCATGTTCGTAGGCTCCTCTTTCTTCAAGGACATGTATAGACCAGAAGTGGGATCTAACCCTTTTCTAAAGGCCATAATGGCGAGGGTCTCATCGACGTTGTCAATATGCAATTGCACCTTGTTAAATCTTTTGGTGAAATCCCTAACACGCTCGTCCTTTCAGATCTTCATGTCAAATAGTGCATCAGCAGTTTAATGTAGGGTCGGTTGCAATTGAATTTCACAATGAAATTGATGGATAACACCTTAAACTTCGTGAATCTTTTGCCTGGGTAGCCGTGTACTAGATGAGTGCCGAAGTCACAAACTTGAAGCAAAATACTGGCACAAATAATGATCTTTCTTAGAAAGACCCACCATTGCTTGACGATAAACGAGCACATGAGAGACCGGATCTCCTTTGCCATTAAATTTAGAGAACTTCGGTGGTTTATAATAATAGGGGATGTATCCACTCATAACATGTCGTGAAAAAGGAGTTCCAATGTCTCCCTCGATTGCTGACTGAACAACTGACTCATCCATCTTAGTTGGTTTCGAACCTCGCAATTCCTCCGATATTTTGCACCTTGAGTACGTAAAGAGTAGTCGGTTAATGAATTTGAGTTCTCTCGTTGTTATACCTCGGACCTGGACTCTCGTAGTTCTCATCTCGATGATAACGTGGTTCCGGATCCCAAGATCGAGTGGAGGAGTTTGCAAAATTGGATCGGGGAACTGAGGGATTCTGAGGCAATGAAGGTTCCCTTGGAACTGAAAGTCTTCTTCGTACTGAGGGTGACCTTGATAGTTGTGGATTCCGGGAAAACACATTCGGTCATCCATCCCTCGTACCTCCAGAACTTGAATACCAAGAGAAGTCAGTTTTGTGTGAACTCGAGTGTCGGATTGGATCCAATTTCATATTATAATCCGAATTTGGTTGGTCACTATGATACCCAACGAAGTAAGGGATATAAGGCGTAGGGACGTAACCCTCACTATGGTCAAGACTTGGTGGCCGGAACTGCCCCCCTTGAGTTTCCATCAGTAGGCAACACTACTCTTGCGGGTGAACGACCCTCCTGCATGCGGTAGTAGTCTTGTAAAAAACGCAAATGAGCCTCTTGTCGACCATGTTCGGCCATCACAGCATCCATGATGGCTTGGTTGGTTATGGCAGATTGGGGAGTATTGTTGTTAGGCTCATCTTCTTCACGACCCTGTTCAAAACGATGATCTCCTCTACGTTCAGATTGTCTTTGAGAAGTAACATGTGGGTTACTGATCTCGTTATTCCCCTCGTTACTTTGATTCACATTGGCTCTTGTAGTAACTATGATTTTGAATCAAAGTGAAGATAAGAATTATTTTTTTAAAGAACAACAAACCCAAGAAAAATTGGTGGGTAGGAGAACCTAGAACCGAAAAAAAAATTTCAACCAAGAAATCAAATCAATTACGTGGTGTCCCCACGACGGGCAATTAATTGTGATGATTTTTCCTAATCTAGAAACACAAATATTTTGTTGATGATCAAAGAACAATGAGAAGTATTGGATCAAGAAGAAGAAGAGATGTAGAAGATGATGAGTTGAACCCACGTTCTTTAATGGTCTTTCATTATCCATGAATAGAAATCAAACTCAAAGCGTAGTTCAACTATTCTATTTATAAGAATATATGAGGTTTCCCAATTAGTGTTTAACTAGGAGACCGTCTCTTGTTAAGTATCATCTTGATGAATAGATGAGGTTTCCCAATTAGTGTTTAACTAGGAGACCGTCTCTTGTTAAGTCCCATCTTGACTCTTCTAGAAGCCCCATGTTTCCCAAGTCAAATAGGTCTCCTTTATTGACTTAAACAACATAAAAACATTTTTTAGGTTCAGATTGAGAGTTGGAGTTTCAAACTTAGTAGTTCCGGATTTGGTGTTCCTAGTTAGGAGTTGGTTCTTCGAGCCTATAACTCGAACTAGATCCGAACCTCCAGTTTTCCGAGCCTACTACTCTAACCGGTTCGAACCTCCAGTTCTCTGAGCCTACTACTCCAACCGGTTCCCGGTTCCGAACCTCCAGTTCTCCGAGCCTATTCCAACCAATTCCGAACCTCCTCTTCTTATTTCACTCCCGAACTTAGGAGGTGAGTTAGTCAGGACCTGGACTTAAAGTGTGTTCTGATACTTCCTACCCACACTAAGACCATACCCGAGCGTTTAAGAAGATGTTGTCACGTGTTACATATTTATTTGCTAAAATATGTACACACAGAGAGGTTACTCCAGCTGCTGTTGCTGCTGTTGGTTCGTTGAGAAGCATTGACCTAGATAGGATAATTCTTAAGAAAATAATTTTGACGGGGTATATATGCTTTACTACAGTTTATATATTATTAGAATGCTCAAGGGTGTGGGATTTTTTGCTGACCGATAACTCGATAAGTGGTTTGTCATTTGGAAACATGCCTGAATTTGATTATTGATGGGCATGTAAATATCAATGTTGTGGTTTAAGTTTAGTGGTGAATGTTTAGGGGTCCGAGAAATGAATTTGTCCAACAGTTTACTACAGTTTATATATTATTAGAATGCTCAAGGGTCCTTGTAGTTTTTTAGTTGGCTTTTAATGTATAAGAAGATATATTATATTGACTACCTTTTTACATTCCGTGTGGTAAATATCGTATGTACTAGTTACTTATGTAACTTATATTATGTATTTGTATAGATTTACCTTATATTATTTTGAGTATAACCACATAGCTACAAGTGAAAACTCCTTTTTAAATCAAATGTATGTCATGTGTGTGTGTGTGTGTGTGTTTTTCGTGGATCTATAAACTCAAAATGGAAAAGAGTGCTCACTCAATGAGAGTGAGAGGTTGATGGTTCGAATCCATCTGGATCCAAATAAAAATAAAAATGAATCGTGTTTCCGAGATAAAAAAGCGAAATTCATTCATTTGTGATTAGGAAATGCTTTAAAATGGATAGCGCACAACTTAAAATGCGATAGAAATCATAGCGCTAAAGAGAAAACGCTATTAATAAATAGATAACGATTGAAACAAACAAACACAATAAAATAGCATAGCATTTCCATATTAAACACTATAAATATAATAGCGTTTTTTTAAAAACACTATCAATTCAATAACGTTTTTTCAGAAAACGCTATCAATAAAAGCATAACACTGTCATTAATAGCGTTTTGAAAAACGCTATGAACAACATCAATAGCGTGTTTTGCATGCTATCTTAAGACTTCTGTAGTAGTGTCTGTTTCTATCTAACCAAATTGTATGTGCTTCAAGTGGCATTTAATATACAACTTTAGGTGCCATAGAAAATCCACATATGACATTAACCATACAATGACTAATATATGAGTGCCATAAATAATCAAATTGTCACACTAGAACACTAAAAAGTAAAATAAAAGAATCTAGGGTTTGTAGTCTTTGACTCTATATAATCATGAATTACCCTAAGACCTCCTAATCTATGTTAGGAGCTTCGTTAGATCAATGGATGAATAAGAAAAAACTCAATGGGGGAATTACACTAATTAAAACATGATAGAAGAAAAACTAAACTAAAATTTTAAACATAAGAAAAAAAATCATCTCCATTCCCAAGAGAAGGGAGATTAACTCCTCCTATTATGCTATAGACACAATATGAAAAAGGAATAATCTTTATTGATGGTAATTGTGAAAAGGTCTGAACTTTCGAGTTTCTCTCTTAATTCTAGATCTAAGATGCAAAAACTAAATTTTCTAGATGAGATAAAACTAAGGTTTTTGTGCCTTATATATTGGGTTACACGCCTGTTTGGATAGAGATGTGAATCATACGTTTATTCGGTGTCAAACTCTCTGGAATCTTTCTAGAAGAAATCCTAGCGAAGTTGGATTCGGTTGCACACAAGTCAGACATTATCCACTTTGCCCTTCAAGCTATTTCCCACGCTACAGGTTCTGACAGCTTTCAGTTCCCTAATTTTTGTGAAACTCTAAATTCTTTTCCATGTTGATATCTTCTTCTCATGAATTCAGAATTAAGGCTATCAGATAAGTTCTAAGACTCTTCTAACTAAACTATTAACCTTTTTTAGAGTCCCATTAAGGTTGGCACTTTTGGAGACAAATATGATGTTTTTGCCCTAGGCCTTTAATTAGTTGTAATTTCCAATGACTCATTTTTTACTTGTTTGACTTCTTTTCCCTTCATATTTCGCATTTAGGTTCTTTGACCTGTAAAAACTCAAATTGTATCATATTAGAACATTTAAATATAAAATGGAGACTAATATACACATAATTGGGGATATAAATCATTACTTTTGAGCACTTATCAGGAGCGGCGTTTGTCAGGACAACTAGCCCAATCAGAATCACAACAAGCTCGGAGTTGCAAGCTGCTACTAGAGGAGAAAAAAATTCCTTGACCAGGAGATTGTTTGAGATATGGGAGAACTTGTAAAGCAGCCTCATAATGTGGTCTCCTTGGTTTGCTCATGAATTAGCTTAGTAAATTCACCGAGAAACCAATATATGGTCTTATTATTGTGAGGTAAATGAGACGTAACTAATCGCTGATATTTTGTTGGGCCAGAAAGTGGTTCACCTTGAGTGGATTTGAGATTTCGAGTTTCACAGTTTGGTCCATTGGAGTGGATGTCGCTTTAGACCCAAGTAGAACAAAATCTTGTAAAATCTCAAGTGTATATTTCCTTTATGATAAACAAATTCCTTTATCTGACGGAGCAACTTCGATGCCTAAAAAAATACTTCAAGCAACCCAGATCATTGATAGGTAATCGATGTTGAAGGAAGGACTTGAGTGTTATAATGGCATGGTTATTGTTCCCTGTGACAATGATGTCATCCACATAAACAAGGACTGCAATGAATACATGAGAAGATCTTTGTGTGAATAAGGAATAGTTGGCCTTCGATTGTTTGAAACCATCTTTTTTAATTAAGGGCAGATGAAAATTTTGCAAACCACTGCCGAGATGCTTGTTTGAGGCCATATAATGACTTTTGAAGACGACATACTTGTTTCTCCCCCTGTCGAGAGAACCCACCTGGAATTTTTGTGTATACTTCTTCATATAAGTCACCGTGTAAAAATGCATTTTGGACATCTAGTTGGTGCAAGGGCCAATTGCGTATGGAGGCTATTGCAATAAGGCATCAAACTGTGACTAACTTTGTGTTGTGAATAATTAACTGCGGAAACAACGTTACCCACACCAAACGGATCAATCCTACACAAAGATTGATCTTTCTCAATAGACAAGACTTCAACACCCTCCAAGCAATATCCCAACACTTCTCAATATCAAATAACAAGCATATGAAATAAAACAATCAATGTAAAAGAGGAACAAACCACAAGGCGAGATATATATCGTGGTTCGGCATTTGCCTACATCCACACTGCGAGTTCCAAGCTTTAATAGATGTCGAGAGTAACAGATTACAAGTCTCTCTCAATTCACTCACAAAGAATGAACACTTTCAACTCACAAAGAATTGTTCTCTTGTAATCATCGCTCTCTTTTTCTTGGTTTTGGAAAAGTTAGGTTTTCAAAAACTGATTTTTTTTATACCAAAAACCAAAAATTGCGATTCTTGTAATGGGCCCGCCAAGAAAGAAAGACTGGCCGGGTAGCTACTGCTGGCTGGCCAGTTATTAAAGCCATGGCGGTTCTTCTTTAAAATATAAAACTTAGTGGCTGACTCATCGCTTCTGGCCTGGCCAGGCGCCTCGGCCGTGAAAAACGAAATTTTCTACATTCTCCACCTCGGTGAGGTTTTAACACATAAAACCAAGCCGAACACATCCAACAAGATCACATCCGGTAGGAACACCTCCGGCAAAGGAAGACTCGCGATCAACTCCCACGGGGCTCTTTTTCAAACATGTAGGATTTGGAGCAAGTCCAAACGGTGTTGGAACTTAACTCCGGTGACAACTTTCGTCGACATATCGGCCGGGGTTGTCATGGGTGTCTACTTTCTCAAGTGCTACATCACCATCCTCAACGACATCCCGTATAAAAGTGATATCGGACATCAATATGCTTGGTCCGACCATGATGAACTTGGTTCTTCGCCAAATGAATAGCACTTTGACTATCCGCATACCGCCAACAACGCATTACGCTTTCGATACCCAAATCATCTAGAAGACCTCCGAAGCCATAGTGCCTCTTTCACCTGCCTCGCCATATATACTACGCCTCGTAGTAGATATAGAGCAAGCGTAGCAGCTTGTAGCATAGACCTCCAACTAACGGTGCACCATGCATCATAAACACATAACCCGTGAGTCGATCGTCGTCTATCTAGATCCACTAATCAGAATCCACAAACCCAACATAACAAGTGCCTCCACCATAAGCTAATCCCACATCCAAAGTACCGCTTCAAGTACCTTAGTACCCATTTCATCGCCTCCCAATCCGCTTCCGATTTGCCATATACACCGCTCCAACACTAATTTTGATAGTGCACACCATAGCATACATCAAACTACCCACGGCAAACATTAGCCATATGCTTTTGTTCCTCCACCGAACTAGGAGAGAACTTAGGTGAAAGCCTAAAATGCCCAACTAAAGGAGTAGAAACCGACTTTGCATTCTCCATACCAAATCGAGAAATTACTTTCTCGAATGTATGTCTTCCTCGAGATACAACTATCCGTCGCTTCTTCCTATCTCTGTCAATCTCCATGCCCGGTATCTTCTTGGCTCCACCTAAGTCTTTCATCTCAAACTTCGAGCTAAGTTGAGATTTCAACTTGTCTATCTCCACCATGCTTTTGGAAAGCAATAAGCATGTCATCCACATAAAGCGGGGAGATAGATGAAGTCATTACCACGAAGCCTTTAGACCACGCAGTCATACTTTTGGTGTACTCATGTTGCATCATGAATGTGTCAAAGCATTTACCATTGCAGGCGATTGCTTTAACCCGTCTGATGACCGATTCAATTTGCATACATAATCTTCTTTCGAAGAACGACAAAACCTTCGGGTTGTCTCATATAGATCTCTTCTTCCAAGTCCCCATGCAAGAAAGCGGTTTTCCATCAAGTTGCTCTTAACTCCCAAATATGAGCAACTAAACTTAATAACACACGAATGGATGTGATATGTTTGACCACCACCGGGGAAAATACCTCATTGTAGTCAACTCCTTCCCTTCGTGAAAAACCGCTTGCTACCACTCTTGCCTTGTACCCGATCTTGTCGGACTCGGGGAAGGACCTCTTTCTTCGAACACCCATTTCTTCGCCGATAGTCCTTTTGCCGCTTTGGCAATAAAACTAGGTCCCATGTGATTTTTATCAAGAGATTCCATCTCCCTTGCATAAAACCAACCAATCTACGAATGAGCATCTCTAACGACTTCCTAGAATATTCGGTCGCATATGCCACTAAATCCACGACCATAGTGTTTCAAATATATACTTGTGCACTTCTTTAACTTGTCTCACGGGGCTGAGGGTCACCACTACAAGTTCGCGGATGCTCTTGCTCTTCTTCCCGTCTTTGTGGGTTCCATGATTTGGTACCTCATCATGATCTAACCGGTCGTCTGAGATTGGAAACTTTATAGCGAACTTCTATGACTCGCCCATTCTCGCCAGCTACTTCCGGAACTTAAAGATAACACGGAAGTCTCATCAAAAGTAACATCTCTGGCGACCGGGAACTTGTGGGCTTCTAGACACCACAATCGTATCCCTTTACCCCATTTGCGAAACTAAGAATATGGCCTTCTTAGCTCTAGGATCTAAAAAAACTTGTGGTAGTAAGTTTGTCGATCCAAACACTCATGAATACTATAATCAAATTTACGACCACACCTCATAAGGTGTCCCAATCTATAATTTAATGAATTATGCGAGGTAACATGCCATGGACCTTAGCATCACGCCAATACTTCTTTTTGCCTGGCGGCGTTAGACAATAAACATCTTGCTCTTTCAAGCAAAGTTCTATTCATCCTCTCTGCCATTCCATTCTGGCGTTTTTTGATCCGTGTCCGCAATTCCATTACGCCTGGAACTCTTGGAAAGGTCCATAGGTATACTTTCGATACCATTGTCAACCAAATGTCTTTACCTTCCTATCGTGCGATTCTCAACCCTTTGCCTTCCACTTCTTAAATGTCTCAAACACTTCATCTTTTCGATTTCATCATATACACCCACATATACGAGTATGATCATCAATGAATGAGACATAATAGCGGTTACCTCCCTGCACATAATCAAGGATGCCTGTTGTCGTGCTTGCTTTGACTTGAACTTGACTCTGCCGCTTCCCATAGAAATGCTCCGCGTAACCCCATACTTGCTTCTTGAAGTTCTTCAAACACCCTGCTTTTAACTTCGGACAAACCGCTTTTCACCATATGCCTAAACGTATGCCACATCTTAGTGCACTTTCGGAATCATTACTACATGCACCCATCGCTACATCGCTATCACCGCATTTTCGAGTATACAAGGTTCCATATTTTTGACCCTTCATAACAAAATTCATGAACAATATTTAGGACTCCACCTTGAAACTTGTGGCCTTTGGAATCCAAGGTACCAAGAGAAATAAGACTTTTCTTTAGCTCGGGAACATGTCTCACATCGGTTAGAGTCCCTCACTACACCATCATACATCTTGACCCGTATAGTTCCATTCCTACCGCCTTTACAAGCAACGCGTCATTACCCATTAAAGCGAGCCGCCATCAATGCTCTCAAAAAGTAAACCACTTTCTATTCGGGCACATATGATAGGAACATCCGGAATCAAGAATCCACCTATTCATATAGTCTTGTGTGGACACACGAGATTCAATCCTCTTGAGCACAAATAATTTGCCTTGAATTTTGCCTTACCTTTCTTCCGACCATCTCTCTTGTTCTCTTTCGGGTGAGGACAATTAGCGTAATGTCCTTTTTCATTGAATTGAAGCCCATGTTTTAAAGGCTTTTTGACTTGGACCTAAATTATCATTACTTGAATAATTACGTTGCATTTAATTTCCTCTTGCCACTAGCCCCCGACTTGCATCAATGCTATTCTCTACACGTGTCTTCTTCATCAACTCATAAGAAAGAAGTGCACTCTCGAACTTCATCAAGATCGACGACTTCTCGCTCATGAATGTAGTCATTAGATGCTCATAACTTTACGGCAAGGAGAATATCAAACATGCCGCGATCCTCATCATCCATCTTCATACCAACATTCAAATAATCCGCTAGGCGTCGACGGAACTCACTAACGTGCTCTTGCATCGTTGAACCATCGACCATCATGTAACGATAAAAGACGCTTCTTAAGGTACATCTTGTTCGTCATGCTCTTTTGTCATATACATAGATTTGAGCCAAATACCGAATTTTCCCATCACACTATACATGACCTCATTAGCAAGACATAACCGGATTGATGAACAAGCACTCAAGATCGAACTCTTCCCAATCATCATTGCTCATACTTTTTTTAGATTTAATCCCCTTCAAGGCCTTGTGGAAACCTTGTTGATAAGGATGTCCTTTACTTGACTTGCCAAATCCCAAAGTTATTCTTCCCATTAAACTTCTCTATTGACATCTTGAACCATCTTTCAAGTTACACACATAACCCAAAAGAAACAACATTTCACCTCGAATTTAATCGAACACCTTGTCTACACATAAATTTTTTTGTACTAAACTCAAAATCGAGATACTTGTTTGATTGTTGTGAATAATTAAGCTTTTTTACTTGTTTGATCTTTCTCGATAGACAAGACTTCAACACCTTATATCCCAACACTTCTTCATATCAAATAACAAAGCATATGAAATAAAACAATCAATGTAAAGAGGAACAAACCACAAGAGGCGAGATATATCGTAAAACATCCACACATTTTTAATAGATGTCCCGAGTAAATGATTACTAGTGAACACTGGAATTGTTCTCTTGTAATCACTCTCTTTCTTGGTTTTGGAAAAGTTAGGTTTTCCATACCAAAAACCAAAAATTGGTTCTTGTATGGAAAGGCTATTGCAATAAGGCATCAAACTGTGACTAACTTTGACCGTGAATTTTCTCTACACTTTGCAATAGGAGCAAATATCTCATGATATTCCAAACCTTCAATTTGTTTGTATCCATTAGCTAAAAGGCGAGCTTTGAATCGTTCGACTGATCCGTTGGAATGATATTTGACCCTGAACACCCACATGGAATCAATGGCCCTTTTGTTCTTGGGTAAGAATGTTAAGGTCCATGTCTGATTTTTCTCAAGGGCTCGAAACTCAGATTCCATTAATTGCATCACACCAATTTTTATCTTGCATAGCCTGTGAAAAAGAAGTAGGTTCGAAAATCGAAGATATAGCTGAAACAAAATTCTTATGGGTGAGAGATAACTTGTAATATGAAATGAAATTAGATAAAAGATGACGAGTACCTCGGTTTGGACTCGTTGAAGATGGCGTAGGACAGCTAGATGACATTGCTAAGGAAGGATGCAATCTAGTGATATAATTGTCAAGTGAACCAGGGTGTTTACGAGCTCTTTTAGTAGGAAGAGGAGGACTAGTTTGTTCAACTTCAGGTGAATCAGGACTAGATGGTGTGTTTGTGGGATCATTATCGATGTGTGGTGAATCAAGATGAGGCTCTGGGGTAGGATTTGTGGTGGAAAGATCAAAGGTCATTGGTAGTTGTAGGTTGTGAAGAAACATCAAGGATAGGCAGTGGTAGTGACATTAGCAACTCAATGTGTGTTTGATTAGTGCTGGATTATTCAGCAAATGGGAAAATTTGCTCATGAAATTTTACATCACGACTTGTGAATATGGTCTTGGAGTCTAAGTCATAGCAATGATATCCCTTCTGTCCATGTGGGTATTCGACAAAAACACAAGGTCGTGCTTGAGAAGCAAATTTATCACAATCATATCGTGAGTGAGAGTTGAAGCATAACATGCATCCAAAAATACGGAGGTGATTATATGGTGGTTTCTTCTAAAAAAGGTGCTCATATATACGGAGTTTCATTTCTTAAAAATGGTGTAGGAATCCGATTGATAAGATAAACAGTAGTTAAGACATACTCTCCCCAAAAAGATAGTGGGAGATGCGCGTGCAACCTCAAGTATGTGACGTTGTTTCCGTTCAATGACGCCATTTTGTTATGGAGTCCATACACAACTAGTTGATGAATAACTCCATTTTGTTGAAAAAAATAGTTTAAGGCATGAAATTCGGTTCGTTGTTAGATTGTAAGGCCTTAATTTTGCAATGGAATTGGATTTGAATTAGAGCAAAAAATTGTTGAAGTAATGTTTTAATTTCGAATTTGGAATGCATTAGATAAACCCATGTTGAGCGTGAGAAATCATTTACAGTTGTTAAAAAATATCTTGCTCCTGTGTGGGAGGGTGTAGAATATCCACCCCAAATATCGGAGTGTATATATGGTATGAGTTCAAAAGGTGTTGTGGTTGCTAAATGACTCAACTTAAAGGGTGATCGTGATTGTTTTGCAAGTGGACGCATATTGCAATGAAAAGAAAATGAGCTAGAAATTGCATCATTATTCTGCGATAAAAGTTTCAAACAAGTGGTGGAAATGTGGCCTAAACGCCAATGTCATACATTATTAGATGATGCAAAATTTATTTGAGGGGAAATGTTTTGAACAAATGGAGCCTGAAATATTGTGTTGTTTAGCTGTCCCAATCGCTATCTTCGAGCGTAGGTCCTGAAATAGGCAAGAATTATGATTAAAAAAAATACTCAACAAAGGCTGGTAGAGGTAAGTTTGCTAACCGAAATGAGATTAAAAACAAAAATGGGAATACACAAAACATTGTCCGAATGAATTTGGGTTGTGAAATACACAATTCCAATGTGAGTTACTGGTGCAAGAGTATCATTTGGTAACTTCACAGATGAAATGGAAGGATTAGTCATAAAAGTGTGATATGAGGAAGGATCAAATATCATGTGATCTGCGCCAGTATCACAATCCATGAATACTTAGTGGAAACAAAAAGGTTGGATTAATTATCTGCTAAGTTCACATATTATAACACCCCAACTTTTTATATGTTTTCCTATAATAATAGTAGTAATAATGAAAATAAATAAAACTAGATATATGATAACTATCAACTTAGGAATAAAACTCTTGTAAGTAAACAGATAAGTGTTATCCTTGTTTTTCGGTGAGGTTGTTAAAACTAATAAAAAAAAAAAAAGTTTTTTCACGTAGAGTTTGGAGGGGAAAAACACAGCGAGAGTTTTTCAGAGAGGAAAGAAAAAAAATGGGTTTTACTGACAGAAGAAAAGGAAGAGTTTTTCTGTTAGCTAGCTGATAGTCTGAGCGTGCTACAAGTGAGTAGAGAATACTTCAATTCATTTAAACATGAAATTTCTTACTCTTATTACTCTTACAGCATGTTTTGGGTTTACCGACAAAGTTATCTTGCTATCGGGTTTACCTTTTTGCTCATGTTAAGTTTATGTGTTTACTCACTCTGTATCTATGCGGAGGAATTGGAGAATACCTATTGTGTTCACATGATAAATTTTATATTTAAAATTATGTGGTTTAACTACTGTTATCGTTGGTTCGAGATTGTCGACAGAAAATCTGCCCCAATCCTTTGAAATAAAACGAATACATAAATTGGTTATGATTACTGTAATTGTCTTGATGGAACTAGATAAGTATCTATGCGTTTCTTTGATTTGTATTGACGGCGATTGTTGGTGTCGTGAGATTGGGCTGTTGAAGCTCCGTAGGAGCAGTAATGGCATCCAAACAAAATAACCAAATCGTCATGATTTTGATTGTTTGAATAATTTGTTTTGTTGGTTTTGTTGTGAGGTTAGGCTGTAATTTTGATTGTTGATTGTTGAAGGGAGATTGGGTACTGGAGAGTGCGAGGGGAAGCTTTTACAGACATTAATGGCGTCGATTCGAGTTTTTCATCATATAATGGAATCACGATTTGTTGGTATAGGTGTGTAGGGGTTTTCTTAAGGAACCCAACCGCTGGGTTCAATGGTGGTGGCGAGTGATGGCCGGTGGTGGCTATGGTGGTAGAGGTGCTGGAGGAAGAAAAAGATGACCTACGATTTCTTTTTCTATTGGGCTTGGGCTGAACCATTCCTATGGTTGTATGGGTCGAACCAATTAGTCTTGTTGGATGGCCGGTGGTGGCTGTGGTGGTGGAGGTGTTGTGAGGAAGAAGATGAACAGTGAATTTCGATTTGGGCTTGGGCCAAATCATGGGTGGGCTTATGTGTTTTAAATTTTAGATTTTCATTTTGGACTTAAGTTTAGACTTTGGGCCTTAGGCTTTGGGCTTTTGGGTTAGAGGAGTTTAGGTCTGGTTGACTGCTGTTGACCAGTGGCTGGTTGACTTGTTGACCATTGGCAGGTTGACTTTGACTGTTGACTATAGGCAGGTTGACTTTGACTGATGACTAGGGTTGACTTTGACCAATTGACCTAGTTTGATTTTTAACTCGGATTATGATTCGGTCTATTAGGACAGGTCTAGGGCTATTAGCATGCTTGTCTAAGACCTTTATATATACGTGTGTACGTGTATTAACTACTATGTGATATTTCAGTTTTATATACGACGCTATGACACTTAGACATCGATATATTAATAAAACGTAAACAATAATACAAGAAACAAGATACTCCTACGTTCTCTGAAATAATTTATGCTATAAAGTTCAATAATGCGTAAACAAATTTACCGCATCCTTTTAGAACTTTCCACGCCTCAAGTTTTGGATTTGAGTTTTATGACTGATGATGTCATATGTTAGGTGGGCATTTATTGAATGTGTCATAAATGGTCCGTTAGTGTTATATATGGGTATTCATTGAATGTGCCATGAATGACCCGGGTATTTATTGAATGTGTCATGAATGACTAGATTGTTTGGACTGTCTTAGAGAGGAACTAAGGTATTCACCTTGCAAGTTAGTTGTATTCCTTGAGTGTACGGGAATGTAGGGTTGGGTATTCCTTGAATGTGGTGGAAATGACCTAAAGTACATAGGTACTAAATGGTGGGTGTATAAGAAAAATAATTGATTAATTAATAAGAGAAATTGATTTGATTGTACGGGTGTGCTTGGACTTACATTTGAATATTTACATATGTTATATAAAAGTTCTAACTTTCTATTGCAGGAGAGTAGGACTTAACAACCTTTTGTCTTGAGGGCCGGTCCTACCCTTATCTGGCCAGATGGATATCGGTAAGTTTTAATTCAATGACTTAGTTATTAAAATAAGTTATTATAATGAGTTAATAAAATGAAAGTCTTGTTTGGGAAGAAACTATGCCGGTTGAAATGATGGAACTACACAAGCTGAGAATGATTAAGTTAGGATATATTTAAAGTGATAGTTTGATAAGTAAAGACTGGAAATGTTTATATGTGGTTAGTCTACTCATACCAGCAAATTCCATTTTGTTGACCCATGTTTGCTTTGTTTTGGTAACTTGGGTGTGTTCTTGGGAACATAGGTGGAAGGCAGTGGAACCACGGCGTTTGGTTTGGATTTGTTTCGAGCAGTTCGGGAGTTTAATTTTATTAGGTCTGATCTTTTTGAAAACATATAATAACGTAGTTTCATATCCATCATGACATGAGAATATGATGTTGAAGACCTATTATTCTTAGAGTTTTATATTGATGATTTTTGAACGAAAGATGGTCTTTTAATAAAGTGATGGTTGAGAAAGTTTGGAGATATTTTGTTGTTAAGTTGATTTTTTATGATGTGGGTTTTAGGTTTTGACATGTGTTGTATCCACGTCATCGCCATACTTGGTTTTAGACAATTGAACCGAGTGATGTTTGAGATATTTATATTTCAAATATTCACTTTGTAATTGTTTAGAAATTCGGGCTGTGACACATATGGTTGTGCACTAACTTCTTTTTTTAGCATGTTCAAGAGTTGTTGATATTGTTCTACAGTAAAATATGGAACATTTGCAGTAGCGTCATTGTTGCTTTTGGAACTGGTGCCAGATTGGTGCAACCGGTGGCCAAGTGGGTAGCCATGCAAAAAATATATAATATTTTTCTATGGTGTGACCAACCCATCAGCAATGATCACAAGTAGGATGAAGACGTCGATTACCTCGTGGTTTGGCGCTAATATTGGAATCATGTGACACTCTATGTTGATTGCGGATATTGGAAGATGTCGCCAAAGTAGCAACTTCAGTCAAGATTAGGGATTGAGCAATCACACATCGTTGTTTTTCGATCTTCTTGAAGTATAAAATTTAATAGTATGCTTTGTTGATGGTAGGGAGTGGATCCATGAGCAGAATCTGTCCTCGAATGGCGCTGAATGATTCTTGGAGACCCATTAAAAATTCATTGAGATAAAATTGTTGTTGGAAATGTTGTATGGCCTTTGAAGAGCCGCAAGAACAATCAGGAATGATAATTAAAGATGACAATTCATCCCAAATTAAGGCCGGCATTTCAGCTTAGTGAAGTATGCAGCAACAGAAAGGTTGTCTTGGATACACAGTGCAATGTTTTGACGAAGTTGATAAATACGAGGAATATTACTCTGGACAAAGCGTTCTCAAAGGTCTTTCCAGATATCTAAAAGCAGTAGGGACGTAGATAACGCTATCTGCAATGTCGTGAGAGACCGAATTAAGTAGTCAAGATTTGACCATACCATATCATCGCATCATTCCCATAGTGGAAACTCATCAGATGTTGGACTAGTGCACAAACTACCGATAAAACATATCTTGTTTTTGCTTTTTGGCATTTAGAGTCGTGTGCATAGCCCGACTTTCAGGGGCGGACCCAGGACTTCAACTCTCTCCGGGCTAAAAGCCTAAAATATGATAGCCATGTCATTGTGTAATCATTCAAGCCCAAGTTCTAAGAGTATCTTTAGGTGGTGGTAGTATCACCTGCATATTTGCCTCCGAAATTTGACAAAACTTTTCTCAAAATCTGACCAACTCTAGATGGCCGCAAATTTCACCCCACCCCGCGCGTCATTGGTAATGTCGCCCCAAATTTAAAAAGTAAAAAAAAAAAAAAACGCGACATTCCCAGTCGCGCGAATGTCGTGCTAAATTGAAAAAGTTAAAAAAAAAACAACCCCACGCGACATTTGGAATGGCGTGCGACATTACCATTGTAGCGCCGCATCCACATCCGAAATCGAAAATTTGCATCCAGGGATGCGGCTAGACAGGTGATACTACCAGATTTGCTTCCACTTAGAGTTGGTTTTTCGCAAAATTCCGAGTTTTGGAAGCAAATTTAGAGGTGATACTACCACCTAGAGATGCTCTAAGTATGTGAGCAGACTTTTTTGCCTTGGGCAGTTGGGCTTTAGGTAGTTTAGGTAGTATAGTATTTTTTGTTTTGTAGCTAAAGGACCCCGGGCTGAAGCCTGGTCCAGCCCTCTCCTAGGTCCGCCCCTGCCGACTCTATAACGAGTTATCACTTATCACCTGCGAGAGGCTGTGTGACAAGGGCCAACCCTGGGTTGTCAGAGAGTGGTGGATATAGTAAGGGTTTGAAATATTATTGACAACTTTCTCGGGTGCGAGCAATTTCTGTAGTTTTTGTGTTTGCCATGGATGGAAAAAAAAAAAAAAAATAGCTAAAGGGTAACGTACTTTTATGAAATTTTTTATTTGGGTAACATATTTTTTTTCTCGTCAATTTGGATAACGTACTTAATAAATTCGTCATTCTAGGTAATCTGTTAACTTGCCGTTCAAATCAGCCTATGTGTAGTCATTTTTTAACGGAATTAAACATAAATAGATATATTACACGTAAAAATGACTGCCATATAGGCTAATTTGAACGACAAGTTAACAGATTACTTGGAATGACGAATTTAATAAGTACGTTACCCAAATTGACGAGAAAAAAAATACATTTTCAGGAAAGTACGTTACATATTTTGGCTATTTTTTCAAAAAAAAAAAAAAAAAAAAAGGCAGAATAATAAAATCAAACTGATACCATGATAAAATGGACAATGAGGAAATGCTCAGTGAAGGTTTTTCACGGAGAGAAAGTGCTCTATAAATAGAGTAGTACAACCTATCGATCTAATCAATCAAACTAATCAAGGGATTTGGTTTCCTATCTTACATATGGCTATATACATGTTTCCTAACGTACATAAGATTATATTATGTGTCAGAGTGAAAAACAAAAGCTGATTACAGTTACTGAAAAATCGCTCATCTATTCTCCATTGCGCTTCTTATCAGTTCTCTTATCAAACTTCAACCTCTAACATAGATCCTAACAAAACTTCGTTTTGGAGCTTCCTGGAAAGACTATGTTGAATCAGAGAATTCATTTCATAACTAAAGTCCTAAGGAGGTTTTCCTAACGGCCAGCAGACCATACATGGTCATCATGTTTGCACAGATGAAAATCACGTAAACTAGCTAAAAAGTTTGTCAGGGGAACAACTGGCTCCTAACCATTCAGAAGAAGACTTTTGTTCAATAGCTACATTATGTGCTATGGAAGCAACTGTTTGCGCCCACTCCATGAGATGTACCTTCATGTTATCGTCAAGCTTTTTAGTCATGCAGTAACCATCAATTACTTTTCTAGATACTTCATCATGCCTTCTGTGATCCACGCAATAATACTCATTTTCTTCAAATTGTTCATCGAGCTGTAGATTCTTTCTTTTTGGTCCGTATAAGAATTCATCATCAAGAGAATCGAGCAGCAGATATTCCGGCGTGTCATACAGTTCTCGTCGATTATACTCCTCAAAGTTTATTCCGGAGCAATCAGCACCCGCCATCGCCTACAGCGTCTAAACTCTAAAGAAATGACTGAATTAGTGAACTGTACGTGCAATCAGTGCTATCAGTGACCTGAAGAGGTTAATTCTTGAAATAAAGAGATATTTATAAGTTCCATATATTGGTCAATGAAGGTCACGGGTGCAATGTTAGAAATTTCTTTAACCTTGAATAGGAATTATACATTTCTACCACATTGAATTGAATTTGTTTTTGACTGCATTTCTCAATTTGCTTATGGTGTAGAGTTGTAGACTGTAGAGATGATTGAAACTTAAAAAAATCATTGTAATGAATTTGTCCATTATTGTGGTTAAAAAGAAAATGTGATTCATGGAGATTAAACACACGTGCAAAATTTGAATTGTATACATACATTGTTCCTGCAGTCTTTTATTCACCCATGATTTATCTTAGGCAGTGGATCACGGATACCATGTCAAAATACAAGTATCTTCTTACTAACGGCAATCAAGTTTATCAGAACCTTGAACCTTCCTTAACCCAAAAGGGTAAATACGGACCTCAATGCAATTGTAAAGTAAACATTTTCTCTTTTGTTTCTTTTTGCAAACGAAAAATATAAAACATTATAGGTTCACGAGTATTTCCTAAGGCAATATTAAACAACATTAATATAAATTAATGAAATAACCTACATGCTACCAAAACAAACTATATAACCAAGAACAATTGAAAATACCTACATACCTGATCACTGGAAACTACGAAATTATTTTGCAGCTTTCCTCCAAAACGTATGAGCTTGTAAACGAAAAAGTTGAGTGCCTCTTGTTTGTATTTAAAGAATAAGAGTAAAATAGAAAGAGCAACAACAATTAGAAAAGACCGATTTATCATCATATGTGTGCTTGGATTCCTATTACAAATTGTGTTGGATTTCCAATTAGAAGTGGAGTTCTAAAACAATGCTATGAACTCTTCCCCATTTTTTCTAGAAAAATACCCCCGATTTAAGTCATGCCAAGCTTTAAAACGGGAGTAGTGCTATAGAGCCCTATTTTTTATACCTACTATTACGACTCACTATTTAGATAATGTTGGTTTGCATTATACACGGACACGTATCTCTATGTAATTCAATAATTAAGACTTTTGACACATTAATATATTCAAATAGTAAGTCAAATAAATGGGTCAGTGTAGCAATTATGCTAAAACGACATTAATCAACACACCTCTTAAATTCCCCTAGATTGACCCAAAACCAAATACTCGTGTCCATGCCCATCAATTCCAAAGGTCTTGGGCTCCATGGAACAGATTCCAACTTGAGGCCCAGTAAGATATAATATTTTTTGGTGCCCCTACTGTCGTCAAGGTGAACCCTAAAAAAAATATTACAAGTTTGTCATCAAAGCCTAGGCCCAACAACCAATTTAACCGGTCTTGCCATAACGAAACTCTCGGGTCGTTTGAGTGTACACTCAAACGGTCTCGCCATGCATGTCGTTTCGTTTAAGTACGTATACACTAAAACGGTCTCGCCATGTCGTTTCAGTGTACACTCAAACAGTCTTTTTGTGTCGTTTGAGACAAAACTCTTGGGTTTTTAACTAGACGATATGGTGGGGTCGTTTGGGCAGTCTCCAGGACAACATGGCGGGGTCGTTTGGGGACTCTCTTGGCGACATAACTGGGTCGTTTGGACAAAAAAAAATCGGTTTGTTTGTCATGAGGTTCATTTTAGTGAAGTTGGGTGCAAAATGAGAAGTGGAATTAAACCATGAAAGAAAGAAACTGGACTTTGATTCAGCTTCAGCTAATGTATGTACTCAAAATTTGAGTCGAATTTGGTGGTTGCCCAATACAGGACCTCACTTTGATTAAGCTCCTAAATAACTCAAAATCTTATATTAACTAGCTCATACAACTAATGTACAAAAATATTTAAAAAAAAAAAAAAAAAAAAAAAAAACGTTCAAACGGACCTCACTAGGTCGTTTGGCCCATATACAAAACGATCTCAATTAGTCGTTTGGGGCACCTTGAAAACGACCTTAGTCACCTCACTGGATCGTTTGGGGCTTTTTCAAACAATAATTCGGTTTGGTACTTGTATATCCTGACTATTTCTTTCTTCACTAGCACAAATGCATATCTTGATCAACTCAACATTGGAAGAGTGATTAATACAAGAAATTTAATTAGAATGATTGGTTTAAACAATTTCTGTCAAATTCCATGTTGGTGTTGTAGCGATCTCAGCCCATTATGGAACTCAGAATATAAAACCAAGGACTCGCAAGAGAGATGACCGGTTCGAGAGAAAACTCAATTTTTTTTATTTATTTATTTAGTTTTTTGCGTTTTTGAGTTCAGAACTTGCGAGAGAGATGACCGGTTAGAACAGATGAAAAAAAAAATGAGTAACCGAGACACTGAGGTATGTGTATTGGGCTTCTTGTTGGGCTTGGGCTGGAGGCTGCCCAATCGAATTTGGTGAGTGTCCAATACAGGACTCTGTCGTCAATTATCGACAAGCATATACACCCGGTCATCCAGTCCACCATTCAGACCTAAAAGCCAATATAGTATATTCTCAACAAAGTGCAGATATATGGAATGCTTCAGACCATCATGATCTCATCTAACATGTAGACAAGGTTTCATCTCTTGACTGAGAAGTGATGATGCTCAAATTATCAAAATGTCGTAAGAATATTAAAGATAGAGATCTCTATTAGATATACACAAAGTCAAAGAAGTGCCGGACAAGGACAAAATCAAGTCGTGCTACCAAACATATATTCAACGCAGAATTTGAAAGTTGAAAACATGCGTGGCATTATTTCAAAAGGTTTACATTTTGATTCCTGCAAGGCTGCAACGTTCGTCCCCCAAATTTATGTTACTGTTTTAGCTAGCTAGGATGATGTCATGAGGTGATCATGTCTGTTGCTACGGGGTGGGAGAATTTTGTGATTTCACCATTCGTTGTTTTCCACATTTTATTTTGTTTCCTAGCTATAGTGATATCAATTTATGAACCAAAATTATAGATTTGTTTGCGTACCTGAGATCAGATGATATATCTCAAATTCTCAATACATACAAACAAGTAAACAACATATATACATCGACGTATTTTTAATGACGGAAGTGAATCAAGTACTAGTATGAAACATTTGAGTGATCTAGCTGTGAGAATACACAGGGGGCGCCAAGGCGGTCTACATGGTGTAGCTGAACTGGCAGTCTGGCATGCATGGTCTCATTTTTATCCGAGAATATAATATTAATTACCTAATGGAATAAACATGAGTAGTGAGTGTGCATAAATTAACCTGCATAATTGCGCATGATATATAATTTAGGTAATCAAATCACAAGTTGGTGGTGGTTGTCGGACGTGGCAGAAAATCAGGTGGAACTTTAAAATCTTATACCCTGGTTGGGAATCAGCTGATCCTCATTTCAGTATCCTTAAAAATATGAACACTCTAACCCAACTTTGTTGACCTGGTGGCTTTATGACAATTAAGGTGTTCACCATTCAACCATAAAAACACAACCATGTCTTCTTCACCTCCAATTTGAAAAAGATATATCATTTTCTTCTATATATATATATATATATATAGCTTCTCATTGCTACACCATTTACCAATTCTTCACCTCTCTATCTCTCTAAGAGAAACAAAGAAACATGGAGATCACTAGGGGCTTGAAGAGGTATTGGAGAGCGAGAAGATACCAACGTCTTGATGGCACAATCACCAGTAAGAAAAATATGCAAGTGGCAAGGCTTGGAGGAAAAAGAAAGAGAAGTTGGAGAATTAGAGCTATACCAAAGTTGAAGTTGAGGTTCAAGTTAGTATCACCAATCAAAGTTTTGGCAACGCTAAGAGATGCTTACATCAATATGATGATCGGCTTGGAAGGTAAAGTTGGTGTACTCAATGGTACAAATTTTTTGCATCAAAAAGGATTAATCCAAAAGGAGTGAAAAGTAGTAGAGATTCTAAGGCTGAAGAATTTGAGGCTAAGCTGATTTTCGAAATTTACAAGTCACTAATGGCTGCACGTCAGTTAGCAGCTTCCCAATGAAGTGGAGTTTATTTTATTCTATTTGTTTATTATCTTTTCCTGAAGAAAATTGTATATTACTTGGTTTGTGTTAAATAACAAATTATATGAGCAAGGTTTTAGGTTAACTCTTTTGGAATTTCATTTTTCGTACAAATGTATAGATCGATCAGATGGCATGGTTTTAATTATTTCGTAATCATCCCACAATTATCAGAATTTTATTGATAGTCACCGTCTCAGTGAGTGTGAATTCGTGATAGATGTATGTTTGACGTCGCTAATTAAAAGGTGGAGAAAACCGGTTTGATATTTTCATATCAAATGATATTTAGGAGTATTTTTGTTCAATGGACTGAAAATCTTTAGAAATGGTAAAAACTTAAGTATTGTATTCTCTTTAGTATAGAGTCTGAATTTGTGGACAGACAGATTTGTCCACAAACAGTACATTTTTATTGGTTAAATCTATTTTCAGTCAGTTTAAAGTTTTTTTGGGCAGTAATATAGTTTTTTTGGACAGTCACTCCACCCATCAGAAGCTGAAGTCGGCTGAAGTATTATGGACAGCAAACAGTTACTTGCTGTTTAGTATAAGTCTGACAGACTGATAGGCATAACCGCATAATCACTCTGCCGACAAGTCTACAACAGTGTGTTAAAAATCAAGTCAGGGCTCTAAGAGCATTTGCAATGCATTAGTTTTCCCCTCTAAATCACTTATTCACCCCTTTTTACCAATCGGTGAAAAACAAAGTTTTTGGGCAATGCAGTTTTTTGACAGTCACTGATAAAAATATCTCGACATGGATTCCGTCCGGACATAAAAATTGAAAAAACATTCGGACGGAATGAAACATCCCGCAAAATTTAAAAAATCAAAAAAAAAACCGTTAAATTGTCCACAAATCTAACATCCCGTCCACAAAAAACCATTTTTTAAAAAAACATAACCGCATAATCACATCCCTGCCCGACAAGTCTACAAACAGTTGAAGTTTTACTTTGTTTTGAAAAAAACTATCACCGAGTTTATCAGGGATTCACAAAGACTTTTAAATAAGTTGGTGATAGTTATTTGGTGTATCACCTGTGACAAATGCTCTAAATAAGTTGGCCTAATATTTGGTGTATGTGACAATTATTATGTGACAACTAACAAGACTTCAAGTACTTCACAAATCACAAGTTCACATTTGCATTTGTATCAGATTCAGACAATTATTCTAATTAAAAATCAAATATCCCGCCCGCTCTTACAAGGGTAGAGTGGGGCTGAAATTAGTTAGATATTTATTACAAAAGGGATAGGGTGTACTCTTCTACCGAATTCTATCCATCCCTGTGCTCGAACTATCAGTAAGCATTGAAGGCAAGTATCGTTCGGTGGAGCCATGGAGGTGATCATGGGCTGGTATTAATAATGCCTTTGTTGTTGAAGGTGTTGATGGGGGTAAGGAAGTATTTATCATGCTCGTGAGTCGTGAAAGTGGTTGTGAGTTGTGACTTGTAAGCAATTGGATACATGGAAGTTCGAAAATGAATAGATAGGATGAGGATATTAAAAACAAAAACTCGTTATATTTATAAAATCGAATTTGTTTTTAGAAATATATGATTTGCTATTCACATGCTCCAACTACAACAATAGATCCAAATGAACAAACAACTACATCAAAATGAAAGACAAAGTCAAGGTCTGCAAATTTCTCAATTATCAATTTTTTCAATTGTTTGATAATAATTAGTCCGAAGTATTGGAAAAAGGACTGTCTGCACAAGAATAACATGGACAAGGGACTATTGCCTAATCCGACTCGCGGTCCTCAACAGATACGTAATTCATATAGAACAGTGCCTTCGATACCCCAGAGATCTACTACAGCCTTCACCTCTACATCTTCAATACCCGAAACTGATCAGTCTTCTACCTCTAGAATAGAAGTGTGACTCTAGAGGATGTTCAATCTATGATTGCAAATTTCTCAATTAAAGAAGACGAATCTCTTTACAAGGCATGAATATATGTTAATGAAGAACCAATTGTTGGTGCGAGGTAACAGTCACACACTATTGGGAGAAAATATATGAGAATTTTCGAGAGAGAGTTGACAAAAACAATAAGAGAACTAAGGATTCGGTATCCACTCGATTTGGACACATCCAACGAGCTTGCAACACATATAGATGTGCCTAGTCCAACATTTTTCTATCTACTTGACTATAGGTACTGTGTGTACCATACATTATATTTCCAGTCTAAAGTATACTCGAACCATGGACCGGATATGGGCCCAGCGGCAGACCAGTCTAGTGACTGTCCAAATAAACACTTTTGGATCGTTCGGTCTTCTAATCCATCAAAGTTCGAATCGTCTAGGGCCCATCCGAAAGGCCCGGATCCATGGATCAATCCGTTCGGATGATTCTCGATCCAATAATCCGATCTGCGGAAGCTAAAAATCCTAGTGCAATCCGATAAGATCTTGCACAAGGATAGAATGAAATCTTGGGGAATGATTACTAGGATTCATCAAGAAAGGCAATCTCCGGAATCCCTTGATTGGCCGCCAAGGCGGGATTGCTATATATACGAGAGGCTTCGCATCCTCCGAAATTCACGTAAAAAGAGACTTGATCCCGGTTCCTCATGCGTAGGCAACCGAACATTGGTGCGATCTCTTTCTTCAAAAATCCCAATCCCCATCTCTTCGAGCCTTCCGGAAGCACCATCATTGTCGGGGCGTCGGGTTAACGCTTTTGCCCGACATTCTTTACCGTCGTGGGGACGAACCCACGACCATGTGGTATTCCGTTGGAGTTTGATATCATCGGCCTTATTTTTCATACGTCCTCGTTACCATGGTGAACAAATTGCGATGAGTATCTAAACCGGGCATTAGCAACTCGCAAAACATGGAGACTATTCTAGGCACCACTACGGAGGTGGGGCGGTCGTAGATCTTTCTCTCATAACGGAGGAAACAGGTATGCAAGTAGTTCCACACACTCGGGCTCGGGAATCTAATCCCGTGTCCCTCGGCCGCAATCTTTGTCGCGAGCCGCGAAATGCCGATCCACGTCGGGGGATGGTCCCGCTTGAACCCACCCCGTTATGCTCTAATAAAAAGTCATTGCCGACATGCTAACCCACGCCTCCATCCGAACTTGCAATACCAATCGGATCCAAATCTAATCTCTCTTTTGACAAAGAGTAGTTGCGAAAAACAAAATTTGATAAATCAACTAGGCAAACGGCCTAGAGACCTTGAGCACCAATCGATCGAGTCCCCTTTGTTCTTGCGTTAGGCAAAGGCCACGAACCGCGGATAGCGAAGATCCTAATAATGGCCAAAACCTTATTCACAATAATGGCCAAAACCTTATTCACAATAATGGTCAAGCTAGAGATCCAAGCCAAAGCCGGACTGTCCACACTCATTCATAGTCAAACAATGTCTGGGATCGTTTGGGCACAAATCCTCGGACATGATCCATGACAATCTGAAGCGCCAAAGAAATGCATTGGTTCCAGTTCGGAAACGCCAGCATCCGTAGATGTGTCCGGATCAAGATATGAATCCCAACACACAAATCAGAATGAGAGTCCGTTATCCAACAGAGTGGCGGTGAGCGGTATATAGGTAGAATCGAACATCGGCAACGAATCAATCCCTTCGAATCTTAGCTCAATGAGCGGATCACGAGAGAAGAGAATCAAGATGAGGACGTGTTGAGAATATGAATGAACAAAGGGTTAAGGAATTGATTAACCAAGTTGTGACCAGGCAAACCATCCGAGACGATCCACTCTTGGAAAGGGCTGTGCGAGGTCCAAAATTTTCACCCTTTGTAAATGACATTCGGATTTGTGCTCATCCCGAGGCATTCAAACGACCCCTTTTCCGACTTACGATGAGGTGGATGGTGTCCAAACGAAGCACGCTATGAGCTACCAAGCGGCTATGACCTTATGGGAATTTTATGAGTCGTTAATGTGTCGTATTTTTCCGGTGGCGTTGAAAGGATCACGCGACTATCACTTCAACAAGTTGCCTCCATGTTCAATTGATTCATTTACCAAGCTCGGTGATATATGTTTGTTGAGCGTTTTGATTAAACATGAAGGCGAAGAAGAGTCCCGAGCACACCGCTCAATCTAAGCTAAGGAAAAAGGCAAAACAATTAAGAGTTTGGTACGACGGTTCAGGAAGCTTCACGCCGAAGTTCAGGATGTGAGTGATGTTTTCGCAATACAAGCATTCCATCAAGCGTTGCATTTCGACAACCCAAAATCCATAAAGCCCAAAACCCACAATCCACAATCCACAATTACTGCACCACCGGCGACCGGCACCAGTGACCAGCCGGTTCAGCAATTTCCCCTCCGGTTCGGGCATATTCCAGCCGGTTCAGGCGTTATTCCCACCGGTTCAACAACTTTTCAACCAGTTCTAGCATTTTTATCACTGGTTCCGGCATTTTTCGGCCGGTTCCAGCTTGTCCAAGCGTTTTTTTTATCCGGTTCAGGACGGTTTCAGCTGGTTTGGGAGTTTTTACAGCCGGATCACATATTTTCCAGCTGGTCTAGGCGTTTTTCTTGTTATTTTGGCTTTTCCCTGCCGGGTCACTGGTATACAAGCTGGTTCCGGCGGTCTACAGGCCGGTCCAGACTTACTTATATATGGATATGGCAAATTTTCTCTATTTTCGTACCGGGTCAGACTGTTTCCTTTTCGGGTCACTAGTTTTTAGGCCGGGTCAGTATGTTTCCTTCCTGGGTCAGCTCTTTTTCAACTCATTTGGTTTATTTTTAGGCCAAGTTAACATCTCCCATAACCATATCACTAATTTGGTCACTCAATTTACTCACTAAAGTATTAAAGCTATGGGTTTTATATGATTCTTTAAACCTCATAAGCTAAACATGCAAAGTTTTACCTATTTCACATCTAGTAATAACTACACAAATGAATTAAGTGAAAAATTGAAGCGCACTTACATGGTAAGGCTTAGTTCTTCACTTATCTCTTTATTCTTCTTTATCTTCTTATCCCTTTCTTTTGATCCTCACCCAACCCCTTTTACTTTTCTCACCTTTTGACTTTAGCCCCTCTTATGGTTCCTGTCATTTATTGAGTTACACCCACTTCTCTATTTTAAGATTAACTCTCATTATCATTTTTCTTTCTTTCCTATTTACCTAAGACAATCATTTCCGTTTATACCCTTCACTTTTTCTACTTTTGTTTCTTTTGATTATCCCACATTTTTTCGTCCATCTCTATAACATACTTATTATTTTTTCCCGTTACACGTTCCCCTTTCCCTATTATGTCATTTTGGTTTTTTCCATCATTTTTTTTTTCTTCAACATACCACCTTCATCTTCGTTTGCTCCTTTGTTGAAGAGGGGGCAATGTGTGTACCATACATTATATTTCTAGTCTAAAGTATACTCGAACCATGGACCGGATATGGGCCCGGCCGGACCCGGTGATTTGGTTGTGTTTTGGATCGTTCGGTCTTCTAATCCATCAAAGTTCAGAACAGGTCCAGGGCCCGAGTGGCCCAGATCCATGGATCCAATCCGTTCGGATGATTCTGATCCAATAATCCGATCCGCGGAAGTTAAAAATCCTAGTGCAATCCGATAAGATCTTGCACAAGGATAGAATGAAATCTTGGGGAATGATCCTATTTTAGATAGGATCATACTAGGATTCATCAAAGAAGGCAATCTCCGAGAATCCCTTGATTGGCCGCCAAGGCAGGGGATTGCTATATATACGGAGGCTTCTGCATCTTCCAGAACTACGTAAAAAAAGAGACTTGATCCCGGATTCCTCATAAATGATTCATGTGGCAACGGAACATTGGTGCAGTCTCTCTTCCTCAAAAATCCCAATCCCCCATCTCTTTCGAGCCTTCAAAAGCACCATCACATCGGGAGCGTCGGGTTAATGTTTTGCCCCGACAGGTACTTCCTGGGGGAAGATTTCCATATGATATCAAATATGTGGTAGTGTTATCTTTGCGGAGAGGAATCCCAATTGTATCTAATTCAGGTAAGAATTCGCTACAAAATTCAATTGCTTCCTCTGTAATGTAATTCTCAACAATACAAGTTTCCGGTCGATTTCGATTGCATATAAAACCCTTTAACACGATCATGTACCTAAGAGATTGCACAATAGTAATGTTCATAAAGAAAAGCGCATTAAGAAATATTGAAGGGTAATATATAATTCATTGTACCTCTCAAATGTATACATCTATCGGTAGAATACAGGGCCACAAAGATCAACTTCTTTTACAAGGTGCATTGTTAGATGAATCATAATGTTGAAAAATGATGGCGGAAAATACTTTTCCAGCATACATACTATGAGCACAATGTCTTCCTGAATTTGAGGCAATTTTTCCTTATCTATTACTTTCGAGCAAATAGACTTTAAAAAAAATATATAGCTTAATAATTGCACATCTCACATTCTTTAGCAAAATTGTTCTTATTGCAACCGGAAGAAGTTCTTTTCAAAACATAACAATTCGTCGCGACTTCATATTTTGCAGTTTTAAATCTTGCATCGAGACAAGAGGCCTAAAATTTAAAGAGTATCCACTTGGGACTTTTAACTCATGCAAAGTTTTGCATAGTCTTTTTTTCTCATCTCTAGATAGTGTGTGACAAGCAGGAGGCAAGAACGATTGTTTTTCCCCAATTGTTGGAGCCAATTCTGTCCTTAGACCTATTTCTTGGAGGTTAAGATGAGACTTAATGGTGTATTTATTTTTACGTGGAATGTTAAGTAGGGTCCCAACAGTGCTGTCACATATATTTTTTCTCATGTGCATAAAATCCACATTATGTCGGAGTTATAGATATATCCAGTATGGAAGCTAAAAAAAACTGATTTCTTCTTAAAACAATTGGTAGCACCCTTAATGGTTCCCTTTGCTCCCCATATGACTTTGATCCCTTCAACTTCTTCCAGTACTTTCAAACCAGTTAAGGGTTCAGGTGCCTCCCGCAGCTCTGTTTCATCATTGAAGGTTTTTTTTGTCTTCGATATGGATGATAGCGTGGAAGAAACCTTCTATTGGTTGTGTATATATACGTTCTTCCCAGTGTTTAAGCCTGGTTGAGGACGTGCCCTCGCCACAAATAGGACAAGCAAAATAACCTTTCACAGTACACCCAGAAAGATTGCTATACGCAGGAAGATCATTGATTGTCCATAACAAAATAGCTTTAAGTATAAATGGTTCATGTCGGTATACATCATAAGCCTCCACCCCTATCTTCAATAGAACATTTAAGTCGTCAACCAAGGGTGCCAAGTAGACGTCGATATTGTTTCCAGGTTGATTTGGACTTGATATCAACATCGTAAGCATCATATACTTTCTTTTCATGCATAGCCACGGTGGGAGGTTGTATGTGACCAGCATAAAGGCCGGGCCATAAACTATACTTAGTACTAAGAGTACGGTGTTGATTGACTCCATCGGTGAAAGTGCTAGACGAAGATTTTTGGATTTTGTTGCAAATTTTGGCCATTTTTCATCAACCAACTTCCAACATGCTAGAGTTTGGGTGGTGCATCTTACCATCAACCACCTTTTCATCGGCATGCCATGTTATTGACTTTGATGTTTGGGCAGATTGAAAACATTTTGAATCTTGGAATTGGTGGAAAATACCACAAAACTTTTGCTGGTACTCCACCTGATTTGTTGGTTGCTATCTTGTTCTCTTTATATTTTGAGACTCTACAAATAGGGCACATATATAGTTTCATCTTTGTATTTAACACCCCTATAGAGTATACAATCATTTGGACATGCATGTATTTTATCATACTTCATCCCATAAACAGACAATGTGATCTTCTTGACTCCATTCAAGGATTTCGACAAGAGATTTGGGTGAGGAAGCATCTGTCCCAGTAGCTTCAATAACTTCGAAAAACTTGTGTCAGACGACTCACTATTAAATTGAGAAACACGAAGAAACTTGTAGTCTGTTAAATTTCATTCCATTCAATTTTGACATTTTGGTTTTTGCGACACTGATAGTCACATTAAGCTCATTAATTATTTATAAACTGTAATGTTATCGAGTTTGTATTTAGAAAAATAGGATTTGTCAAAAAAGGTGCGATTTCGTTTGTTACATTAAAAAATTTATCATTATCAATAAAAATTTCATAAAAAAAATATAATATATAATAATAATAATAATAATAAATTAATATGTCTTCAAAGTCCACTGATATTTTGGAGAGATCATATCTACAAATAAATTGCTATTTCAAAAGATGCGCACTTATAGCATAGTTTAGTTATCGTATGTGTATAGTATATAGATTGGATCGAAGTCCGATTCCAAAAATCTTGACCGAAGATTTCCAGTTTATAACACTAACCTTCCTATCTTCATGTCAAATTGTGGGGTCGTGAACGAAAGTCTATAGTCTCACGCACGCTCACAGAGTCACGGGTACAAGATGTATATGAGTATATCCATGCTAGTGAGAATTTTGTCAAAATTACAACTTGTATTTTACTCAGTACTTATTCCGTGCAATAGAGTTGCAATAGATTTACTTCGTTATAGAACTTCAGCAAACACATTTTTCTCGGAAACTTGCTTGGAAGTTTGAAGTTTGAACACACGATGGTTCTAAGTAATGCATCATAATTCATCGACAACACCCAATTATTAATCATGTCCTTATCATTCAAAGAACATAAGAGTTCCGTCAGTTTCCTATATTATTATTCTCTGACCACATATAAAAGTCAAATCTGGCTTTGTTGACTTAAATTGGCACACCTCTTTATTGACCAAGACCGAATCGATGCCGATTTATTAATTTTGTTCACTCCTACATATAGAGGAAATCATCTCTGCCTTCTTCAACTAAACTAAATCAGCTTCTTTCTTGTTCACTACTCCTCTAGCAGTCTTTCACATTCTAAAAGCAACAAGAACCAAAATGGAGATCATTTCATATCCATTCAATGGAAGTTTAAAGAGATATTGGAGAAGAAGAAGATACCAACGTCTTGATGGTGCAGTGACTGGTAAGAACATGAAGGTGGCTAGGTTGGGAGGTAAAAGAAAGAGTTTTTGGAGAGTTAGAACTATACCAAAGTTGAAGTGGGGGTTTAAGATTGTGTCACCAATCAAGCTTTTGAGAAAAGTTAGAGATGCTTACATGAATATGATGCTTGGGCTTGCTGGTAATGTTGGTTATTTGAATGGTGACAATTTCTTTGGAGGAAAAAGGATTCCAAAAGCCAGGACAATTAGCAAAGCTTCTAAGGTTGAAGAATTTGAGACCAAATTGATTTTTGAAATTTACAAGGCACTAATGGCTTCTCGTGAATTGGCTTCTCATTGAAGACCTGAACGAAATAGTTCAGTTATATGATTTTACAGAACAGGAAAAAATTATCCTTTTCTTTTGAAATTAGTTAACAGTAAGTTGCAGGTAATGCCCACTTTCAATTGGAAAAATGGATAAAACTTGATTTGTAACGAAATCCTCCCATCTGTTAATGATGTAATCTATCTTAAGGCATGGATTGTTTGAATGGTTCTTGAAAAATTGATTTGAGCCTTGTTTATATGTTGATGTGGTGCACAATCTTGATTGTTTACAGTAAAGTCTCTCAAGTTCATGATCCAGACTTAATAGATGCAGAGTATGGCACCGTTGGGCACCTCGATAAATTATGGGATATCGATTTCCTTTGGCTTAGACAATGAACAATTAATCTTAATTGTGTAAAAAATATAAAAAATCCAAGAATCATGCACAAGCAACAATTTTTATTAGAACACTCTTCTAAGTCGTAAGCACATGCGGTAATTTGTTAAAAACAAAAAAATAAGTACTGAAAGACAATATTGCCCTTGAATTTCCATTAGAAGATAACTATTTCCTCACATTCTGATTCTCACACAAACTTTCGAGACACTTTATAACACCCCGTGTTTTAGTTCTCTTATTTTAATAATAATAATAATAATGAATAATATATAAAATAATATAGGATAACTATCAGTTAAGGATAAAAGCCCGTAGATAAATGGATAAGGGTTGTCCTTGTTTTTTTCTAGTCTTTAAGACGTAGAGTTTTGGGAAAAAACACAGGGGGGTTTTAGAAAAAAAAAATCCGACCAAGGAAGGAAATGAAGGTTTTCCCGGTAGGCGGTTGATAATCGGAGAAACGCTTCTGGTGAGTAGCTATTTTGCTATTTCAATCGAACTTATGGTTTTCATTAATATTTGATACTTGTTTATTATCCGTGGTATTGGACTTCGTGCCATCTGTTTTATTAAACTTTATTGAATTTGGTTTGAATTTAACTATCGAACTGTGTTAATTGGGTAAACCGTCAAAGCTTTGAAGAGCAAAAAGCTTCGAGGAGCGTCAATGGCGGCTCCTCCGGCCCATTCATGGATTTAAAAAGCTGTTGTGTGGTGGGGTTAGTGGGATTACCATTGGTGGTGGTTGGAGAGTCGGGTGGGGAAATTTGAAGGCGGGTAAAAAGCTTGAACGGCTATTAATGGCGACCAGAAATCGCCCGAATGCTTGTCATTGTTGGTTTTCGTTTTTTTTATTGTTGATGATGGGGTTGAAGTGTTGTGGTATATTGGGTAGTGTAGGGCGTATGAGGCTGTCGAATGGGTGCTGGGAAGCTTGGTGGAAGCTCCCAGGACTTGTTAATAGCGTTACTGCCAGTGATACTGGGACTTGGGGTTTATGCGTTTTAACAATTGTTTGAACTATGTTTGGTTATTGGTTGGTTAGTGGTGGTTGAGAGTTGTGTGGGGCTGTCGATTGGAGCTTGGAACAAGCTTTAATGGTGGCCGAAACGATTTTAGATCTAGTTTTGGTGATGTTGGGAATGGACGATTTGGGTTTTTTGTTTTCTTTAATGTTGTTGGGTTTCTTGTGAGGATTAAAATCGGTGGGTTTGTGTAGGGTGGTGTGTGAAGGTTGTGGTGGCCAATTTTGGTGGTGGCTGGTGGAGTGAAGAAGATGAACAGTAATCCGATTTTGGGCTTGGGCCAAATCGGTTGGGCCAAAAACATTAGTTTGGTTGGGCCGGTTTTTAGTTAAGTTGTTATGTGGGCCGAAATCTAATTTAAGTGGTTGGGCCCCTTTTCTATTTGTTTTGAAATTTATGGACCGTTTAATTTAAAGTTTTAGGCCCGAACTTCGGTTGTGTTTTTGGGCTCAAGATATAAGTTTTTGGCCGTTTAATATTGTTTGGGGCCACCATTGGACTTAAAATAGATTTAATTGGGTTTTTAAATGTTTAGACTTCCGGGTTCTAAGGTTTGGGTTTGGCCAGTTGGGTCCGAACCATGGCCTTAACCATGAGCCCATGAGTCATACACCTTTGACCTTAGTCATGAACCATGGCTATGACCCTGAACCGGTCGAACATGAAAACGACAGTTTGACTTTGACAATGACGTGTTGACTTTGACCAGAGTTGACTTTGATCGTTGACCAGAGTTGACTTTTAACTCGGATTATGATTTGGGTTATTAAGATAGGTCTAGGGCTATTAGCATACTTGACTTTAGGCTAAGACCTCTATATATACGTGTGTATGTGTATTAACTACTATGTGATTTTGCAGTATTTTATGATATGCAACGTTATGACACTAAGACATCCCTGAAATTTATAACGCGTAAATCAAAAATACAGGAATCAAGATACTCATTCGTTCTTTGAAATGATATATAAAATAAAGTTCAATAATGCGTAAATAAATTTACCGCACTCTTTTAGAACTCCACGACTCAAGTTTTGGAATTGAGTTTTATGACTATTGATATCATATGTTAGGTGGGCATTTATTGAATGTGCCATAAATGGCCCGTTAGCGTTATATATGGGTATTCATTGAATGTGCCATGAATGACCGTATTCATTGAATGTGCCATGAATGACCAGATTGTTTGTTTGATCGCCTCTAAAGAGGAACTAAGGTATTATTAGCCTTCTTGGTTAGTTGTATTCCTTGAGTGTCTGAGAATGTAGGATTGGGTATTCCTTGAATGTGGCGGGAATGACCCAGGGTATTCATTGAATATCCATGAATGACCGATTATTTGAACTCCCCCTGAGAGGAACTAAGGTATTCGCCTTGCGGGTTAGTTGTATTGTTTGATTATGCGAGTGTTTGGGTTTGCTTTTGAATACATAATATAATATCTACATAGGTTATATAGAAGTTCTAACTTTCTTTTGCAGGAGGGTAGGACTTAATAACATTTTGTGCAGGGACGCGATCCTACCCTTATCTGGCCGATGGATATCGGTAAGTTTTAATTCTATGGTTTAGATATTAAAACGAGTTATTATAATGAGTTATATAATGGAAGTCTTGCTTGGGAAGAAATTATGCCGGTTAAAATGACGGAACTACCTGTCTTCCAAGCTGTGAATGATTGAGTTATGGGATAAAATAAAGTGATTGTTTGAATAATTAAAAGTATGATAATGGTTATATATGGTTAGTCTACTCATACCAAAGAAATTCCATTTTCTTGACCCATGTTTGCTTTGTTTTGGCAACGTGGGTGTGTTCTTGGGAACATAGGTGGAAGGCAGTTGGAACCGGCGTGTGATTGAGATTCTCGCCTGGAGCAGTCTGGGAGTTTAGTTTATTAGGTCTGATCTTTTGGGAGGATGTAATAACGTAGGTTACATTTTTAGTATGACATGAGAATACGATGTTGAGGACATGTTATTCTTAGAATGTTATATTGATGATTTTTGATGGAAGATAGACTTGTATAAAGTAATAAAGAGAATTTTTGGAGATTGAATTTGTGGTTAAGATTGTTTATGATGTGGGTTTTAGGTTTTGACATGTATTGTATCCATCCCGTCATAGCCTGGGTTTTTAGACAATTGAACCAAGTGATGTTTGAGATATTTATATTTCAAATATTCATTTTTTTTTATTATTTAGAAATTCGGGCTGTGACACACTTAAACTAGTACCTAAATTCTAGACTGAGGAAACAGAGGACAAGTAATCGCTGGCGGTATGTCATGCATTATTAAGTACTTGGGGTATATGGTTACAATAAATTGGTCCCGATGCCATTTTTGAAAGAAAATAACTCTCACAATCAGTTTTTTTTTTAATCACTCTCAAAAACAATTTTCGAGTGAAAATAATTCTAAAAACCAATTTTCGAATGAAAATAATCCATAAGGACAAATAACTCGAATTTGAAATAAATATTTTCTTATTTTACCATTTCTGTCATTTTGTTATGAACAATGAATATTAATATCTTATGTTGATATATGAATAATGAGTGTTAATACCCAAATAGGTGAACGTATCTCATACAATATATTAATGTATGAACAATGATTGTTCATAGCTCATGTTGAAGTATAAACAATGATTGTTCATACTTCAATAGGTGCTCTTACTGATCATATATTATGTTGAGGTATGAACATTGATTGTCCATAGCTCATGTTGAGGTATGAACAATGATTGTTCATTTATAGCTCTAAAGTATGAACAATGAGTGTTTATAGCTCATGTTAAGGTATGAACAACCCAAATAGATATGAACAATTATTGTTCATACTCTAATAGATATTCTTACTGATCATACATTATGTTGAAGTATGAACAATCACTGTTCATTGTTCATAGCTCATGTTAAGGTATGTAACCCAAATAAGTATGAACAATTACTCCAATAGGTGTTCTTACTGATCATACATTATGTTGAGGTATAATGAAAAGTAATTGTTCATACCCCAAATAGATATAAACAATGATTGTTCATATTATATACACCTACACTGGGTCGTTTCGGTTAGATCGGCCCATTTATTATTTCGCGTTAGGAGTATATTTGATTTTTCATCTATCCGAGCCGTTTTTAATTTCGCGTCAAGAGTATACTTAACCTTTCATCTACTCCGTCTTTGTGAGTGATTAAAAAAAATGATTGTGAGAGTTACTTTTTTACCCCGATCTGTCCTGAGAGTCACTCCCTGTTATGGTTAAGGTTAACCAAGGCATAAAGAAAGTTGATCTATTTAGACATTGTCTTAACTCGTAAGTCCTAACCATATAAACAATCCCTTTGGCCATTTTATTAACTAAATTATTCAATCAGTAATATGTTAATCGTAATTGGGAATTGGGATGTGTAAAACTACCCAGTCTGAAGCAAGTTTCTTTCCAGGATTGTTGTCTTTTGGTTAGTCTACCCGGTTGCAGAAAACTCCACGGTGCAGAAAATTGAAGTGCCTAGTGCGAATCCAGAACTGAAATATCTCCGTGTGAATTATTGAAGTGCAAGGTCTAACCTAAATTCCTAAAAGCCTAAAAACCTAAATAGAGTGCCGCTAAAACAGCATAAAACAGCAGTTCTTAAGTAAACTAGTTTGTGAAGCAAACACACGTGCATATTATATTCGTATCACTGAATTACTACAAAGTTTGCAAGGTTTTAATCCGAAATTATCATCCTTTCGTTTTCATAAACATGGAATGGACATCCCGGCCTTGCTGACTTGAAGTTGAACGGGTTCGATAAGAAAATTTATCACAAGTTATACCAACCATATCTTCTAGCTAATTTAATATCTGCAATCATATATCACTTAAACTTTATTTAAAGAAATCATCTTTGATTTACTCATCTAATCATAAGCATAGCAATCTTGTTCACCTACTTTCAATTATTTCCCTCGTACACACACACTAGCAGTGACAAGGACATGGAAATTGATTTGCTTTAACAATAGAAAACTTTTTAAAATTGGAAAAATTAGAGGAATTTGAAATATGAACAAAATAGGATAGGAAATTAATTCATTTTTTCAAGGATAGAAAATTTCTCAATTTTGACTGAGTTGGAAAGGTTTTAATTGGAAAAAATATAACTACGAAAGGAATTAAATTAAATGATCCAAATTTGGAACTTGGAAAAAGAAAAGGATAAAAAATGTAGGGTAGTAAATTTTTAAAAAAAAAAAAAAAAATGGCACACACACTAGCAGTGACAAGGACATGGAAATTGATTTGCTTTAACAATAGAAAACTTTTTAAAATTGGAAAAATTAGAGGAATTTGAAATATGAACAAAATAGGATAGGAAATTAATTCATTTTTTCAAGGATAGAAAATTTCTCAATTTTGACTGAGTTGGAAAGGTTTTAATTGGAAAAAATATAAAAAAGAAAAGGATAAAAAATGTAGGGTAGTAAATTTAAAAAAAAAAAAAAAAAAATGGTTAGGAATAAATTGATTACAGTGGCATAACGTTTGACTCTTCCCAGACCCCAGTTGATGGTTTGGGCCTTTAATGGGCTTCACCTTGGGCTTTGAAAGAAAAATCTCAATGAGACATCTCGCCTTCTCGGATTGTCAACACTACACTGCTTTGAATTTGAAGATGGATATTACTATGTGGAGTGTCAAAACGAAAAACCCCTGACTTTTTTCCGTTTGTATATTGATCAAAATCACACCTAATATGTTTTTCGGAAAAAAATAAACACCTGATATTTTAGGTGATATTTGCACAAAATGTTGAAATTTAATTTCCTTGGAGGCTTGGAGTATCGCCCTTATAGAAATGCCAAGTTGCCACTCTATTCTGGTAAACATATTATAGCAGCTCATATGTTTCAATTTGGGAACCTTAGGAATTGGCCTGGAATACTGGTTCTGAGTTTCTGACCCATGACTAATTCATAGTGTTGACATTATTAAGACTATTTCATCCTCATATGTACTTTCCCAAGTAGTGTTGTTGTGCAGTATGTGTCTTTTGTAGCTGATAAACAATGTATGTCGTATCTAGAAGATTTCATCATTCTGATTAAGAAAACAACATGAAAACCATTTGCACTTTTAAAACATAAACAATTATGTCGTATCTAGAAGATTTCATCATTCTGATTAAGAAAACAACATGAAAACCATTTGCACTTTTAAAACATAAACAATTTGATGAAGTTGTGTAGGAATTCCAGCAAACATGTCATGCATTTTAGTGATTTGCCAGGAAACCAGAGCTCGGTCAAAGTACCATATAGTTACATTTTAAGAACATTGAACATATCTTTTATTTTAATATATAATAAGCGCGTATTTGAAGATCAATTGCATTATTTTAGTTTAGCAAAAAAAAATTGCATTATTTTAGTAATTCAATATTAGGACGTACTTGTATGTCCATATTATATACATACATAATTGTAAGGCCAGACCTGGCTTTGCTGACTTCAATTCTTCAAATGGGAATGTCATGTGTGCTTGTTCTGCACTACTTATGCTTCTATTTAAACAGGACACTATCTGCTTTTTAGTCATTCAAAACCAAAACATACTTATCTGCTTTTGCTTGAGGAACAAGAACATGACCATGAGCATGGAGATGATCAGTTCTACTACTACATTTTATGGAAGCTTGAAGAGGTACTGGAGAAGGCGGCAATACCAACGCATTGATGGAGCTATTACGAAGAACCCGAAGGCTATAAGGTTGGGAGGGAAGAGGAAAAGAACTTGGAAGATAAAATTAACACCAAAGTTGAAATGGGGGTTAAAGATTGTGTCACCAATCAAGCTTATGGCAAAGCTAAGGGACGCTTACATCAATATGATGCTTGGACTGGCAGGAAATGTTGGATCATTAAGTGGTGATAACTTCTTCGGAGGGAAAAGAATTCCAAGAGCTAGGAAAATTAGCAAAGTTTCCAAGACTGATGTGTTTGAGACCAAGTTGATTTTTGAAATCTACAAGGCGCTAAAGGCTTCTCGTGAACTAGCTGCGCAAATGGCGCCTATTGAACGGGCTTTGTACTAGTTTTTGTTACATTTGTCCTTGTAGTTAAATCAGTTTATGGTTTATATCCATGGAAAGATAGACAAATGTGTATTCTTTTCAAAATTTCACCCTCTTTAGAGAATTTTTTTAACTGATCCTATATGCTAAAATCCCTCTCCCTTGAGTTTTTATATTGATATGGCAAGAAATTTGTTCCAAAAAAATTTGTTTCAAGTGAGCCTCGTTACCTCCCCTGTTATGCTGTGGCGTCTGGCCAAGCATCAACCTTAGTATATCTGTGGCACGTTGCTCGGCGACATCTCCATATATGTTATCACACATGTCTACATGTTCTACACACGCCGTCCGCACAGACCATCATGCTTTTGTGTCACCTCAGCCCGTGTTTGAGTACTTTTTATTTATCGTCTTATAGTTGAGTATCGTTCATTATTAGTCTCACTTGAAAGATATCGACGAGTGCTTCGCAAAAGTATCACTTTTAGTGAATTGATGAACCCAGAAATGTAGTAGAACGGTACAACCATATATAGTTAGACAAGTTCATCCCATATTCCCATCACATGACAGATGGAGCAAAATAAGGAATATTGATTCATTTCTTGCCTTACAAGAATCTTAATTTCATGCTAGGGAGAGATTGCTTAGGTATTTGACGATGTCTGATTTTGTTACATACATACGTTTAAGAAAGTGTGATAATTAATTTGATTGTGGTAGAGAAGGGAAGAGAATGATGTCTTGCTCACACCTACTGCAGAGAAAGATATGAGGAACATCTTCAGTATTGTCTATCCGTGTGCATCGATTGTGTTGCCGAACTTCACAAATATCACATGTGATCAGCTTTTCACCATCATCTTCCTTTGCTCCACAGAGGCAATCAACCACCAAGCTGTCATTCTTAGTCTCATAAATTTCCTTAGCATCAGCTTCCTTGTCTTCGATCCTCCCTGTAAAAACCAAGCTAGAACCCGCTTCAACTAGCCCCAAAACCAAATCTGAATCAGTGGCATTTACATCTACAACTGAGTCCACAGATAAGCTTTTCAAACCCCAGTATGTCTCTTTAAAGGTTTTCTCTACTTCCATCTTAAGCTCTTTAAAGGTAGCATGAGGATGCATACTTATGATATCATAGGGTGGCAAAGCCTTCCTTATCCCTTCATTGCAACCAAAGCCGCCATCCTTGTTTCGTATACATATTGTACATAAAAGTTTTAGTGTATCCTCCCTGCCCAATGAGAATTTTGGGTATAACTCGCCTGTATAATCTTTTACAAGACGCTTCGCATCAAGAACTAACCTAGTAGCCATCCAAATTGCAGAATCTATCCCTGTGGTTATCGTTGGCCTTGTTTCTTTGAAGATATAATTGTAAACGTATAGCATGTCGCTTGTAAGTTGATTTCTTGTGAAGTGGGAATGTGACTTTGTTGTTGAACTGCTTAAAGGAAACCCTTCTTGATTGCAAAATGTGGTAGATATGTCCTCCAAACAGTATTCTAAAACTTTGGTCACTGGGTTCACAGTGCGACGCACTACATAGTTCCCCACTATGTGGTTCCCTAATGATTTCAGTACAAAATCAAGTAAGCCAGTGTCACCAATGTAGGCGCGAGCAGCATCCCTTACCTCTTGCCTTGATACCCATCTAAACTCTGCTCTCCTTAGTGCTTCAACAATCACTCGCTTTGCCATTTCAATTCGTTTCGGTGACCATCTACAAGTGGTTTCTACAATAGTCTTAGCGCTATTAGCAGAAATCATGTGATTTTCGAGTGGAAGTCGGTGCTTTAGTTCGTACATAAAACAGAAAAGATGGCCCAACGTCGACAAGGAATGGCCAGACATTGCCTGATATCTATTGCAGATGGCAAGAACTTCATAGTCTGACACATTAGACTGCTGAATGAGTAAACCTAAGGGCATGCTCTGTAACCCTTCTATAGCTTTCTGGTACATTAGCTGAGTGACACCATAGCTTCCCCGCACAAAACGGTAGCCCCAACGACCGAACCAAGGTTCACCAAAGGCTACTCCATGAAATAATCGCAAATCCATGTTTCTCTTCTTTGCAACATCATTTAGACTCACTTTCCTGCAAAATAATTATAAGTAAGAGCTTAAAAAAATTGGACATGTCAAGATGTACAACATAGTTGATGCTAAGCCTTTTGTCACCAAGATCTTCCTGCCTCAAGCAGGAATGTTATTTACATTTAGTGAACATATAAATGCTGTGATAGGTACTTCAGAAAAAAGAATGTGAACCTAACCTTGCTCGTAGTCCGGTGCATATCCGATCCCAAAAGTCCATCAAATCATTCCCGCTCACCTCAGACCCCTCTTCGATCCCATTAATGCAGATTAAATGTCCAAATCCATTAGAGTGAAGGACACCATGCAATAGATGGCCTTGTAAGTCGACAAAATTTGGCTTCCCAGTCATTGTACTGGATACTCCATTTTCCTCATAGTTGGGGCACACTGTCATCACTAGTGCCGTTTCCTTGGAGGGCAGAACAAAGTGAAAACGTTCATTTGAAATCATGTGATGACCCCAGCAGCCTGAGCTATACCAAATGAATGTTTCATATTCTTTATCGATTAGAACCAACATAAAAAATGAAGATACATCAAACTATCTGTTCTCTAGACCTTGCAAAACTGGTTTACAAGAATAAGTCTGTTCTGTGGCAGTGTGGCACTGGCCTAAATCGTCCTTCGCTATAAAAGACTTGAGTAATATTATTGTATGTTATCATATCATAATAAAGGTGTTTTTTGCATACAAATGTGCTTGCTAGTTGCTACATCATACTGGTATACCTAACAGATGAGAAATCAGAGTTTTACTGTTTGTAATAACTTTCATATGAAGTACTTACCTATATATTGGCAGTGACGACAATGACGAGAAACTGAAGATTCTATCAGTTCTTCGATGATAAACAACGTTATGTGAACTGGGGGATGATTGTCTAGCTCAAGCTGAAATGACCAGCTTTTCATTCCTCCACTCATATTATTTTCTGAACGCGCAAATTCGAGAAGTTTTTTTATGTTGTCACGAAAAGTACCATTGAAATTAAATGGGTTTCCTTGATCACAGAAGGTTTTAAATCCAAAAACCTTCCCTCCTTTCTTCCTTTTCTTGCAACTTGTGGTGTTCGTCATTGTAGAAGTTTGAAGAATAAGCCCAGTGTGAACACTAGGAAAATAGGACATCCATAGTATATATAGAGCTAGATCACACACTCAGTGCCTAGAAATTAAATTGGTGGGAACCAAAAGCACCTATTAGCTTTTCAAAATATGTTAAGGGATGTCTTGCTATAAGCATGATTGTCGATACAATCGCAATGTACATATGAAATTATAGGAGTTTGAAATAAAGTAATAAGTCCACACTTTTGTCACCGAACAATCTAACAGTTACAAGGGCGATTAGTTTTTTCATGCTCAATTGGAACCAATGGTGCAATGGTGGACTCCGACAATACCTGGGACTAATACATTTAAAAACATGATCACAACAGATAAAACTCAGTTTTTCTTGGTAAACCAACGGTATGAGGATATTTTAGACTAATAAAGATTTCATGCTAATACTCTGAACAGCCTTGTGAGTAGATGAGCATCAAGTTTTTCGGCAATGTATCTTCAGATTGGTGAGACGAGCACTTGAGACCATATGAAAAAGGTCAACCTTCATCCACGTCAATCAGCATCCCTGTAAAGTACGTCGTTATAATGATCCATTTCAACATTAGCACAAACTAGCATGGACACTGAAGAATCAGTTGAGCTTTCTTGAAGTATCATTCTCTTATCTTTATATCGATCCACAACCTGTTAAAAAGAAAATAGATGATGAACTCGACAGAAGCGCCAGCAAAGTATAATATATAGTGTGTGTTCTGTTTTTTGAGCCTATGTGCAAATCTGAGGAGAATGCTGACTATGTACATTATGTGAAAATTGATCTGAATTGTTTTAAAACAGGTAGACTCAAATTCAACAGAGAAGTCAATTTGATGACACAATTGAATATGATAATAACTTCAGGTTATTGTTACCAGTTCTTTTGCACAAATGATGAAGGATAGTGATTATTTGTTTTTGACTGCAGCTCGAGACCAGCTAGAAAATGAAAAGTACTTTCTAAAGAAGTGACGTTCTGATGGTCTGGTTCAATTTTAGGTGGCCTGTTAAAATCTCTTAATATTTCAAAAAGTAATCATCAAAACTAGGGGTTTCTCTTTTTGCCGAATTTCCGATTTTTCCGAAATTCGATCCGAAATTAGTCTGGCTTTGGGTGTAGTTTTCATGGGCCGATTTTCCAATTTTCTGATTTCCGAAAATTCGAAAAAAAAAAAATTGGATCGGATTGGATATAATTCTAAAATCCGATCCGATCCGAAAAATTCGAAATTTCGATATTATTGCCAATTTATTCCCAAAAATATATACTTCTCTCACTATCCACTTGATTAGATCTCGACCGTTCATTCATTTTCTAGTTTTTACTTCCAAAACAAAACAAAAACATAACCTAAACCGCTTACTTCCCCACTTGAATGGACCACTCTATCATTTGGCCATTACACCGTCTGCCATAACAACAATGATATGAAAAAAAAATGTCATTGAGTCATACAATGACTTCGCACTAATCCAAAAGCCAAATTCCAATAGATAGAATATTATGTAAAAGCTACTTTGAGTCCAATACCATAATCCATTATTTATGCAGACACTTCACGCTTCAATTTCCACACACGAAAAAAGATTGAAACATTACAAATACCCAGACCTCAACAGAATGCAATGCTTGCTATTGGTGGCTGCAGGTTCTTTTTCTCGTTTTTTCTTGGATCACTTGTTTGAATGAAAATGGGTTTTCTCAATAAACAAGTGCGTACTATTGTTGGTACATTGGTGTTGTGGACATGGTTTTCTCTCCCTACAATGAACATTGGCGTATGATATTCCAAAAATAATTGAAAGTAAAGAGAGCTTTGAAAATTTACCAAGTATTCCGAAATTTCCGAGTTATTCAAAAATTTCCGAAAGTTCCGAAATTGGAAATATATTTTGAATCCGAAAAAAAATTGGATCGGATTTGGCTAGCATATTAGGTTCCGAAATTTTTTTGGAAAAATTCCGAAGGAGGTTAATCCGATCCGATCCGATCCGAAGTCACCCCTAATCAAAACCATCAAGAAAAAAGTTTTATAGATCTGCACCCCTATTTTGAAGCGAAATTAGACTTGCCTCCTCCCAAATTCAGTGAAATTAGACTTGTCCCCCAAACTCACACACGGTGAAATGTCTTTGTTATCTCGTGGTGAAATGTCCTAACTACCTTTTTTTGGTTATCTTAGAATGGAGGTGTTTCTCTTGTTCCAAGTTTGTATTAGAGGGACAAGTCTAAATAAAATAGTAATGTTAGGGGTGTTTATCTAATTATAGGTTTATATTGGGGATGTAAGTCTAAATAAAAAGTTAGTAAGTAGTGTAATTCAAGTGTAGTTATTCTAGTTGTACTTGCATTGTGTAAAAGATTTTTGGTCTTGCAATCGTGACTGTTGATTAGAGTGAATAAGATGCTAATACGTGTGTTTATTTTTTTAAAATAAAAAAATTTGGTCTTCTGAAGTAAAGGAGACATTTAAGTAATGTTACACATGCAAAGGTATTTAAGACATTTCACCTCGAAATAACGGTGTGTGAGTGGAGGCAATTCAAATTTCATTTCAAAATAAGGGTGCAGATCTATAAAACCCAAAAAAAATTTAGAGTGAAGAGATAAGCATCACCAAGAGCATGCTCAGAAGAGGTGATCTAAGAAATATTCAACAAGTTTGGGAATTGAGACTTACTTGAAGAAATGATACACAGTTTCTAGGGTGTGCCTCGTTTTGAATGGAAGCAATCCTCTTTATAATACAACTACGAGAGGGAAAATCCAGCTGACAATAACCCAAAAGGAGAAATAAACGTAAAATAAATTCTTTACAACAAAACTCCTCACTGGAATTTTTTCTAGTTTTCTATTTTTTATTTTTCAAAAATCGAAAGAAAAAGGAATTACATTTAGGGAGGGGTTCTAGGGACATATTTTATCTTGACATGTAAACAAACTCAAAATCGTTAGGGCATTTATAAGTTTTGGATTAGGTTAATTTTTTTGTAGATATAATCTCCTAACTATTCTAAACACTGTCACAAATAATCAAAAAAATAAAAAATTTCTAAACTTACTAAATATAGTATCAAAAATGGTAAAAATGAACGGTCTACAATTAGCCAAATTTTGTAAATTGTTAACTACATTTGGCAAGTTTGGAATTTTTTGATTATTTGTGACAATGTTTAGAATATTTAGGAGATCATATCTACAAAAAATTAGCCTAATCCGAAACTTATAAATGCCCTAACGATTTTGAGTTTGTTTACGTATCAAGATAAAATATGTCCCTAGAACCCTCCCTTACATTTATTACCTGAAAAATGAGGGTATTTGTAGTTACACAAAATATGGTAGGACCTCTCTCCTCCCTCTTTCTCCACTTTTTTCACTCTTTTCTCTCCTCCTCTCTTTTCCCTATCCTCCCCTTTTTATATCCCTTCCTCTCTCATCTTATCCGTCCATCTGTCCCTCATCCGACCATCTCTCTTTCTGCCGTACCTCTGCCACGTCCGCGCTCTAGGGTTTTCCGGCTATGATCCCCTGCCATTCGATGGTCTCTCCCAAGGGTACTCCTCCACCTGATGTCCCGCTGACCTGGTCTTTCCCTAGGTTCCATTCCAATGCTCCCGTCCTATCTCCTTTCACTGACTCCTCCAGGAGGTCCGCTGACTTGTCAGCCTTTTTCTCCAATGGCCCCCTACAAATGCCCCTTCTTGACTTCGCGGTCCTACTTATGGGCCGTGAGTCAAGAACCCCCTCTCTCCTTGTTCCTCACGCATCTTTGCGCGTGCCCCTCGGTTTTCGTGTTAGGATGATTGTCTTCATCACGCGCGTTTTTCGCCGACTTTCGGGCTTCGTGTTACCACGTGTCTCCTTTAGACCGGCTGACTGTCTGGTCGCCTCGGTTTCCCCCCTTCCTGCAATTACCTTCCTGCCCCAGCGTTTCGACTTCCTTACTCTCTCAAATGACATCTTTGCCCCTCCTCTATATAAGCCTCTTCACTTCCTCTTCTTCCCTCATTTCACTTTCTTCCTGTCTCTCCGAACTGCTCCTTCCCTTTCTTCTTGTTGTTCTCTTCGTCCACTCTATCCAAGCCTCTGCCACTGGTCCCCTTTTCCCTCCTCCTCCAGAGAACCTCTTCTTTCTCGCGCATTCCCCTCAGGCTGCTCACTCCCTTGGTAAGTCTCTTTGCGCTCGAATTTTTACTTTCTGTTTTTGTTTGAAATTTTCCTCTTCTAGATCTAGTCGTAGTTCTTCGATGTCGGGCCTCGAGTCTTCCGGCTCCTCCTCATCCTCAACTGACGGGGGGCATCTCCGTCCCCGTTGTTTCAAATTACGGTCCTTCCACCTCAGGCCGTCCGGCCTCTTTATCGCCACCCCCTTCCCCGATGTCGTAGACCTAATTTGGCGCGATTAGAGGCGCCTATGGTATCCCGGCCGACATAATTTTAGAACACGCGGCCTACCACCACCCATTACCCCCACTGGTCCCTCGACGTCCGGTGCCCTGGTCGTCCGCGGTAGGCCAAATTGTGGCCGGCTTGCGACTACCTCTCACCTTGTTAGATGTCGAGGTATGTAACCATTTCAATATTCCCCCCTGCCAAGGCATAGGCAATTTTTGGAGGATTTTGTATGCCGCGAACTCCTACAATCAGACCGGGGACCCCAAAATCACGAGCCGCGACATCTTCTCCCAATACTACCTTAAAAAGAGCACCAAAGATGTCGGGGTCGGGTACCAGTCATTCTGCGTGCGTCCTCAAAAGAAGAATTTCTTGCTTCACATCACCTCATCAGATAAAGTATGGCACCACTACCCCCTGTACGTGTCAGGTCCCTTCCTATCCGCGGATCTCCCCGATGATCTGACTCTTAACCACCTCGCCTTCAAATCCCGTGGTGAGTATCTCGGCTCTCCCTTCCTCTTCCAACGTACTCTTTCATTCTTTCCTAACCATGGTTTTTCTTCCGTGTACAGGGTGGCGACCGGATTCCAAGTCTCAGATATACTCCGGCATTTCCTGTCCTATCTTCCAACGACTCCGTGACCTGGGACCTAACCAAGCTGCCCATCTAGGTATTCACCCTACTACTGCGACTCCACTTCTGCACGTTCCTGCACTCCAACACTTCGGTGAGTTTTCTGCCCCTTTTTATCGCCCTCCCCCTCCCAAAGAACGCAAACCCCGAGCCTCCCCCAAGAAAAGGTCCCGCTCCCGCGCCTCCCACCGCAACCGCGAACATACCCCCTCGCCCGCCCCTGAAGGCACCCACTCCTATCGCTCCATCTCTGACTGGGCTGACCAGTACCACAACTCCCCCACTGACAACATGGATGTTCATACACAGAAGCTGTTTGACAGCGATTCTGACGACGAGGGGGTTGTAGAGGTTCCCTCTGCCGAGACCCGCACCTCTGAAGAACAACCGCCTTCCAAGAAACCGCGGACATCGAGTTCCGGCGGGCCTGAGCTCCCCATACCCCGTGACTCTGATTCTGATCCTAGGGACCCCACCCCCCTCGTTGCTACCCCATCCACTGCCGCGCCACCACTCCCGCCCCACCGGGCTGGCAAGGAACCGGCTTCGGTGCCCATGCCCACTGATGTCACGGCACCTTCCCCCGTCGCCGAAGAAGAGTTCCGCCCCGTCTTCAAGGTGCGCAACCGCAGAGTGAATACCTCTGACTCGGCTCTGGACAATGCCGCGGTTGCCTCTTCTTTATTTTATAACTCCCATTTGCCTCGCGATATCGCGTATGCCGACGGTGGTACGTTCGATTCGCACCGCACGTCATTGTACACCAACTGGGAGAGGGTACGTTCTCTCACTTTTCTCTCTCTCTCTTTTTTTTTTTTTTTTTTTTTTTCTCCCCCTTGTGTCTCAGGTCAGTCTGGATATCTCCTACATGATCCGCGGCCTGCTCAGTGCCCGAAACAAGCTGTCTACTTTGGAGAAGGAGCTGGAAGGACCCCAAGGGCTGAGAGCGTCCCATGCTAGCCTGCAATCCGAATTGGCGGCCGCCAACCTGGCCAAGCTGCAGGCCCAGGATGAGCTCCAGTCTGCTGAGCGCGCTCACCAAAAGTATATGGATCAAGTCAATGGTCGCCTAAGCCAGCAAAGGGACTCCCTTCTCCAGCACCATCAGCTCGCCTTGGACTCCGCGGCCCAAAGGCATCAAGAGGAGCTAGAGGCCCTTAAACAGAAGTACGAAGAGGCCAGCGCCGCCGAGTCCCAAAAGAACCTGGCGGACATGAACATACTCCGCGACCGCTTCAAGCTTCTGGCTGAGAAGAGGGTGGCCAAAAAAGTTCAAGAAACTATGGACAGACTCCTCCACGAGGGCCGCCTCCTCCCTGAAGGGCCGGTCGCTCCCACGAGCGGCACTCCCGACGTTGCGTTCTTTGACGGCCGCCGTCGGACCACAGAGTCCGATCCACGGCACCCTCCGGCGGATCTTTGAAAAGACGCTTCGGGGTGCCCGCCGAGGAGCCCGCCCCTAATGTTAACTAGGGACTTTTGTTTTGTTATAAGATGTTTTTACTTTCATGGCCCCGCAGTTGGCTATGCCTTCCATGTAACAAGATGTTTGGATTTTATATGTTTTATTATTGTCTCATGCATGTTTTCCTTTAACTCTTCTTTGTTATTCCAACTCCTCTTAGCGCTATCATCCGCTCCTGCATCACCCAAGGGGCTCGAACAAGTCGGGACCCCTAACTTCACACCCACGTGGTTGACATATGTGATCCGCGAACACCCCACCCCGCGGATCGTTCCAACTCCCACACTAGCCGGGAACACTCCATTGCCCCGGCTCGCTCGGGCTCTCGCCTATAGGGGCTCACTCATTGCCCCATGTATCTCTAACATCTCTCATACGCGGAGGGCTCATCCCACCCCGCGGGCTCGACCGGGTTGTCGCCGGTTAGGGCTCTCTCATTGCCCCATGTATCTCTAACATCTCTGCTCCGCGGAGGGCTCATCCCACCCCGCGGGCTCGACCGGGTTGTCGCCGGTTAGGGCTCTCTCATTGCCCCATGTATCTCTAACATCTCTGCTCCCATGGGGCTCATCCCACCCAGCGCTGGCTCGACCGGGTTGTCGCCCGGTTAGGGCTCTCTCATTGCCCCATGTATCTCTAACATCTCTCTCCCGCGGAGGGCTCATCCCACCCCGCGGGCTCGACCGGTTGTCGCCGGTTAGGGCTCTCTCATTGCCCCATGTATCTCTAACATCTCTGCTCCGCGGAGGGCTCATCCCACCCCGCGGGCTCGACCGGGTTGTCGCCGGTTAGGGCTCTCTCATTGCCCCATGTATCTCTAGCGTCTCCGGCTCAGCGGAGGCTCATCCCACCCCGCTGGCTCGGACCGGTTATCGCCGGGTTAGGGCTCTCTCATTGCCCCATGTATCTCTAGCATCTCTGCTCCGCGGAGGGCTCATCCCACTCCACGGGCTCGACCGGGTTGTCGCCGGTTAGGGCTCTCTCATTGCCCCATGTCTCTCTGGCATCTCCGACCCGCGGAGGGCTCCTCCCGCCCCGCAGGTCGCTCAGTCTTCTGCCCCTGCCGGGGCTACTCCATTGCCTCCGTGTTGCTGAATTCTGGGTCCGCGAGGGGCTCATCCCCCCCGCGGCTCGCCCAGTCTCTTACCCTTGCTGGCCCGCTCTATATTGCCCCCTGTTCTTGGATTAAGGTCCGCGAGGGCTCATCCCCCGGCTGCCCCGATCCTCTTACCTTTTTGGGCCGCTCTATTGTCCTCGCGGCGTTGAATTTTAGGGTCCTCGGGGGCTCATTCCCCCCGTGGCTCAGCCCTACTCTCATACTCAAGGGGTGCCTTCTATTTGTCCCTGTCCACTGATTCCTGGATAGTGCTATTCTCTATGACATTGCCTATAACCAACGTCATTTCATTCCCAAAAGTGCTGTGGTTTTATATATTTACATTCAGCTGTCGGTCTCTATGTTGGACCTCCTTACATCGTTTAAGCTTTTTCTACTTTCAACTATGAAACTTCTTCAACATTCTTACATTCCACGGTTTTTCTATCAATTTGCCCTCCACGGTTTGCAACTTGTAGGTCCCTGACCCTCCTGTCTCCACCACGGTGTACGGCCCCTCCCATGTTGGCCCCAGTTTCCCATCCTTCTCTTCCTTTGTGGTCGGAGTCACTCGCCGCAGCACCATCTCCCCAATCTGGAAATGTCGCGGCTTAACCCTTTGATTGTACTGTCTCTGCAATCTTCGGTGGTATTCTTCCAGTCGGATGCGTGCCGCGTCTCTTTTCTCTTCTACTAGGTTTAAGTCCCCCGCCAAAATGCGCCAGTTCGACCCATCCTTCACCACTTTGGTTCTCATTGTACTCTCGATCATCTCTGAGGGAATCACGGCTTCAACCCCGTATGCCATGGCAAATGGAGTCTCTTTGGTGCTAGTTCTCGGTGTGGTCCGGTAGGCCCATAGAACATGGTTCAATTCATCGGCCCAGGCGCCTTTTTTGTCCTCTAACTTCCTCTTCAGGTTGTTCATTATCGTCTTGTTAGAAGATTCAGCCGCCGTTCCCTCGGGGGTTGTAAAATTTGAGAATCCTGTTTCACCCGATATGATCGTAGAAACGCCGCTACTTTAGCTCCCGTGAATTGTGTCCCGTTATCTGCGATGACTGCATACGGCAATCCGAATCTACATATGATGTTTTCCCACAAAAACTTAATCACCTGTGTCTCTTTGACTTGCTGCAAAGGGACGGCCTCTATCCATTTTGTGAAATAATCGGTGGCCGCCAACATGTATCGCCTCTTGCCGCTGGCCATAGGCAGTGGCCCCACGACATCCATCGCCCACATGGAAAACGGCCACGGACTTGACACATTATGCAGGGGTTCGGCGGGAGCGAATATCCGCTGTGCAAACCTCTGACATTTGTCACACTTCTTGGCGAAGTCCGCCGCATCTCTCCTCATGTGTGGCCAAAAGTAACCCTGCGTCAACAGCCGGTGCGCGGTGGTCCTCCCTGCAGAATGGCTCCCACAGTCGCCCTCATGCAGCTCCCTCAACACCTCGTTAGCAGACCGCGGGCTTAAACATTTCAGCAAGGGCCCGTTGAAATTTTTCCGGTACAACTCCCCCTCCACTATGATGTACCTTTGGGAGGTCTGTTCCAGTCTTCTCTTTTCTTTCTTGTCGGTCACCTCTTTTCCTCCTAAGAAATCGACGATGGGATTCATCCAGCATTCTTCCTCCTCCATCACCCGACAAGTCACAGGCCCTTTCTTTTTCAGGGCTGGTCGGTCCACTCTGCTTACCATTATCACCCTATCCCTCGACCCGGCATCGCTGCCACCACATATGCTAATGCATCTGGCGTTAATCCGTTTCTCTCCATGACCAGTGCACGAATCGAATATCTGCGAATCTGCGGGCCTCTCTTTGCACCACCCGGATACTTTGCCATTCTCGGCACTGCTACCAAATTCCCCATTAACTTGGCAAATCACAAGATTCGAATCCGAGTACACCGTCAGCTCTCTGACCCCCGCATCCTCGGCCATCCTTAGTCCCGCTATCACTGCTTCATACTCCGCTTCATTGCTAGATCTTTGTGAACCCCAATCTCGCCGATCAACTCTATCGCGGGTTGTTATCGGTGTAACTAACACTACTCCTATGCCGCCGCTTTCATTCGATTAAGGCGATCCGTCCATGAATATCCTCCACCCATTTCTTTCATCCCACCTGATTCACATTGGGCTCCCCGTTTCTTTCGGTTCCATAACCATCTCTTCTCCCCAATTGGGATCTTCGCCGGAACTCCACTAGAAACTCGCTACGGCTTGTGCTTTCTTTCTCCGCGGTCCTACTCGATATTGTATCTCATAAGCACTAAAGCATCACCGCCCACTTCAACATCCTCCCGAACTTTCTGTCTTTAAGCGCCTGCTTGAGTGGTAGATTGGTGACCACTACCACGGGATGAGACTCGAAGTAGGGCCTCAGCTTCAGAGTCGAGAAGATTAGGGCCAGGGCATACCTCTCGATTCTGCTATATCTAGTCTCTGCATCCAGTAACGTTTTACTCTGAAAATATACCGGCTTCTCCACCCTGCCCACCAAGCGGACCAAAACTGAACTCACCGCATAATCGGATGCCCCCAGGTACAAGTACAACTTCTCCCCTTCTTCCGGTCGTGACAATAAAGGCGCTTTGCCCAAATACCCTTTCAATTCTTGAAATGCCTCTTCGCATTCGGTTGTCCACAAGAAATCTGGATTACTTCTCAACAGTCTATACAGCGGTCGGCATTTGTCGGATGACTTGGAAATAAACCTGTTTAATGCCGCCACTCTCCCCGCTAACCGCTGTACCTCCTTCACATTCTGCGGCGATGGCATCTCTACCAAGGCCCTTATCTGCTCAGGGTTGGCCTCTATACCTCGATGTGTCACGATGTATCCCAGGAACTTGCCCGTGGTCACTCCAAAGGTACACTTATCCGGATTCAATTTTAAGTTGTGCCTCCCGCGATATCTTTGAAGGTCTCCCGCAATCCCTCCAGGTGTTCTTCCTCCGACATACTCTTCTCCACCATGTCGTCTATATATATTTCGATCCCCTTCCGAATCTTGCTTTCAAACATCTTCTCCCCCAACCTTTGGAAGGTGGCTCCCGCGTTCTTCAGTCCAAAAGGCATCCTTGTATAGCAATAGGTGCCGCCTTCCACCACAAATGCTGTCTTGTCCTGATCAGGCCCATACATCGCTACCTGATTATATCCCATAGACGCGTCCATGAACGAGAACACCTTGTACCCCGCGGTCCTATCCACCAGTTCATCTACCCGCGGCATGGGGTAACTATCTTTCGGACATTCCTTGTTCACGTCTGTGAAGTCGACGCACATCCGCACTTTGCCATTCTTTTTAGGTACGGCGACCACGTTAGACAACCACTCGGTGAACTCGGTCTCCCGTATTATGCCAGCTCCCTTCAACCGTGATACCTCTTCGCGGATACTCTCTGCATATTTGGGCCTAATACTCCGCATCTTCTGCCTCACCGGCTTGGCTTCTTCCTTCATGTGCAACCTATGGCACGCAAACTCCGGGTCTAATCCCGTAACGTCCTCGATATCCCAAGCGAACACATCCCTATTTTCCGACAAGAACTGCACCATTTTATTCTTCCAATCATCCGATAGACTGGCCCCCACCGATGTGAATCTTTCTTCCTCTCCATCCCCTATATTTACCACTTCGATTTCATCTATCGTCTTCGAACCCTCCGCCAGCTTCTCCTTACTATCTGCGGAGGCGATCTGTAATTGCTATGCCTGCCTCTTCCTGGTATGGGAGCTTCCCTCTTCCATTTCATGCATCAATCGCTTCACTGTCCCTCTGTGACTGTTTTTGGCGGTCACCTGATCACCGCGGACCTCATATGTGCCCGTCGGAGTTGGGAACCTTATCACTTGATAGTAGGTGGACGGGACTGCCTTCATCTCATGAATCCACCTCCTCCCTAAGATGGCGTTGTATTGGGATGCGGAGTCCACCACCATAAAACGTGCAATCACCGTCACTGGGCCCGTGGTTACTTGGCGGCAAAGAGTTCCCCATAGGCTCATCCCCGCTTCCATTGAATCCGTACAAATTGGTGTGGGGAGGCCTCAACTGCCTTGGCTCCATTCCCATTTCCTCCAAAGCTCCCTTGAACAACAAATCTACAGCACTTCCACAATCCACCAACACTCTCTTTACCCGGTAATTACCCATTGTCACCGTGATCACCAGCGCGTCCTCATGCGGAGAGTCTACTCCCCGCAAATCCGCCAAGAAGGCGATCATGTTTTACGTCATGGTGATCCCCCTCTTGGTCGCGGTGCTTCTACTCTTTCCTCGACCTGCTGGATGCTCGCCGTCCTTCTCACCTTATCTCTATGCGCATTACGACTTAGCACCTCCCCGCTAAAAATCACATGTATGGTACCCAACAATTGGTCCTGTCGCGCCACTCGCTCCTCATTTTGTGCTTCCTTCACAAACTCCTTCATCTTGCCTTTCTCCACTAATCTCTGCACCATCCACCTCAAAGCATAGCAGTCATCTGTCTCATGGTTTCGCATCTGATGGTACGCGCAGTACGGTTTATCTGGCAGCTCTATGGGTTTATTCCGCGGACCCTCATACCCCTGCAGGCTTTTAATCAGAGGCAATATTTCACTCAGCGGTCTGTTCAGCGGCGTCACCTCTATATCTCGGTACGGCTTCCTCTCCCTATTCTCCCGCCGAGCTCCCTCCCGTACCCTCTCGACCCTCGGTGTGTAACCGCGGTTCCCCCAGCTTCCCTTGTCCGACGCCTTCTCTCTGTGATACTCCCTATCCCTATCCAAAGACAACACATCTCTCCCTGATTTCTTAGACTCCCTTGGTAGAGTATCCTCGTACCTGATGTACTTCTCTACCCGCGGATATAACTCATTACAGTCGCGAATTTCATTCTTTGCGCGGTGGTGGTGTACTCTCGCCCCCGGACGCAATCCTCGCTCAAAGGCAATAACCGCAGTTCTCTCGTCCAAATTCTCTACCTTCAGTGTCTCAGCCTTGAACCGACATAAGTACTCCCTTACTGTCTCTAGTGACTTCTGTCTCACATTGAACAGGGCCGCGATGTCCACCGCCCTTTTCTTCTGATGTATGAAATGACTCACGAAGGCTTGCTCCAATTCTTGGAAATTCTTAATGCTTCCCGCCGGCAGACGATAGTACCAATCCGACGCCCCTCCTTTCAAACTGGCGGGGAACATCATGCATCGCAATCCATCGTACCGTGCTTCCTGCCATAGCGGCATCTGTTGTCTGAAGTGATGGATATGGTCCGCCGGGTCCCCTTTCCCGTCGTACCTCTCGAACCGAGGCTGGTTAAAACGCTTTGGGACCTCCGACGCCCAAATGTCGTCCAGTTGGCGGATTCGCGGTTTAGCCCCTCGCCACCACCTGATTGGCCGCTCCTCCACGACTTTTCTCTCCTGGCGGTTCGCTTCCCCTATCCCTATCTATCATTTCCTGCACCCGCTCCATGGTCAGGCGGTCACCGGATTCTCCACCAAATTGGGTTCCTCTCCTTCCTCCCCCAAGCTATCATCCTCCTCTTCGTCCAGTCCTTCCTCTTCTCGTTCCCTCTCTCTCCTCAAACCATCGTTCTCTTCCCTTAGTCTTCCGATCTCCTCCCTCATAAGCCTCATCTCCTCCGCCCCCAGATCTGCTCTTCCGACTCCTTCTTCCTCTACTCCCGCCTCTGGCGTCATTTCCCGCATTGGCACTTTCTTTGGTCTACCTACTCGTTTCTTCGGAGCCATCTCTATTCTGCTTCGGATCCCCACAGACGGCGCCAAATGTAGTTACACAAAATATGGTAGGACCTCTCTCCTCCCTCTTTCTCCACTTTTTTTCACTCTTTTCTCTCCTCCTCTCTTTTCCCTATCCTCCCCTTTTTATATCCCTTCCTCTCTCATCTTATCTGTCCATCTGTCCCTCATCCGACCATCTCTCTTTCTGCCGTACCTCTGCCACGTCCGCGCTCTAGGGTTTCCCGGCTATGATCCCCTGCCATTCGATGGTCTCTCCCAAGGGTACTCCTCCACCTGATGTCCCGCTGACCTGGTCTTTCCCTAGGTTCCATTCCAATGCTCCCGTCCTATCTCCTTTCACTGACTCCTCCAGGAGGTCCGCTGACTTGTCAGCCTTTTTCTCCAATGGCCCCCTACGGTATTCATTCCTTAAAGTCAAATAGATAATGGGATGGTAGGGGAGCCATAGCGAGGTTGACACACTGAGAACCATCCAATCGTGTCTAACTCGTATTACAATTTTGTTTGATTGAGACAGTACAATCCACCCGTGTCCCTTATGTGCAGTCACACTTGCAAAAAATTGTTAATCATCTTTTGTGTAAGCTTCATTATATTTTGCTTCACTTCAGGGGAGGAAATGACTGGATAAAGTAATTAAAATAAGAATAGAACGTAGAAAAGTTGCTGATAAACAAAGAGTCCGAATTTGTGTACAGACTTGTCCACAAACAGTATATTTCCATTAGTTAAATTCATTTTCGATTGGTTTAACAGTTTTTTTGAACAATAATACAGTTTTTTGGGGCAGCCACTCCACCCATTAGAAAATGAGGTCTTGTTCACAGCTAAATACTTGAGTGTCCACAAACTTATTCTGATAAACAAAACATAAAAAGTGGAATAGATTTAAGTTTGGGACATTTATATTTTGGTCATACTATTAATAGCGAATTTAGGGTTTGGTCTATAATTAATCGTTTATTGCATTTTGGTCCCTAATTGACTGAGGTCCGTCCATACTTTCTTAATAGCCAAATTACCCTAACACATGTACTGCATGTGAAACTAATCAACGGGCGATCACTTAACTAGTATTTTGCAGTTTGGTCCTAGTGATAATAGTGATATTAGGGTTTGGTCTACAATTAATCGTTTATTGCATTTTGGCCTCGTCAATCCATCTAAAATTTCATAATACCATATTTATCCTTAAAATCATTAGCCATCATTTAATTATTTGATTTTAATCAATGGCTTGTCTTACACCATGTATATCTCAACTAACCGAGTCCTAAACTTACATTTTATATTTTTCATATCTTACCACCATAACCACCACTCAATTATCTCTTCCACCACTCAATTATCACCTCATTCATCACCATTCCACAATCACCGTCATCTAGCTTTCTCAACTTTATACAAAGATCAAAATCATTTGTCCTATTGAACTTAAAACACTATAGGACTACAAAAATTAATTTTGAATTTAAAAAAAAAAATAAAATTGGGTATTTGAAATTTCAACTTAAACTCCCTAATAAATGAGACAAAAATCTTAACAATCCGGTCTTATTTTAACCCGAAATCCAAAAAAAAATTGAGTATCAAAGATCAGCAACAAACTTGAATGTTCAAAAAGCGCCGACAAACTTAAAAATATGATCGTAAAGTGAAAATGTAAGAAATGTGTTTTTGATTGGTAGTTGATTGTGTTAATGGCGGCCATTGCTTTTATATAGTGGTGGTGGTGGCGATTCAGATTGTTATGGAGAGTGGAGGTGGTGGTGGAGTGGTGTTCAAGAAAAAAAATGTTAATTGTCTAAAATCGTTGGATTGAATGAATGAGATGATGTCATGTATAATTTTTAGTAATTGGTCCCACTTTTAATAGCAATATTTGCAGTTTGGTCCTCAAATAAGTCGGGCGTGTACAACATGTATAGGGTATTATAGGTATTTTAGAAAATATATGAACGGAATAGACATGGACCGTTCGGTCAACTCACAGTCAACACACTTAAACGGCAATTTTAGACCAAAGTGCAATAAACGATTAATTGTGGATCAAACCCTAAATTCACTATTAATAGTAGGACCAAAATGCAAAAACCCATTGAAATTTCACTACGTTTATGGGGTCTGAGTAGCAGAACAGTTCACTTGCAAATACTTTAAGCGCTCAGATATGCTTTGAAGAGATGAAAACCAACGTTCAGCTCCAAAGGCTATACCACTTTCAATAAGATCTTTGTAAAGGTAATCAATGTCCTTCTCGCCTTCAACTTCAACGTGTTCAATCCAAGTAACCTTTTGATTTCCAATAAAGAATACCATCTTAGAGAAAGTCCCTATTCTTTATCTTGGACTCATATTTTGCAGTTTCATAACTTGCAAATGGCGAATACAATTACCTTGGAGCACCTATTGACTATGTCTTGGATCACACATCCCGAAGGGAACTTCCACACTTTCAGACAAGAAGACTGATTCTCTTCGTAAGCATAAAATGATAGATCAACTACTGCCCATAAACCTTGTCCTATTTCCTTACAAAACCGAAGGAAATGAAGTTCTCGAGTTTGCACTACAGGTGAAAGCACCTGTAAAACTTGAGAAATCTGCGTTGACATATAGATTAGACTGGTTTCTTATAGGATCCACTTAAATTTTCACAATGACATACTTGGAGAGACAAGACCTTATATATGCAGCTGTTGCATTTTAGAATTTTTTAATGCAAATTGTTTTCAATTAAAAAAATTAGTGGCTTAGACATCTCTCAATGAGATTCATTGAACGAGACGACCTAAATATTTTTTTTATTATTATTTTTTTTGTCTGAAAGAGGAGAACATTTATTAGTTCTTACCAATTGCAAGGATCCACTACGGTTTCTATAACACCCCGTGTTTTTATTCTTTCTTTTTCCAAATAATAATAATAAAAATAATAATAAATAGATAAAACAGATATAGGGTACCCAGCAGTTACGGATAAAAGCCCGTAAGTAAGTAGATAAGTTTGAATCCTTGTTTTTCGGGAAGTTTTCTCACGTAGAGTTTTGGGAAAAAACACACGCTGAGGGTTTTAGAAAAAAAAAATGGAGTTTTACCGAAAGAAGAAAAGGAAGAGTTTTTTTCTCATTAGCTAGCTAAACGATACTTTCGAGCTTACAGGTGAGTAGATTAGTTTTTCTATTCACGCCTAACTTTTACCGTTCAAAGATTCCACTCATGGTTTTACGCTCTTTTCTGTCATTATTATTAGATCCGTTGATGTGAAAACTTGTTAAACCGTCGTTATGGCCCGGTTAAACTCTGGTTAAAACTTCGGAAAGTGGAATTTTGTCCCAAGTTTTATGGGCGTTAAGGGCGCTTAAAGCCCAATAGAGAAATCGTTTTTTCCTTGTTTGCACTTGTTTTGCATTCTTTTTATTTACCGTGGTTTGGAATTTTGTTGATGGATGTCGGGGGTGTGGTGTTTGAAGTAGGTTGTTGAGTGGATTGGAGTCTTTGTCGAGATTGACATTGGTGGTGTGGTGTTGGGGCTCCGAAAGCAAAGATCCGACACTAAGGGTGTCGCTGTTGGTTTTTTGATTTGTCGGCTTGAATTGGGTTGTTGTTGAGAAGTGGGATAGTGTAGAATGTATGAGGTCATCGATTGAGTGGAGTCATTAAAGCTTGAAGCTTTGAACAAGCTTTAATGGCGGCAACAAAGAATTTTCGATAGGTTATGTGAACATTGGTTGTTTTGGTTTTGATGCGAGGTTAAAATGATGATTGATGTCGGGGAAGTAAAGGGTTGGTGGAAGGGTTAAATACTAGTTTGGGTGGGGTCGAAGCTCTAGAAGCTGACCATTAATGGCGTCGACCTCGTTTTTTCATTATAAAGGAAGTCGCGTTTTGTTGGTATAGGTACATGGGGTTTTTCTCCATGAACCAAACCCGCTGGGTTTATTTTGGAGATGGATGGCGGTGGTGGCTATTGTGGTGGTGGAAGTTTGGGGAGGAAGGAGATGAACAAAGGAAAAAACAAATTTGGGCTTGGGCCAAAATCGTGTGGGCTCTTATGTTTTAACTTTTGGACTTTTAGTTTTTGGGCTTAAGTTAGACTATGGGCCTTTGGGTTAGAAGAGTTTGTGGACTCTGACTTTGACTGTTGACAAGAGTGGACTCTGACTTTGACCAGGGTTGACTTTGACCAGTTGACTCGAAAATTTGACTTTTTCCTAAAATTATGATTCGGTCTAATAGGATAAGTCTAGGACTATTAACGTGCTTGGCTTTAAGCTAAGACCTTTCTATATATACGTGTGTACGTGTATTAACTAATATGTAATTGTGCAGTATTTTATGATATACAACGTTATGATACTTATACACTTATGAAATTAATAACGCGTAAACAAAAAATACGTGAATCAAGATATTTCTTCGTTCTCGGAAATAATACATGAAATAAAGTTCAATAATCGTAAACAAAATTACCCCTTTTTAGAACTCTCCACGCTAAAATTTCATAATTTAGTTTTATATTTGCCATGTCATATGTTAGGTGGGCATTTATTGAATGTGCCATAAATGGCCCGTTAAGCGTTATCTATGGGTATTCATTGAATGTGCCATGAATGACCCGGTATTCATTGAATGTGCCATGAATGACCCGATTGTTTGGACTACCTGTAGAGAGAACGAACTAAGGTATTAAGCCTTGCTTGGTTAGTTGTATTCTTTGATTATCGCGAGTGTTTGGGTTACTTTTGAATACATAGGATATCTACATATGTTATATGCAAGTTCTAACTTTCTTTTGCGGGGAGGGTAGGACTTAATAACATTTTGTGCAAGGACGCCGTCCTACCACTTATCTGATGTGGACATCGGTAAGTGTAATTCAATTATTTAGATATTAAAAGGAGTTATTAGAATGAGTTAATAAAATGGAAGTTAATAAAATGGAAGTTTTGCTTGGGAAGAAATTATGCCGGTTGAGATGACGGAACTGCCTGTCTTCCAAGCTGAGAATGATTAGGTTATGATAGATTTAAAGTGTTAGTTGGATAAGTAAAGTTTGAAATGTTTATATGTATTTAGTCTACTCATACCAAAAATTCAATTTCTTTGACCCATGTTTGCTTTGTTTTGCTTGGCGTGGGTGTGTTCTTAGGAACATAGGTGGAAGGCGATGGAACCATGGCGTTTGAAAGAGATTTGACTTGGAGCGGTGGGAGTTTATTTTTATTAGGTCTAATCTTTTGAAAGTATGTAATAACGTAGTTTTCTTTTCATATGACATGAGAATACGATGTTGAGGACAATTATTCTTAGAATGTTATATTGATGATTTTTGGATGGAAGATAGACTTGTATAAAGTAATAAAGAGAAATTTTGGAGATTATTTGTGTTGTTAAGATTCTTTATGATGTGGGTTTTAGGTTTTGAACTGTGTTGTATTCACCCCGTCATAGCCTAGGTTTTTAGACAATTGAACCGAGTGAATGTTTGAGATATTTATATTTCAAATATTCATTTTTTTTTAATTGTTTAGAAATTCGGGCTGTGACAGTTTCCTCTGACGTTGGACTTAATTACTTCAACGACCACTGCATCCGCAACGATAGTTGGAAAGTATTTCATCCACTTGTTCTACACATTAAAAAAAAATACATAATCTGCAAGCTGAGAAATATGATCCAAAATCACATTGATATATTGGAAACATAAAGTAATTGAACTCACCACATCCATGAACATGTCAACTAAAGTTAATCCATCCATCATCACGACTCCTGAATGTCTAGATGCTTCCACCCAAGAATTTCCATTTTTAAAATGGTCATCTATTGGGAACAACCTTCTATAGTTATAAACATCCAGGATTTCTCTTCCATCAAAGGAAGACTTGCACCATAACTGCTCATTATTTTGAGAAAGTGTCATCAGTTCATCCACTGCTTTTGTAGCAATATGTGCCAGGAGAGCTATCTCGTACACTCCTATGTCTACAGGCGATCTAGGATCGTACATAGGAATACTTGCAAAATCAGGACCAGAAGAATTGCCGGTTACGTCTGCATCACCCCTTGCAGCTTGTAGGTCCAAGGCACTTGACATGTGTTGATATGAAGACATCCGACGTGCATCTTCCAGGTTGCCAGCAATGGTAGTTAGTCTTTCTAGCTGCAAAATTGTTTAAAAGAGTATGAAAATCTTACAGTGAATAGTGATCAAGTTTCCCTCAGAGAGAACTTTTTTATTATTTGGGAATTATAAGGAGCGAGCCACACAATTACATATGCTCAAGAAACATAAAACTACACCGGGTACTTCTGTCGCGAAACATCATACTATCATAGTGCAATATGATTGAAATATAAAATATCATATATGAAGAAACTACCTCATTCTGTAACACAATATTCTCCTGAAACAATCTTCTGTTCTCATCTTGACAACAATTTCCGCAATGCGCTTTATCCCATTCTTCCTTGAGACGGCTGTTCTCAACCCTGAGTGATTCATTCTCAGTACGTAGATTGTGATTCTCAAGTTGTTCATTTATAGACTGTACCACATAACCAAAAAAAAAATGTTCAGTCGTGAATATAAAAAAAGAATGAGAGCAAGAAGTAAGAAAACGAGATACCTTTTCTTTTATTCTCCTGTTTTGGAACCAGTACTTGATTTGTTGAGTGGGCAGTCCTAACTCCTGGCTTAGGCGGACTAGTTTTGTCTGATCTGCCACTCGTGATTGGTTGAATTCCCTTTCAGTCCATAAACTAGATTTTGGACCCGGGCATACGCCCGGGATCTATTAAATATTTTGTGTGCTGAAAAGGCTTTACAAAATGTCTCACACAAAAGTGAATAGGCTCTCTCAATTTGATCCCTTAGTTTTAGAAAGTACTTATCATAATTCTTTGGTCATTAATGTATTTGGTTTATTTTCAATAAAAATATATTATGATTCAAAATTTGCAGCCGTAATTTTCAAATAAAGTTATCTTCAACTCGATCTAAGCTTGTACAATAGTTTTATTAGATTTATGGTGATTTAGCGAAAAATTTTGAATCGGGAATATATTTTATTAAAAATAAACCAAAATATCGTTAATGGCGGCGATTATGAATGCATAAACTTAAAACCAAGATCACATTGAATAGTCTCTTCACTTTAATGGTTTAGAATATTAATCCGTAATTTTCAAATGAAATTATCTTAAACTCAATCTAGCTTGTATAATAGTTTTATTAGATTTATGGTGATTTAGCGGTAAATCATCACCGTTAAACTTACATACTAATGTGTATAAATCACTAACACATATTGATTGTTTCCATATCCTCAAAGAATACACTACTCCCACTTGAAAAGATTTATCACATGAACATGTCCTACGAATGGGTGTTGTTATATTAAATTATTCTAAAAAATATTAGCAACTATACATAGCTATGAGATATGAAAATTATATTAATTACTCATTTAAATTTCTTGCACCACTCTCTATAAAAATAAAGCATCAAACCTTGATAAAACTCATCGACTTCTTTTTATTGTTAGGTTTAATAATAAAAGTTTGATTGAAGTTTTGTGAGAATGCCCAATGTGGCGAAGATAATATTGAAGCTACTTGAATAGCAAGGCATTCCCAATCACAATAAAAGAATTATAATAAATACTACTTGAAATGCAAAACTATATTTGTCGAAACATTTATTCCCCCTATATATAATACAAATATGTTTTATGGTTATTAGTTAAATGTATTTGCATCAAGTTTCTGATTTTTCATTAATTATTCTTTGAGGTTAGTTTAATATATTACGTTGCATCTAGTTTCCAATTTCTCATTAATTATTCTTTGAGGTTAGTTCAATGCAGTTTCATCAAGTTTTCGATTTTCTGTTAATTATCATTTGAGGTTAGTTCAGTGCAATTGCATTCACTTTATGATTTCCCATTAGTTATTCATTAAAAGGTTAATTCAGTATAGTTGCATCTAGTTTTCAATGTTTCGTTAATTAGTGTTTGAGATTAGTTCATTGCATTTGCATCCAGGTTCCAATCTCCCGTTAATTACTCTTTGAGGTTAGTTCAATACATCTGCATCCAGTTTCTAATTTCCCGTTAATTGTTTTTCTAGGTTAGTTCGATAGTTTATAATTTCTATACAGTTTGCATATATGTAAGAGTCTATTTTTATAAACTCACTCTTGTTTTGGATTCCTAATTACTCATAATTACTCATGTGAGGAGGCTAAAAAATTGAACATTTATGCTTTGAGGTTAGTACGATGCAGTTATATCCAACTTTTGATTTCTAGTTAACTATTTTTTGAGGTTATTTCAATGCATTTGTATCCAATTTTGGATTTCCCGTTAGTTAATCTCTGATTTTAGTTTAATGCAGTTGCATCCAATTTTTAGTTTTCCGTTAATTATTCTTTAAGGTTAGTTCAATGCAGTTGCATCCAATTTTTGATTTTATGTTAATTGTTCTTTGAGGTTAGTTCAATGCATTTGCATCAAGTTTTCGATTTCCTGTTAATTATTTTTTTAGGTTAGTTCAATGCAGTTACATCAAATTTATAATTTTTCGTTAATTATTCATTTAGGTTAGTTCAGTACAGTTTCATCCATTTTTTAATGTTTCGTTAATTAGTCTATGAGATTAGTTTATTGCATTTGGATCCAGTTTCCGATTTTCCATTAATAACTCTTTAAGGTTAGTTCAATACATCTGCATCTAGTTTTTGATTATTTATACTTTTAGGTTAGTTCGATACAATTATATCCGGTTTCTGATTTCCCGTTAACTATTCTTTGAGGTTATTTCAATGCATTTGTATTTAGTTTCCGATTTCCCACCAATTATTCTATGAGGTTAGTTCAATGCAGTTGCATTCGATTTTTGATTTTCTGTTAATTATTTTTTGAGTTAACTTCAATGCATTTGCATCCAGTTTTCGGTTTCCCATTAATTATTATTTGAGGTTTCTTTGATGTATTTGCATATCGTTTCTGATTTTCCATTAGATATTTTTCAAGGATTTGCATCCAATTTCTAATTTCCCGTTAGTTACTCTTTGTCGTTAGTTTAATGCAATTTGCATAAAGTTTCTAATTTCTCATTAATTACTCTTTGAGCTTAGTTATATATTTGAATACAGTTTCCAATTTCCTTATAATTATTAAATGTGGTGTATAATACCAACTTCTACTGATTCATATGTAGTGTCCTTGCAAACATGACATAAAAAGTAAATTATGCTTAATTTACTATGTGCATGGGATCATCGAAGATTATGTAGTTCCCGATTTTTCGTTAATTATTATTTAAATTATGCATGACTCACTACGTGGAATCTTCAAAGATTATCTACGAACGGGTATTGTTATATTAATTATTCTGAAAAATATTTGCAAATATGCATAACTATTATATATTAATATTATATTAATTACTCAACCAAATTTCTTATAACGTGAAAACCTCACTCTCCATTAAAAAAAAAACTCACATTTGATAAAATCCTTCAACTTCATTTTGTTGTTTAATAATATAAGTTTGATTGAAGTTTTGTGAGATTACCTAATAAGGCGAAGTTCATATATATTGAAGCTACTTAAATAGCAAGGAGTTCACAATCATACGGAAAGAGATAATATAAATACCATTTTAAATGCAAAACTATACTTATCGAGACATTCCCACAACATATAGCCCAACTATGTTTTGAGGTTAGTTCAATGTATTTGCATTCAGGTTTGATTTTTCTCATTATTTATATTTTGAGGTTAGTTCAATGCAGTTGCATCCAATTTCAATTCCGTTATTTATTTTTTTTGAGATCGGTTCAATGCAGTTGCATCTAGTTTCGATTTATCGTTAATTATTCTTTTGATTAGTTCAATACATTTGCATCCAATTTCCAATTTTTGTTGTTAATTGTTATATTATTTGAGGTCGGTTCAATGCGGTTTTAATCTAGTTTCTGATTTCCCGTTAATTATTTTGTAAGATTAGTTTAATGCATTTGCATCCATTTTTCGATTTCTCATTTATTATTTAATAAAGTTGCATTTTCATCTAGTTTCCGATTTCCCGTTAATTATTGTTTGAGGTTAGTTCAATGAGTTTACATTCAGTTTCCGATTTTCCGTTAATTATTTCTGGAGGTTTTACATCCAGTTTATTTTTTTAGATTAGTTCAGTGCAGTTGCATTCGGTTTTCGATTTCCCATTAATTATTTTTTAAGATTAGTTCAATGCATTTGCATTATGTTTCCAATTTATAATTTTTTTTTTTAAAGTTAGTTCAAATGCATCTAGTTTTACGATTCTCTCTTAATTTAATCTTTGAGGGTTAGCTCAATGCATTTGCATCAATTTCGATTTTTTAGACAATTATTTTTTGATGTTAGTTGAATATATTTGCATCCAAGTTTTAATTTTCTGTTAATTATTATTCTTTGAGGTTACTTTAATGCGGTTCTATCCATATTCCTATTTTCTATTATTTACTTTTTTAAGATTAGTTTAATGCTTGCATTTGCATCCGATTCGATTTCCCATTAAATATTAGTTACGTTGTGGTTAGTTCGATGCATTTGCATCCAATTTTCAGTTCCCCATTAATTGTTTTTTTTTTTACATTAGTTTCAATCAATATTATATATTTTTAAAATATTTGTCATTATTGTTTTGCCGTTATTTATTTTTTTATTTTCTATTATATATTTTGTGATGTTATTTTTTGTATAATTGCTTTTAACTATGTTTTGAAGCCATGTTAAGGATATATTTGAAATAAATTAGGTGTTTTATCATAGACACTAAAATTGTATAATTTGTAATAGGGAATTAGTTTTATAAATCACCTATTTTTTTTTGCAATTTTTTATTTGATCAAATATATAATAATTGGAACACAAAAAGTGTTTGATTAAGTAATAGGAAATTACTTTCTACACACCACCTTTTTTTAGCAATTTTTTTATTTGATCAAATATATAAGAATTGGAAATACACTCAAACTTTCTAAATACAAAATTAGAAATACAATCAAACTGTCTAAAGAGGTTCAATGTGGGATTATAGGCTATTAGAAAATATTATCTTTCATACTAAAGTGCCACATACGATAGAGAAAAAGCTAACTCTCATATTAGAGTGCCACATAGGAGAGAGAAAATCCTCATTTAAAAGTCTCTCTTTTAAGTATATAGACTAGATTTTGGACCGGACATATGTCCGGATCTATTAAATATTTTATTTGTCTTTGAAAAAGGCTTTACAAACTGTTTCACACAAATTTTTAATCGGAATATATTTTTATTTAAAATAAATCAAAATATCGTTAATGAAGCAAATGATTATAGTACATAAGTACTTAGAAACTAAATGATCAAATTGAGATATCCTATTCACTTTGTGGTTTAGGATATTAATCCGTAATTTTTAAATAGAATTATCTTAAACTCGATCTAGCTTGTATAATAGTTTTCTTAGATTTATAGTGATTTAGCGACAAATTTTCGAATCATAATATATTTTTATTGAAAATAAACCGAAATACGTTAATGAGCAGCGATTATGGTGCATAAGTACTTGGAAACTAAGGGATTAAATTGAGATAGCATATTCACTTTGTGGTTTAGAATATTGATCCGTAATTTTCAAATGGAATTATCTTAAACTCAATCTAGCTTGTATAATAGTTTTATTAGATTTATGGTGATTTAGCTGTAAATCATCACCGCTTCAACTTACTTAAAATGTGTGCACAAATTACTAAAACAGATTGATTATTTCCATATCATCAAAAAATACACTATTCCCATTTGAAAAGATTTATCATATGAACGTGTCCTATGAATGGGTGTCATTATATTAAATTATTCTAAAAAATATTAGCAACTATGCATAGCTATGAAAAAAATGAAAATTATATTAATTACTCATTTAAATTTCTTGCAACACTCTCTATAAAAAGAAAGCACCAAACCTTGATAAAACTCATCGATTTCTTTTTATTGTTAGGTTTAATAATATAAGTTTGATTAAAGTTTTGTGAGAATGTCCAATGTGGCCAAAATAATATTGAAACTGCTTGAATAAAAAAATTATAATAAATACTATTTAAAATGCAAAACTATATTTGTCGAGATATTTATTCTCCCTACATATAATACAAATATATTTTAGGGTTATTAGTTCAATGCATTTGCATCAAGTTTTTTATTTTCCATTAATTATATATTCTTTGAGATTAGTTTAATGTAGTACGTTGAATCCAGTTTCTAATTTTTCACTAATTATTCTTTAAGGCTAGTTCAATGTAGTTGCATCAAGTTTCCAATTTTCTGTTAATTATTATTTGAGGTTAGTTCAGTGCAATTGTATCCACTTTATGATTTCCTGTTAGTTATTCATTAAGGTTAATTCAGTACAGTTGCATCCAATTTTCGATGTTTCATTAATTAGTCTTTGAGATTAGTTCATTGTATTTACATCCATGTTCCAATCTCCCGTTAATTATTCTTTGAGGTTAGTTTAATACATTTGCATCCAGTTTATGATTTTCCGTTAATTGTTTTTCTAGGTTAGTTCAATAGTTTACAATTTCTATACAGTTTGCATACATGTAATAGTCTGTTTTTATAAACTCACTTTCATTTTGGGTTCCTAATTACTCGTAATTACTCATGTGAGAAGGCTAAAAAAATAGACATTTATGCTTTGAGGTCAGTGCGATGCAGTTACATCCGACTTCCGATTTCTAGTTAACTATTTTTTGAGGTTATTTCAATGCATTTGCATCCAATTTTTGATTTCCCGTTAGTTAATCTCTGATTTTAGTTTAATGCAGTTGCATCCAGTTTTTGGTTTTCCGTTAATTATTCTTTGAGGTTAGTTCAATGCAATTGCATCCGATTTCCGATTTTATGTTAATTGTTTTTTGAAATTAGTTCAATGCATTTGCATCAAGTTTCCGATTTCTCGTTAATTATTTTTTGAGGTTAGTTCAATGCAGTTACATCAAATTTATAATTTCTCGTTAATTATTCATTTAAGTTAGTTCAGTGCAGTTTCATCCATTTTTCAATGTTTCGTTAATTAGTCTTTGAAATTACTTCATTGCATTTGGATCCAGTTTCCAATTTTCCGTTAATAACTCTTTAAGGTTAGTTCAATGCATCTGCATCTAGTTTCTGATTATTTATGCTTTGAGGTTAGTTCGATACAATTATATCCGGTTTCTGATTTCCCGTTAACTATTCTTTGAAGTTATTTCAATGCATTTGCATTTAGTTTCCAATTTCCCACCAATTATTCTATGAGGTTAGTTCAATGCAGTTGCATTCGGTTTTTTATTTTTTGAGTTAAGTTCAATGCATTTGCATCAAGTTTTTGGTTTCCCATTAATTATTATTTGAGGTTTGTTTGATGTATTTGCATACCATTTTCGATTTTTCGTTAAATATTTTTCAAAGATTTGCATCCAATTTCTAAATTCCCGTTAATTATTCTCTGTCGTTAGTTTAATGCAATTTGCATAAAGTTTCCAATTTCTCGTTAATTACTCTTTGAGCTCAGTTATGTATTTGAATCCAATTTTCAATTTTCTTATAATTATCTAATGTGGTGTGTAATACCAACTTCTACTGATCCATCTGTAGTGTCATTGCAAACATGACATAAAAAGTTAATTATGCTTAATTTACTATGTGGGATCATCGAAGATTATTCAGTTTTCGATTTCATGTTAATTATTATTTAAATTATGCATGACTCACTATGTGGAATCGATCTTCAAATATTATCTACGAACGTGTGTTGTTATATTAATTATTCTGAAAAATATTTGCAAATATGCATAACTATTATATATTAATATTACATTGATCACTAAACCAAATTTCTTATAACGTGAAAACCTCACTCTCCATTAAAAAAAAAAACTCACATTTGATAAAACCCTTCAACTTCATTTTGTTGTTTAATAATAGAAGTTTGATTGATGTTTTGTGAGATTGCCTAATAAGGCGAAGTTCATATATATTGAAGCCACTTGAATACGGAAAGAGATAAGATAAACACCATTTTAAATACAAAACTATATTTATCGAGACATTCCCACAACATATAATCCAACTATGTTTTGAGGTTAGTTCAATGCATTTGCATCCAATTTCTGATTTTCTGTTATTTATATTTTGAGGTTAGTTTAATACAGTTGCATCCAATTTCCAATTACCGTTATTTATTTTTTAAGATCAATTCAATGCCGTTGCATCCAATTTTTGATTTCACGTTAATTATTCTTTTTGGTTAGTTTAATATATTTGCATCAAATTTCCAATTTCCTGTTAATTATTCTTCAAGGTCAGTTCGATGCATTTACATCCAGTTTTTTTTATTTCCCGTTAATTATTTTGTGAGATTAATTTAATGTATTTGCATCCAGTTTCTGATTTCTGATTTATTATTTGATAAAGTTGTATTTGGATCTAGTTTCCGATTTCCCGTTAATTATTTTTTAAGATTAGTTCTACGCATTTGCATTATGTTTCCAATTTATAATTAATTTTTCTTTGAGATTAGTTCAATGCGATGATTCGGTTTCGATTTCTTTAATTTAATCTTTGAGGGTTAGCTCAATACATTTGCATCCAGTTTTCGATTTTCTGACAATTATTTTTTAATGTTAGTTTGATGTATTTACATCCAAGTTTTGATTTTCCGTTAATTATTCTTTGAGATTAGTTTAATGTAGTTGTATCCATATTCCGATTCTCTATTAATTATTTTTTAAGATTAGTTTAATGCTTATATTTGCATTCAGTTTTCGATTTCCCGTTAAATATTATTTGAGGTTAGTTCGATACATTTGCATCCAGTTTTTGGTTCCCCATTAATTGTTTTTTTACGTTAGTTTCATTCAATATTATACATATTTTAAAATATGTTATTATTGCTTTGTCGTTATTATTATTTTTTTCATTTTCTATTATATATTTTGTGATGTTATTTTTTGTATAATTGTTACGTGTTAAGGATATATTCAAAATAAGTCGGTGATTTATCATAGTCTCATAGACACTAAAATTGTATGATTTGTAATATGAAATTAGTTTCTACAAATCACCTATTTTTTAGCAATTTTTTTTATTTGATCAAATATATAAAAATAAAACAATAAAAGTGTTTGATTCGTAATATGAAATTACATTCAACAAATCACCTATTTTTTAGCATTTTTTTTTATTTGATCAAATATATAAGAATTGAAAATACACTCAAACTCTCCAAATATAAGAATTAGAAATACACTCAAACTCTCCAAAGAGGTTCAATGTACGTAGGATTGTAAGCTATTAGAAAATACTATCTTTCATATTATAGTGCCACATAGGATAGAGAAATAGCTAACTCTCATATTAGAGTGCCACATAGGAGAGAAAATCCTCCTTTTTAGGTCTCTGTTTTTAGTATATAGACTAGATTTTGGACCGGGCATATACGGATCTATTAAATATTTTGTGTCTTTGAAAAGGCTTTATAAAATGTCTCACACAAATTTTCGAATCAGAATATATTTTTATTGAAAATAAATCAAAATATGTTAATGAGCATCGATTATGGTACATAAGTACTTAGAAACTAAGAGATCAAATTGAGATAGCATCTTCACTTTATGGTTTAGGATATTAATCCATAATTTTTAAATAAAATTATCTTAAACCCGATCTAGCTTGTATAATAGTTTTCTTAGATTTATAGTGATTTAGCAGCAAATTTTCGAATCAGAATATATTTTTATTGAAAATAAACCGAAATACGTTAATGAGCAGCGATTATGGTGCATAAGTACTTGGAAACTAAGGGATCAAATTGAGATAACCGAGCAGCGATTATGGTACATAAGTACTTGGAAACTAAGGGATCAAATTGAGATAGCCTCTTCACTTTGTGGTTTAGGATATTAATCCGTAATTTTCAAATGAAATTATCTTAAACTCGATCTAGCTTGTATAATAGTTTTATTAGATTTATGGTGATTTAACGGTAAATCATCACCGCTCAGCTTATGTAATAATGTGTACAAATCACTAAAACAGATTGATTGTTTCCATATCCTCAAAGAATACACTACTCCCACTTGAAAAAAATTATCACATGAACGTGTCCTACGAACGGGTGTCGTTATATTAAATTATTCTAAAAAATATTAGCAACTATGCATAACTATGAGATATAAAAATTATATTAATTACTCAATTAAATTTCTTGCACCACTCTCTATAAAAAGGAAGCATCAAACCTTGATAAAACTCATCGATTTCTTTTCATTGTTAGTTTTAACAATAGAAGTTTGATTGAAGTTTTTTGAGAATGTCCAATTTGGTGAAGATAATATTGAAGCTACTTGAATAGCAAGGCATTCCCAATCAATAATAAAAAGTATGATAAACACTACTTAAAATGCAAAACTATATTTGTCGAGACATTTATTCCCCTACATATAATACAAATATATTTTTAGGGTTATTAGTTGAATGCATTTGCATCAAGTTTATGATTTTCTATTAATTATTCTTTGAGGTTAGTTTAATGTAGTGCGTTGCGGCCAAAATTCTCATTAATTATTCTTTGAGGTTAGTTCAATGCAGTTGCATCAAGTTTCCGATTTCCTATCAATTATTATTTAAGGTTAGTTCAGTGCAATTGCATCCATTTTATGATATCCCGTTACTTATTCATTATGGTTAATTCAGTACAGTTGCATCCAATTTTTGATGTTTCGTTAATTAGTATTTGAGATTAGTTTATTGCATTTGCATCCAGGTTCTAATCTCTCGTTAATTACTCTTTGAGGTTAGTTCAATACATCTGCATCCAGTTTCTGATTTCCTGTTAATTGTTTTTATAAGTTAGTTCGATAGTTTACAATTTCTATACAGTTTGCATACATGTAAGAGTCTGTTTTTTTAAACTCACTTTCATTTTGGGTTCCTAATTACTCGTAATTACTCATCTGAGAAGGCTAAAAAAGCGGACATTTATGCTTTGAGGTCAGTGTGATGCAGTTACATCCGACTTTCGATTTCCAGTTAACTATTTTTTTATGATATTTCAATGCATTTGCATCCAATTTCTGATTTCCCGTTAGTTAATATCTTATTTTAGTTTAATGCAGTTGCATCTAGTTTTTGTTTTTCTGTTAATTATTCTTTGAGGTTAGTTTAATACAGTTGCATCCAATTTCCGAATTTATGTTAATTGTTCTTTGAGGTTAGTTCAATGCATTTGCATCAAGTTTTCGATTTCCCATTAATTATTTTTTGAAGTTAGTTCAATGCATTTACATCAAATTTATAATTTCCCGATAATTATTCATTTAGGTTAGTTCAGTGTAGTTTCATCTATTTTTCAATGTTTCGTTAATTAGTCTTTGAGATTAGTTCATTGCATTTGGATTAAGTTTTCGATTTCCCGTTAATAACTCTTTAAGATTAGTTCAATACATCTGCATCTAGTCTCTGATTATTTATGCTTTGAGATTAGTTCAATGCAATTATATCTGGTTTTTTATTTCCCGATAATTATTTTTTGAGATTATTTCAATGCATTTGCATTTAGTTTCCGATTTCCCACCAATTATTCTATGAGGTTAGTTTAATGCAGTTGCATTCGGTTTTTTATTTTATGTTAATTATTTTTTGAGTTTAGTTCAATGCATTTGCATCCAGTTTCCGATTTCTCGGCCCATTAATTATTATCTGAGGTTTGTTTGATGTATTTGGATACCGTTTCCGATTTTCCGTTAAATATTTTTCAAAGATTTGCATACAATTTCTAATTTCCCTTTATTTATTATCTGACGTTAGTTTAATGCAATTGCACCCATTTTTCAATTTCTAGTTAATTAGTTTTTTAGTTTAGTTTATTGCATTTGCATAAAGTTTCCAATTTCTCGTTAATTACTCTTTGAGCTCAGTTATGCATTTGGATCCAATTTCCGATTTCCTTTTAATTATCCAATGTGGTGTATAATATCAACTTCTACTGATCCATCTGTAGTGTCCTTGCAAACATGACATAAAAAGTAAATTATGTTTGATTTATTATGTGGGATCATTGAAGATTATCCAGTTCCCGATTTTCCATTAATTATTCTTTAAATTATGCATGACTTACTATGTAGAATATTCAAAGATTATCTACTTAACGGTGTTGTTGTTATATTAATTATTTTGAAAAATATTTACAAATATACAAAACTATTATATATTAATATTATATTGATCACTCAACCAAATTTCTTATAACGTGAAAACCTCATTCTCCATTAAAAAAAAATAACTCATGTACCTTTAATAAAACCCTTCAACTTCATTTTGTTATTTAATAATAGAAGTTTGATTGAAGTTTTGTGAGATTGCCTAATAAGGTGAAGTTCATATATATTGTAGCTACTTGAATAGCAAAGAGTTCCTAATCATACGGAAAGAGATAAGGTAAACATCATTTTAAATGCAAAACTATACTTATCGAGACATTCCCACAACATATAACCCAACTATGTTTTGAGGTTAGTTAAATGCATTTGTATCCAGTTTCTGATTTTCCGTTATTTATATTTTGAGGTTAGTTCAATACAGTTGCATCCAGTTTCTGATTTCTCGTTAATTATTCTTTTCGATTAGTTCAATACATTTGCATCCAATTTCCAATTCCCTGTTAATTGTTATTTGAGGTCAGTTCAATGCATTTGCATCCAGTTTCTGATTTCCCAGTAATTATTTTGTGAGATTAGTTTAATGCATTTGCATCCAGTTTCTGATTTCTCGTTTATTATTTGATAAAGTTACATTTGCATCTAGTTTCCGATTTCTCATTAATTATTGTTTGAGATTAGTTCAATGAATTTGCATCCAGTTTCCTATTTTCCATTAATTATTTCTTGAGGTTACTTCAATGCATTTGCATCCAGTTTATTTTTTGAGATTAGTTCAGTGCAGTTCCATCCGGTTTCCGATTTCCCATTAGTTATTTTTTAATATTAGTTCCACGCATTTGCATCATGCTTCCAATTAATAATTAATTTTTCTTTGATGTTAATTCAATGCAATTGCATCCAGTTTCTGATTTCCTATTAATTTAATCTTTGATGGTTAGCTCAATGCATTTGCATCCAGTTTCCGATTTGCCGACAATTATTTTTTTATGTTAGTTTGATGTATTTGCATCCAAGTTTTGATTTTCCATTAATTATTCTTTGAGGTTAGTTTAATACAGTTGTATCTATATATATTCCAATTTTCTATTAATTACTTTTTAAGATTAGTTTAATGTTTGCATTTGCATCCAATTTTTGATTTTTCGTTAAATATTATTTGAGGTTAGTTCGATACATTTGCATCCAGTTTTCGGTTCCCCATTAATTGTTTTTTTACATTAGTTTCATTCAATATTATATATATTTTAAAATATTTGTCATTATTGCTTTGCCGTTTTTTTTTTTTTTTTTTTTTTTTTTTTTTTTTTTTTTTTTTTTTCTATTATATATTTTGTAATGTTATTTTTTATATAATTGTTTTTAACTATGTTTTGAGGCCGTGTTAATGATATATTCGAAATAAGTCGGTGTTTTATCATAGACACTAAAATTGTATGATTTGTAGTAGGGAATTAGTTTATACAAATTACATATTTTTTAGTAATTTTTTTTATTTGATCAGATATATAAGAATTGGAACACTAAAAGTGTTTGATTCGTAATAGAAAATTACCTTTTACAAATCACCTATTTTTTAGCAATTTTTAAAAATATTTGTCATTATTGCTTTGCCGTTATTATTTTTTCATTTTCTATTATATATTTTGTGATGTTATTTTTTGTATAATTGTTTTTAACTATGTTTTGAGGCCGTGTTAAGAATATATTCGAAATAAGTCAGTGTTTTATCATAGACACTAAAATTGTATGATTTGTAATAAGGAATTATACAAATTATCATTTTTTTTTATTTTTTTTTATTTGATCAAATATATAAGAATTGGAACACTAAAATTGTTTGATTCATAATAGGAAATTACCTTTTACAAATCACCTATTTTTTAGTAATTTTTTTTATTTGATCAAATATGTAAGAATTGAAAATACACTCAAACTTTCCAAATATAATAATTAGAAATACACTCAAACTCTTCTAAGAGGTTCTATGTATGTGAGATTGTAGGCTATTAGAAAAGACTATTTTTCATATTAGAGTGTCACATAGGAGAGAGAAAAAACTAACTCTCTCATATTAGAGTGCCACATAGGAAAGAGAAAATCCTCAATTAGAGGTCTCTGCTTTAGTATATAGACAAGGTTTTTTACCCCGGCCATATGGCCGGGATCTTTTAGATAGTTTTTGCCATAATTGTTTTATAAATTTTGCAAACTTACTTTGTGGATCTTTAATTTGTTGTTTAGGCAAAACCATCAATTAAGAAATAATCAATTTGTTTATGTTGCACACCACTTTTGCAATATTGTTGCAAGGGGAATTCTATGTGCTAAGAATGTTTTTAATGGGAATGGATATATGGAGTATAAACAGCTTATTATTTAGACACTTACGTAAATACCTCGCTCAAAAGAGTTTCCAAGCTGGAATAGAACGCCCACCTAAGAGAAATTAAGAAAATCTTGCTTGGGTGGTAATTTCCTCAATTTGCTGAATTTAAGGAGTCACTACCTTGTAAATCAAACAATTGCTTAGCTCAGGGAGCATATGATAGAAAGATAAATAACTAACGCCAAACATATTTCAGGTAACGTAGTTTAAACTGGACCAATCAATTTCAATCTGGGATAAGTACTATAGTGATCAGTTTGATCAGTAGTATAACTTGTGAATGACATGATCATGTCTAGATGCCTCAATTCTTAGCTTGTTTGTGAATATATTGTAGTAGATGTTTGTAAAACTGTAACCATTGTAGCATTCTCGATCTATAACCACCCGGTCTTTGAGTACTTACTTATCTATTAGAAAGAGGCTTCATAAATGATGTCAATACTGCACCTACACATCACGTGCTCACAATTGTTATTGTATTATCTCTTAGAGGTTTTTAGGGTGACCTAATACTTTTAGCTATCGTTGAGTTTTGAGGCTATACCATTATTTTTAGGAATGTGTACGTCCTTAAGGTTCTTAGCTTTTCGAAAGTGGGAGAGGAGACACAACTTTTGGACCACGAACTCTCTTCTAAGAAAAAATATAATTAAATTGATGATATATATGAAACCGATATATATATTGATAATCTGCCAAAGTTGTATATAATAATCGCTTAAGCCAAGCCAATGTCTACCCATTTCATTGGAGCTACAATAATATAATTCCAAAGTTTTTTAATTTTTTTTTGTTATAACTTTCCATCAACTACATTCAACTACATTCTTGAAAACATAGTTTGAATAACATTATCACACGTCTAACAACAAACAAATTGAACACAAATCAGAGCACTACTCCATTATCACATACACTTTATTTACCAAAAATCAGTTCAATGGATCTTATACATATACCTATACATAATCAATTCAATACATGCATATTCCATAATTAATATATAAATAACACCGCATTCAAATAGCTAGCTTGAAGCTCAAACATCAAACTTTTTCTACATAATTAAGGTAAAAGACTAAAGGATTAAACACCGTACCATAGGTTGAAGCCTTGAACGCCATAACCTCGACTATATATATTTAGTATTATACACCAAAAAAAAGGCATACTACACATACCTATGGAAAGAAAGACGGTCTTAATAATCTCTATACCAAGAAAACCATTCCTCTTATTTCCTAATTTCGTGTCTGATTTCCTATCTTGTTCCACCGTTAGATAGTACTGTGAGGTATGGAATTTAATCAATAACGTATCTCATGCACTCACGACTGTCAATACTTGCAACATGTATATCCCAACCAAGACCATGAATGTAGATATTAATGAATATCGCAATATGCAATTGTAGGAATTAGTTAAATATACAAATTCATTGAAGTGAAGATCGAGTTAGTAATGGAAACCTTGCATAGGAATTCATGTTTTGAATGCAACGAAGGGTCAAATTTCATGCTATTTGTTTCCTGATCGGATCAGAATTGATTTCTAAATGTGGCTTATATTTCTTTACCTTTTTTTCAGTATATTATATTTGTTATTAGTTCAACTGTTCAAGGCTCAATTATGAAACTAAATACACAAAGATATAATTATTAAGGCATTTAATTATATTTGTTTACTTAAAAGTCCAAGTTCAATTAGGAAACTAAATACATAAAGATATAATTATTAAAAGTGTCCACTTGGGAGAACTCTCTCCTTGGAGAGCGCCACCTAAGAGAGACTGTCCACCTCAGCGGTACTCTGCTTTAATATAGAGAGAGGTGATAGTAGATAGTAGATAGTAGACAAAACAAAATAAATCCCAGATATATTAATTTTACTTATCTTCATAATTCGTTTCAAAGAAAAGAGGCCTAATATAATAATTCATCAACGTTTTCCAAAGTGATGATTCTAATTCAAAATCTCAATGAAAGTTTGGCATATATCGTGACATGTGGACGTCTTTATTTCACAGACACAGACAGGAATTCGATGCCCATGAAATTTCGTTAGATATATTCAATGTCGACATCTGAAAGTTGAAATTTTCTTAGTGTTACGATTTTGACGGTATTTAATAATGGTCTGTTTGAAATGTTTTTAAAGGTAAACAAAAGTGTCCATGTATCCTGTATCCTTGTATTATGAAATTTGAACTAATTTAATTTAATTTAATTAGTTCAATCCAATTTGATTTCACCTCTTTGCCTCCGTCCCGAATTGAGAAAAGTATGGGAATTTCATAATTGTTTCATTTAGAGGATAAAGTTCCTTGAATGTATCAAGTGGTATGCTTGACAATATTGTGCTCATGCTCGGGTATTTAAATGATTTTAGAAGAAAAAAAATGAAAATGATAAAATTAAACGAGTGGAGTCCCTTAATGCTCCATGGCACCACGACCCTTTTTTTTTTTCCGACTCTAATAAAGTTTATATACATAGATTTCTAATCTTTAATATTCCAACAAATCTACCAAAATAATCTATGAACGATAACCCAGATTTAAATAGAACTTCGTTGTCATTTTCATTGGGATCCACATGGAGCTAAGATCTATACTATAGAAAGCAACGGCCAAACATAATGCAATAAAAAAATAAACTTTTAATCAAATCAAGATTTGCTATAAGAATGAAATATAAATATTTAAAAAAAAAAATATACAAGAATATAAAGAAAGTGAGGTATTTTACTCTTCGAGTTTTTCAACTTGGCTAGGTGTGAGACGCCCATTGGATCTTAAAGGTTGATAATCATAATCACTGATACCATCCATTTGTATATACCACCTCTGATCGCACTTTGGTTGTTTATAAGACCAAATTGTTGAGTTCTTGTTCGTTCTGATAGGGAAAAAAAATACAATAATTAGTTAAACAACTTCAGTTTAAAAGGGATAGAATGGGAAAGAGATTGAGAGAGAGAATCTTATTAATACCACCCAATATACCTTATTGGCTATGAAAGACAAGTTTTTCCTCCACTTCTATACTACTTTAAACATCATATCTATGCAGAGGAAGCGGTAAAGCTTGAATCAAGTTTTTTTTTACTCCTTTGCTACTTTAGCTTTCTTTGGGACTTGCTCGGCTGAGTTTTGCGTGGCGGCGAGGAGAAACTGTGATGAAGAATACACTAGTGAGAGTCTGAGAGCAAATGTACCACTCATCTTGCCATACATGCCTAAAGTGGTTTGATTACCAAAAACAAATCTCATTGTTGAAACATTTATAGACAAAAATTTAGTTGTAAAAGTACAGGAGAATCATGCAGCAAATAGGTGGCAATGTGACCATAGTGGAAATTAAATCCATTTGCTTTACACCAGTAGACGACATTTTTCTTCATACACGTGGATAAATTAAGGATGATAGTTTGACAAATGATCGAACTATATACATGCTATTGGGATCATTTTTATAAGAGAAAGTCAAAGCACTGCTTAGTGTTACACGAAACACCATTGATAGAAGTTATGGAAATTTGAGATCATGCAGCAAATATGTAGCATTTACTTGAGAGAAATTGAGGTTTTTGCAACTCTCACACACAGGGTACGCACGTATACACAAGAAGATAAAAATGAAAGAAAACTAACACTGCAAAAACATGTTTATGCCTGTAAATTTATACACTACATATCACGTCCTATAAATTTAGAGATAAATATATATACACAAGGTTTGAAGGTGAATAATATATGTTCCTCGAAAAATAATACAAATATAACAAGATTTGTTTTTATTGTAGTCCAGTTTTTGGGATAGATACACTTAGTATTGGAGATTTATTAGTAGAGTTTCGCCCCATAATTGTGAAAAGTGGGAAAAATGGCATGCAACAAAGAAAAAAGAGATGAGTTCGGTTTCTCTATAACGAGGTACAGAGATGAGATGAATTTCTGTAACCATGTTATTGCACCGTTAGATCTGCGTCGAAATACACAACACACAGATGTCGAAGTCGAAGTTTGTATTTTGAGACAAATGTGTGTATTTCGAGAGGATCCAACGGTGCAATAACACGGTTACATAAATTCATTTCTGTACTGGGAACCGGACTCAAAAGAGAATGTTTGAAAGATTTAAAATATTAATTAAATAACTTATCTTCTTATATACTAAAAAAAACAAAAAAACAAAATACACCTAAAATATACTCTGCAAATTTGCAATCTTGAAACTTTGACCTAAATTGACTTTGAACTTAGTTTCAACCTCCAAACATACAAAAAATCTCAAAATTCATAAAAAGTTGAATTACCCTCATTTTCGGTCCTTATGTATTTCAGGATATTAGTTTAAATATTTTCAGCTAAAAAGTACGAACATTCTTTTTTAACCTTTTTTGATACCAACATTGTTCCAGACTTTGAGTAGATTTAAAATAGACGATAAGATAAAAAAGTGTGCAGGGCACCTGGGATTTACTTTAAAAAAACAAAAAAATAAAATAAAAAATAATATTTTATAACAACAAAATAAATAGAACTTAGAAATCTGTCCTGTTGGGCCTATTTGTATCCTCTCTCCATCTCACAAAAAGGGAAAAGAAAAGGAAACCTAAAAAGCTTCACAATCTGCGAAGTAAGTCTTCTCTCTCCCAATCTCAATTTCCCCTTGTTTTTTCTCATTTTTGGAAATAGTAAAAATTTAGTTTATTTATTACACAAAGATCATACTCTAAAACCCTAATGGTCTGCAATTGTTTTTAAAATGCAGATTAAATTTATGAAATCATAAATGTTTTTTAAGATTGATTGATGTTTTAAGAGAGCCCCTTTGTTTGAAATCTAGTAATTTTTACGAATTTGTTTAAAGTTGAGATTTTTATGATAAAATGAGAAATGGGGATCTGCTGTGATATATATTTGATTTTTTGAAATTTGGTTATTTATTTGTAGTTTTGATATAAGGAATGCTGAAGATGAAGATGGGTTGAGAAGGAATTTTATAAAGGTTGGATCTTTTTTTTTTTGGGCGAGGCGGACTTTTTGTGGGTGTTGTAATGGATGATGATAGTGGATTGCATATTCGGAATTGGGGTTACTATGAACCATCTCTTAAAGGAAACCTGGCACTACAGCTCATGTCGAATGTTGCGGCAGAGCGAGATACGAAACCGTTTTTCTCTGGTCGTGATCCTTCTACTATCATGGTTAGTGCGAACGGAACCTATCACCATAGGGACCACTGTGGGATTCCTGAGTCATCCATACCCATGGACTTCATGAGGCACGATGGTTGGATTCATCAGCAAAGAGATAAGCTTCTTCATGTTTTGCCGGGGAATCCTAGTTATTCACACATATTATGTGAGACTTCGGGATCTCAGCCAATGCATATGATGCAATCGCCTGATTCATCGAAGGATGAGAGGATGATAAGGTTGGAGGAACCAGAGATTAAGAAGGATGGCCCTTTGAAGAAGAGACCTGGTGGGCGTCCACTGAAAACACCCAAGACTAAGAAGAATAAGAAAGCTGGGCCAAAAGATGATACTATTAACTCCTCTGTTCAAAGAGCAAGGCCTGGAAGGAAGAACACCGCACTTGTCATAAATGGGATAGATGTGGATATTTCGGGCATTCCCATACCAGTTTGTTCATGCACTGGGATACCTCAGCAGTGTTATCGATGGGGATGTGGTGGGTGGCAATCTGCATGCTGTACCACAAGCATATCGGTGTACCCGCTGCCAATGAGTACCAAAAGGCGTGGTGCGAGGATAGCAGGACGGAAAATGAGCCAGGGTGCATTTAAGAAAGTGTTGGAGAAACTTGCAGCAGAAGGATACGACCTTTCTAATGCAATCGATTTGAGGTCTCACTGGGCGAAACATGGCACCAACAAGTTTGTCACAATCAGGTAGCTGTACAATGTGGGTGCCAAAACTGGGCTTCCCATTGCATTCAGTCTGTTTCTCCTGTATATATGTTTATGCCTGTTGCAGAGGCTTCTCGGTAGTTTGTTGTCAATGAATTTTCTATTATGTTAAATGCTTTCTCCGTTTATTAAGACATTCAGCTCCCCTGAATATGTTGTTTCCTTTACCTATTTTCTTGTAGTTTAAGGCCTATCTATCTTAATTGACTGCCATAATTCAGTTATTGAAGACTGAGTTTTGAATTTATCGGCCTATGTTGGGTAATGTTCACCTCCTTCCATTTATGAGATAAATAGTAGATTTCCATAATGGTTCTCATTTTTTGTTCTTACGAACATGTGCCGTTATACTAATACCGTGATTCATGACCTTGTATTAGGTACTAGCACATTACTGATCTGATGTATGGATATGTGATTTTTTTTTATTACTTATATAATGAATGTTTTGAGTTTTGCTACTTAACTTGTTTGTTTTGGTATGTCTCGGAAGATGTTTTCTTGTGCAATTTTTTTAACATTTAAAATTTTCTAAACATACGTACATACATCCAGACGTGTTAGAATGCATGTGTTTTGAGTGTGTCCATGTGTACATATTCTGAGATGTGTCCATGTACATGTATCAGTAATTCTCTCTGCATAATTGGTCTACGTATATCTTGATGATTGAGTTTAGACTATTGCGTTGGATCCTGATTAGATTCTTCTTCAGGAGTTCGGGGACAATAATCACTCATTGTTAGTCAGCACAAAATAATCAACGTAAGTTTTATACAATTACCTAGAAATGTTAGGCCCTCCTAAGAATTTCTAACTCAAATAAATAGAAAACTATCTATCACATCTGTGTCTTTCCTAATTTCAACAATGAGATAATATCTGTAAGGTACATGCCCTCATAAATACCAATATGTGATTAGAAGTTTCATTTTCTGAATGTCTACTCTTGGAATTTTAATTAACTCAGTTGATGCAGTGTCTAATGTTACCTTTCCTAGAGAACGGAGTGTGGAATCTAATTACACTACTTTTAAACAGAGCATTTCGGTAAAATTCGAAAAAAAGAAGAAATAAAGTTAATGCCCCCGTATCCACTTCAGACACCGACACACGTACCCTTGTCAATGTCTTAGACGTTTATAGATAAGAATTGATACCTGTCATACCTGCGTTGCAGTTTTCCTATCGTGACAGTGTTATTGTCTTGTATATATATACATATATTTATCAGTAAATAGATATATTTTATGAAACAAAAATAATACATTTAGCCATTTAGGTTAGGATGAGATATCCAAACCCATACAAGAGATCTCCTCTGAGAATAATCTGAAAAAGAAAAATCTAAACAATTACAAAGATCCACTCAAAACATAAGAGACTCCCATCTACACACAAAATACTCAAAGGGTATATTCTGCATGTCGTCATCAACCTTTGTCCAGAAGAATAGAAGTCCCTTGATAGACATCACTACCTTCTCCATGGTCGCCTCGAGACACCAAATATATATATATATATATATTTCTTGTATACTCATCTTCAGAGGCACGCGTTTTCTAAAGTTGTTGCTTTGGTGCTAGTGGTGTTTGGATTAACTGGGAGCCTGTTTTAATCACTGTTGAAAATTAATTTTCTTTAGTGTGGAGATTTGAAATACTGTATCGGTCTCTTGAAAACCATATTCTTTTTATTCTGGTTGAGTCATTCACCACCTATGCTGCTTGGTGGTTAGGGCAGCCCATGTACTCGCTTGGTGCTCGACATCCAGTATAGTTAGGTCCTCTTATTGATATGCAGGATCATTGTTAGCGTAGTGGCATCAAGTGGGTTTAAGATGGTGGAAGTTTTGGGAAAGCAGAAGTAATTTTTTGTGGGGAAGAAAAGGGTTTTGAGCTGGCATGGTTTTGGTCCACTTTCCTCTCTCGTGTCTGAGTCCAGCCAAAACGTGTAAGTCTCATCTTAGGTTGCTAATCACTAGCACCTAGACATTTTACAAAATTATGTTTGTAAGTGTGAGTAGTGCGGAAGGAGCCAAATGGATGCTAGACTTTGCAAACACTTGCCCTGAATGACACCCCCTAACTTTGACGGCATACCAATGATTTGACACAAACTTCGTCAGTAGTAAAGTTCCTCTATGGAAGTATCCGGAAGTAAGGTTGTCAGGAAGGTCTTCAATACTAGATGAAGGGTTTACTGGAGATTCATGTTTTGGATCAAGTGAAGTTTGGATTAAGAGTCCATATATATATATAGGGTGCTATTTGAGAATGGCAGATTACTGTTCAGGACCATTCCTGTCTTGAATGCCATACAGTTTGTTCTCTGTTGAATAAATGCCTGAAAGCGTGTTTCCAATTTGAGTTTTTTAAGAAATGCGTTGACTGGGACATGCTTTTATTCTGACATTCAGAAACTGAAGTTGTGGATGTATTAGAAATTCTCGAAACAGAGAAGATTTTAATCGAAATACTGGTTTTTTGTTCAGACAAAACCAGAGAAAGTCAAATTGGAGCTTATATTTGAATTGACTGACAAATTTCAGAAATTAAACATTGGGAGTAATCTGCATATGTGGTAGAGGTTTCCTGCATTATCTGCTATTGGCCTTTTCTTCGTTGTGTTTGCTGTGTGCATGACTTAGTATATATTATGTTACTCCATTATCTCATGTGCCCCTATTCTTTTGCAGATAGCAACAATGGGATGCTATATGTCTTAGTCCAGCCTCTAGGTTGATGACTTTTGAAATGTTCGTGAGAACAGTCTCTAGAAGTCTTCCTGATCCAAGACAGGAATTTGAAGAACTTATGTTGGATTAGCACATTATCTAGAAGGGATGGTGAGTGCTGATTAGAAGGTTTCAAGACAGCAATTGGTCTAGGTTAGCACTTGTAGAAAAGTGGTCACTATGATAAGGTGCTAAGTTGTCCCAGTTTTTGTCTAGGCCTTCTATAGTGCTTAAACCTATTGGAGACACGAAACTTGTTTCCAAATCTTTCTCTTCATTGTTGTCATCTTTATTTCTTTTTTGGACACACTGCTTATGGGACCACATACCTGGATCTCATAGCTTAGTGCTCTGACTTGTGAAAGTAGTCACCCTGATCTTCTACAAGGTATATTTGATAATATAATTAATGAATTCTGTTCATCTTCATTGTTATTTTGATGAAGTACTTGTAATATGTATTTTCGCTCTATGCTGTCTCAGGTGTATACAATTGCTTCTGTTGCTATTATATTTTTTTCAACTATATGGGAATTTACATCTTAAAAGATTTAAGAGCCCTGATATGCGTCTACCCTGGAAGTCATGCAATTTTGTGTCCTGGAGTAATTAGTAGAATGGAAATCCTAGCAAAACTTAGACAACCATTAGAAGGTTAAAATAACCTAATCAGTGGTTTTTGTGAGGACTGGCGGCACGTTAGTGTGAGTTAAATGTTTGTATCAGCTCTTTTTCCATTTCTGTGAAGTCATTACTAGATTATGATGACGCCAAGAGGTTTTTCTTTGAAATTGAACTTGTTTGTTTCCATTTTCAATATAATTGTGGTCATGCACTTGGAGCAGCAATTTTTGGGGCTGACTGGCCTCTTCAACTGTGACTTCTTCCCCTTCAGATGTTTTTCACTTCCGCTAGGTATTTCAATCAATGGGATTTATTGAAACTATCCGCGAATACATGTTTTTTTTGGTAAATTTACATATATTGATAACGCAACCAATCTTCAATCTTCATATGCACAGAGCAATCAGTAGCCAACAAGCACCTAGTGCATCCCTAGCTGGAATTTTCTAGGGATCATCCCATTCAACGACATATGCCCTTCTTAACATTAAATATTAAACAAAGAATTGCACAGTAGGATAACATCATAACATGAATATATGCCCTTCTTAATATTAAACAAAGAATTGCACAGTAGGATAACATCATAACAAGTGACGAAAACATTTTCATACATACCTTATACATGTTATCAATAAAAGAGGAAAGAGAGAAGACTCGAGTAGTTTTAACTTTTAGGCCTTGTTTGGCAACGTGAATTGCCCAATTTGTAGAAGGAATAAGGCCATCTATACTAACTCTTAGTGTTTGGTCCGGTTCATTTTATGAATTGGGGTCACAACTAATAAGTAGGGTACTAGTATACTGCGTGGCAGTGGGGAGTGAGCGGAGCTGCGGGGAGAGAGAGTTGGGTGATGTGGGGGGAGAGAGAGATGGATGAAGGAGAAAGGGTATTGGGGGCGAAGAAAAAATAAGAGAGAAGTTGAGGACGGACAGACAGACAGAAACTAACCAATTTGGGTTTTGTCCGCAAACCCATTACCCCCCCTTCTGCCAAGATTGTTCGCTCCACTCACTCGACTAGAAGATAACTGCAAGCAGTGGGGGCGTGAGCGGAGGTGGAGAAGAGAGGGAGAGATGGGTTTGTGGGTGGAGAGAGAGAGAGGTTTGGTTGAGAGGGAAGGAATGAAGGAGGGAAAGGGAGAGAGAGAGAGGTGAGGAGAGACAGAAACCAACCAATTTGGTTTTTGTCAGCATAACCCCCCTTCTGCCAAGATCGTTCGCTCCGCTCACTCGATAAGAGCATTCCCAATGCAGGTGGTTTTGTGACTATAGTCACCGGTTTTGGGGAAAAAGTGGTGTCTAATGCAGAGGTGAAAAACTGATGACTATTTTCTCCAGTTGAAATCAAGGTGAAACCTTCAACCGAGATAGTGGCTGACTTGTTAACTACAGACGGGATGTTGGATTCCGTCTCGTGTGTTTTTTTCGATTTTTTTTTCAGACGGAATGTTTCATTCCATCTCGCGTGTTTTTTCGATTTTTTTTAACTTCAGACAAAATACCAGACGGGATGTTATATAGCTTTACCTTGCTTTTCACCATTTTGGTGAAAATAGACGGAATAAGTGTCTACGTGGAGGTGATAAGGGGGGGATTATTTTGACTTGCATTGGGAATGCTCTAAATGGGATAGATTGTGAAACTAGAAAAAACGTGTATAGTGGATCTTTGGGTTTAGGTGAGATACCGTAATACACAAGAGAAATACAGGAAAGAGAAAACATCATTTTATTATTCATTCGAGTTATACACTCAAAAGATCGAACCTTCTTCTTCATCCACTCATTTTCTTCTCTCACAAATTCTTCCCTTCACTTTTCCAAATTAAAATTAGAGATCAAAAATAGGAGGAGCAAGCAACAAAAAAAATATAAATGGTCTATGGCTTCTTCTTCTTCACCGTCTCCGTTCCGATCAACCGACCACCATTTTGATTCTTCCATGAAATTATGTTGAATTGAAGTTTGATTTTTCTTTTTGAAGTTACTAATATGGGTTTTCTTCGGTCGATTTGTGTGTTTTTTTCTTATCTTGGGAGATTTTTATTCTATCGGGAGAGTTGGAAAAATAAAAAAACAATGAAAAACAGTATGAGACAATCCCTCTAAAATAAAAGGGACCAAACATTTTCTAGAATAATTACTTTTGGAGTATCCACCACTTGTTTTCCATACCCTAAACATAAGAGTACTACCGAATTTCACATGGCCAAACAGACGTAGCAATACACTACTTGAAATATACCATGCGATAGTGCGCAGAACCCTGATTTGCAGCAGGCAATATTCTAAAGATTATCCAAATTATCACATTAACATTGTGCTGTTGATTAAGTAAGACACCCTTGGTTCAAGTACAAAAAGTAAAAAAGATTGATCGAAAAGAAATTGACAGCATATCTGCTAAAAGTTACCAAAAGTCGAAAACAAAAGTGTATTATTGTCATCTTGAGAATAAAAAGTGGGTTTAGTCCCGTAACTGCGGGGAGTTAATAATTCGCAACAAACAAGTGTACTCAAAATCTGTTGATTTGGCCAATCAATTCAACTTTAATTTGCTAAATTGATTTTCATGGCATCCACTAAAAAAGAAAGAAAAGAACAAACTTAAATCACATCAAAGAGACAAAACTAGATTTCTTTCATTTCTGCCAGTTGACAATGCTACTTGTAGCGGATCGTAACGCTGTTGCATTGGCAGGTGGCTGCTCGAATTCGTGAAAACGCTGTTAGAACCATATTGGACAGGAGGAATACTCATTGAAGCTGCAAAGGGATTTGTGTAGCTGCTAGTTCCTACACCATCTACACCATCTACACATCCCCTTCTCTCTTCATCCGTCTTGAATTCATCGTCGAAAACGACCCAATTGCTAGTGATTATAGTTTTCATTAACTTCACTGAGCCCTCCTTCAAGTTCTCCATTTCACGACTTTGTTTCTGTTCTAGATTAGCTTCTTCCACATTTATTAAGGAAGTAGTATTCATCTCTCTATTCTTAACTTCATCTATAATTCGCTCAAGGTCTCGAATATCCTCCTCTGGGATCTTCTCAACTCTAGGAAATTCAGATGCATTTAGAACACCAATATCCCTACAAAACTCAAAGTACGAATCCAGTTCTTCACCTTGTGATGTCGCCTTATGTAGAACATGGAGTGTCATTTCTGCCTCTTGTTGACTAGCCGCGTATATCCTGACCAAAAAACTAGCAATCCCATTACAGATTCTGCTATAAATATCGAAGATCTCAATTACAATGCAATCCATTGCTTCAAGAATCAAAGTGTCGCTCCATCCGTCACTATAAGGCTTCACCTGCAATAACATATCGAGCAACGCCTGAGACCTTTGCAGATCCTTGAGTGTTCTCCCCATCAAACTATCACTCCTCTTGTCACCCTCCTCGTTGTCGAAGGTGCCAAAGGCAGATTTTTGGTCTAGAAATGCAAAATATGCTCGAATGAATGCGCAAAGGCCCCATGTCCTAGGAGTATTAGAATAAGCATCAACAAAATTGGAAAAATCAAAAGGAAGGCGCCCAATCCTCTGAACAGCGAGAATCTTACAGCAGAAAATGCCATGCATCAACATTAGGCCTTTTAGCGCGACAACCCAATACCGCGTTTTCTCCATTCGATTCGATAGAGCCCATATAACAGGTTTAAGAAATTTGGGATACGTTCGAATCCAAGTAAAGATCCTTTGCGCATTCTTATAATCGACACTTGACTCATCGTGACTTGTGGCTTTAATAACAGCTTCTTCGAGTTCGGGGTTTCGGAAAGAAGTCTTCCTTGATAACTTTGCAATATATATGCTATTTCTGTCTTTTATTAAAGCTGAAGCTCTTTTCCAGAGCTTCATCTTCAATATTGGCAGCAGAAGTCTAGCTTAATATTTCCTCCCCTTTTCTTCATTGCATTCAACAATTCATATGATCATCTTTCACACGTTAGCCGGCCAAAGTGTTTTGGAATTATTTTTTAGCTGAACGTGATCAAGTGTGGTGTCATATGTTGTTAATGTTTCCTTTTGATTATTAAATTTTTCTTTCTTTTTTTTTCCCAGTCAATGAATCAGACAGTTTGGCCGTTTAAATCTGTTTGTTTTGGGAGGTGGACTTTGTCAAAGTCGGTATTATTGTTAGAAAAACACTTCTATAAATCTGGTTGAATGGGCCAAAACTTTCATCATTCTTAACACGACTTTTTCATAATTAAAATTCTCTAAACTAAACACTATACCATTATGAGTGTACAAATCGTCAATAACTCAATATCCAACTACAGAGTCCTTTTAAAAGAGTTTTCTTTAAAAGAGTTTTGTCGTGGGCAAATATCCTCATGCTGATATTTCAGCCCATAATATCAGAACTAACTCGAAATGTCTATGGTTAGTGTTCATATGTTACAGGTTCAAGCGGGAAAAAGAGGAGGAAGAAGAAAATGGACACGTGTTAGGAAGTGATAGGGCAAGACCACAACTGGAACACTATATAAATAAGGGAAAGAGAAAGAAAGATTCATTCGATTCATTCTATAAAAAACTTGTAAAACCAGAGCGATAGAGAGAGAGTTTGAGCGACTTTGGCACGTGGTTAAACACGTGAGGTCCCCATTAGACAAATTTGATAGATTGGGATGGAAAATAGACGGAGGTACTAAATTGAACCAAATTAAGAGTTTGTGGTACTAATAGACGAGAAACAAAGTACAGGTACCATTTATGAAAAAAAAAATGAAAGTACGTGGTACTAAGTTTAATTTTCTTTTCAAATTTTTACTAAGTATCAAAAGCTATTAACAGATATATTACAAAATATAAGCGAATGACAAGAAGCAAGAAGATCTATTTTTCATAATTCAAAGGAAGTTTAAGAGAATGAGGCAAAATAGACAAATCATTGTATCAATATTACAAACTTGACCAAATCATAAAGAAACAATTAGCTCAGGATGGAGTCTTTGGTTTGATCTGGAGCATTGCATCTGGCCTCAAGATCTAAGTCAACATCAACAAGCATATCGATTCCCTCTAGAATGGAAGGATCATGACGCAATGAGTTAAGAATGAGAGATGGGGTAGCCACAACCTCGATGGGATTAATTGTGTCCACATCATCATCATTGGCCGGTGTTTATCTCTATCTCGGTATCAGCGTTGACAACTTCTTTGTCAATATTGATGGCAACTTCAGAAGGAATATCATTCTCATCATCAGAATTAAGGTTATACTGATCAATAACATCTGCAAGAAGGTATTGTTTGAAACTCCTCATGGTAGAAACACAATAATTCATATTTTCATCAGCTTCAATCAGGTCGAGATCAGCCTTAGTTATTTGGGCCACGAGATCAGCTTTTTATTTTTCAAAATTAGTTCTTTCGGTCTCGAGTTTCACTTCCATCTCTGCATAAGAGCGCTTCAGTCCATTAATCAATGGGGTAGTATCATCAACAAAAGTCTTCAGATTGGCATTAGCAGTTTGTCGAGCTGTTTTGAAAGCACCTAGTTTTGTGATATGGTGAGAGCATGTTTTCTTTTTTCTTCTTCAACAGAGTGTTGGAGTTGTTCTTTGTCCTTCTTCAATTTCTCATTGTCTTCCCTGAGAAGACGAAGGGAAGCCATATCATTCTCAAACTCATTGATAGCAGCAAATTTAGTCTGAAATCAAGAATACAGCAGATGGATGCATTATAAATAATGGTTAAACAAGTATAAGAGTAAGCCCAAAGGTATTATAGCACCTCGTTTTTTTTTCTAGTACCATAATAATAATAATAATAATAATAATAATAATAATAATAATAATAATAATAATAATAGATAAAACAAAAAAATAGGATAAATATTAGTTAAGGATATGAAAACCCCGTAGGTAAAGAGATAAACCTTCATCTCTGTTTTTCGGGGGGTTTAAAAAACAAAAAGGAGTTCACACGTAGGGATTATTTTTACATAGAGAAGAAAAAATAGAGTTTTTCACATAGAGGAGAAGAGAGGTTTCTTGCTGGAGATTTACTGATAGCTAATATCAGTGAATAGCAGGAGCGTATCATGAGTGAGTAGTTATATTTTATTTTTTCTATTTCACCGAACCTAGAGTTTTACAGTTTTACGGGTATGAAGAAAAAAACTAGTTTTCCACTCAGTATTTTTGTTCTGCTTATTCTTCTGTCGATTTTTTTTATCCTGTCGAATTAATAAACTGTTAAATGTTAACATATTGATTTGCTTAACTGTGAAACTATGAAATTGAATTGTTAAAGCTTTATGGGCTGTTAATGGTGGCGTAAGCCCAAAAGAAGAAATCGTCCTACATTTTGTTTGAACTCTTTTTGTTGTGGTTTTGAACTCTTATTGTTGTGGTTTTGGTTGGTTTATGATTGGTGGTAGTGGGGGCTATTGAGTGTTGGAGAGTGGGGGCGTTAATGGCTGCGCGATCTAGTTGGAGGGAGTGTGTTCGAGGTAATGAAATCGAGTTTTTGCTATACCATTATGTTGGGTTTTGATTAGGGATTAAAACCGAGCTATTTCGGTGGGGTTTGGGGGTTGTTTGAGTGTTGTCGAAGTAGCTCAGGGACGTTAATGGTGTCGAAATGTGACTTCTGACGAGTGATGGAATTGGGTTTTAGTGGTGTCAAAAGATTGGGTTTTTTGTGAGGAGTGAAACCGATGGGGTTAGAGTGGAGGAGGGTTGGTGGTTTGTGGTGGCTAATCGGTGGAGGTGGCGAGATGTGAGGAAGAAGAAGAAGAAGGTAGTGATCATATTCATTTCTTTTTTGTTGGGCTTGGGCCGGAATCAGTTATGCGGGCTTGAGTTTTTTTTCACTTTTGGGCTTAAGTTTTAGTTGGGCTTGGGAAAGGCTAAAGACTTTGGGCCTTAGTCTTTGGGTTTTTGGGTTAGATGAGTTTAGGACTGGTTGACTAATGTTGACCCTTGGCAGGTTGACTGCTGTTGACCAGGGTTGACTTTGACTAGTTGACAAGAGTTTACTTTGACTAGTTGACCAAGTTTGACTTTTAACTCAGATGATGATTTGGTCTATTAGGATAGGTCTAGGGCTATTAGCGTGCTTGACTTTAGGCTAAGACTTTATATATATACGTGTGTACATGTATTAACTATTATGTGATATTTCAGTCTTTTATGATATACGACGCTATGACACGTAGACATCAGGAAAATTAATTACCATTGTCACCCATATTTTTATAACTCTCCACGCCTCCTTGTTGAGATAAAAAGAAATGTTTAATTATGACTAGTGAAGTCATGGAGGAAACCGCCCTAGAGAGAGAACTAAGGTATTCGCCTTACGGGTTGGCTCTATTCCTCGAGTGTACATGAATGTAGGTATGGATCCTTGAATGTACGGAATGACCTGTTAGTTTTATGCCTATAAGAGGCTTGGTTTAGGAGCATTAAAAGTCCAGAGATGGCTATGACTCATAAGTCCGAGTTTACAAGAGGGATATATGATATTTATGCAAGACAAATAAGGCTAAGAACTTCAAATGTTTGATTCCAATCTTGAAAGATTTAGATACGTAGGCAGCTTTGAGCAAAAGTGCAGCCACCATATTACATATTATATATTAGTTTTAGTGATAACTATATGTATAAATGTTAATATTAAATTGTGTACGTGATAGTGGTGGTTTAAAAAGATATTCATTGAATGTGTCATGAATAACTTGTTGGTGTTATGATAGGTATTCTTTGAATGTGGCGGGAATGACCCAATCAAGTATTTATTGGATGTGTCATGAATGACCTGTTAGTGTAATGATAAGTGATATTTTTTAATATGCGAGACGAACTATATATGTGGTATCAATTAGACTTCAATGTCTTAAATGAGGTTTTGATTATGAATAGAAATTTGACTGGTTGAGATAAATACTTTTATTGTGAGGTCTAACTCTGTTTTGCAGAAGGGTAAGATCCGTTAATCTTGTATGCAGGGACGTAAATATCCTACCCTAAGACAACGTGCTGGCTTAAAAGTAAAGTGTATAAAACTCATATTTAAATAAGTTATCATATGTGTATTTAATAAGTGGTTTTTATATTGTGAGTTAATTTGGAAAATGGGTTATTAGGGTTTCGTTTCATCTTAAGTTTTCAGATGATTGAATAGGGTGACGATTGAGATATTTATATCCTGGAAATTCCCTATTTTAGACTTTCTGGAAATTTGGGGTGTGACAGGTATATACTTACTTTTTCGAGCGAAGAACACAAAATTTGAAAGCGCAGTAATTGGAATTTTAGCCATTGCTGATCGATCTTGAGGAAGAATTGTCTTTAGAATGAGAGCTTCTCCGAGACCAGGTGTTGGAGGCTCAGAAAATAGAGAATAAGATTTTAGAACTCTCTTCTTATTGTGGAGGATAAAATTGGCCACAAAAACTTCAGATGAAGAAGAAGAAGCAGCATAAACAGTTGATGGAGCAGTGGTATGAACAGTGGCTGGAATTGAACAATTGAAGATTTCAATGGCACAGAAGCAGGTGCAAAAGAGGTGGTAGTTTTCGGAGTCTTAAATGCCTTCGTAGTTGGTAATGTTTCAGTGGTACAAGGTTATTTTCTTTTCTTTTGATGAGGGCCAGTATTGACATGTTTTTCTTTGGAAGAAGTTGGAGTCAGGGCCTGGGAGGAACTACCTCCTGTTGATTTTTTCGAGTTCAAAAACTTGCCAGTTGATTTATCTTGGCCACGAAGGATGCAAGATGCCATATCTGTGTACAATAAGCAGTGGTGATCAAACACATTTTGCAAAAGTGGATAATTATAGAAGTCTGGAACTTATTGTTTGATATTGGAAAAAAGATCTTCAGTCATAATAAAACCATTAATTATATAATCAAAATAACATCGAGGAGTGTTATCAGGCAATTCAGAAGAATCAAAAGTTTTTCTAAATCCTTCTTTATAAGAACAAGATTGTAATGAACATGGAGTAGCTTGGGAAGGTACAACAGTTTGGGGAGGAGAAGGATCTTGACCTCTAAGCACATTACTCTTTAAGGTATATAAAGGAGCAACATAATTGTCGACATCTGCTTCTAAGACGACATTCGAGACAGGGTTTCCATATTGATTAGCACCAGTTCTAGCAGTTATTTCTTCATCAGTGCCTTTCAGAAGCTCCATTACTCTAGTAGACTCTTCATGACCTCTCGAAGTGGCAGGTCTTAGTACTGAAACAATGACATAGGGGTAGGCCAATTAGATAAAAGGTTTGAGATGGAGTGTCAATTTTTCTTTTAGAGATAGACATACCTTTAATATTAAAAACACGATGTACCAAGGAAGGAACAGTGATAGATGCGGATGACTCCCATTGACTAGATATGATGAGAGGATAGAGTGGCCATCTAAAGTCACTATCTCAATTCACTCTTATGATACCCTGTTGGTTATTTCGTTTCTTGGGATAAAAATAACCACTAGGCTCAGTTGAACCGTTTTTGTTTTTTTCAGTACGTTCGATAAAGGTATAATGGGTCTGAATATCGATAAGCCGAATTTTTTGGGATCTCCGCATATCGGGTTCAAAATGCGCATTATAGTAGTTACAAATGTGCATCAATCTCCAAAAATTGCCCGTGCCTTGGCCAAGAGAGATGATCAAATGGTTCAGTACCTCTCGATCGAGGTCAGTTAAAGGAAGTCGCAAACCAGCAGCTAGTTGCCCAACAGTGATGATGATTGACGGGGCATCACCACTTTGGCATTTGGGACCTTTCCTACATCCAGCATAGTGTTGAAGAGTGACAGTATTGGGTATCTGATATGCAGCTCTAACTACTGCTAAGTTGGGTCTTTTTGGGAAGTGAGGATTCAAACCACCACTCCATATGATGTTGTCCTCCATAATTTCACGCTCTGATTCTGAGGTCACAATCTCGAATGGATGGCATGTTAGACCATCAACAAGATACGTTGGGAACCATGCTTGTTCATCAGTTTCAGTCCTTTGTGATGTCGAAGTTGAGGAAGAAGAACTGGTTCTATCTTCAGCTTGATATCTTCATTCGATATGTCGGTATCATTAGAAATAATAAATTTTTCATTAGAATTATATTCTTCATCGATACTACTATCGCTATACTCAGTACAATTGTATAATATATTATTTATTATACACGTATCGATGTTTCGTGGTGATAGTGACGGGGTTCGAGGTGATGGTGTTTGTCTCAAAAACATACGTTCTTGACGTCGAAGCCAGGATCGTTTCGAGATGGTTTGCCTAAAATTAACATAAGTTTTTCTCCTAGCCATACTGAAACAGCTCAAAATATATATTTCAGAAATCTAGTTAGCATAGTGGTTGTATAGATAAAACAATCAAGTTCAAACCCTAACCCTAGACTTCTTAATTTGAGAAGAGGAATAGACGCGAAGTTGGGTATGAAAAAATAGAAATAAAAGTAGTTTAATAATTTTGCATAACTAACTTGTTCAATTTGTAAGAACTTTTAGGTACTTTAAGAATCTTTCAGCGAAAAAGAACAAACCAAAGCTTTTGGAAAATTTGGTTAATGGCGGGCGGTGGGGTTTTGGATGTTTGAGTTTTGCAAATAATTTAAGAGAGAGAAATGGACAGCGAGTTTTTTATATTTGCGATATGGGCCCGACCTTTCTGTTCCAAATAGTAACCGTTTGAGTTTTTGAATTTCAATTTTGAAAATCTGATTTTTTTTTTTTCGCGGTCGATTCTCGAAACATTCAAATTTTTGAGGTTTGAAATTTGAAAATTTAGAGAGGGGATGTCGTGGGCAAACATCGTCAGGCTGATATTTCAGCCCATAATATCAAAAATAATTCGAAATGTATGTGGTTAGTGTTCGTATGTTGCAGGTTCAAGCAGAAAAAAGAAAAGGAAGAAGAGAATGGACACGTGTCAGGAAGTGATAGGGTAAGACTACAATTAGAACACTATATAAGAGGGAAAAGAGAAAGAAAAATTCATTCAATTCATTCTATAAAAAATTTGTAAAACCAGAGAGATAGAGAGAGAGTTTGAGTGACTTTATAACCGCCATTACTGATGAATACGAAAGATTAAGTTTTATTTATTTTTTATTCTCAATTTAACCCAAACCCAGTACATCCATAACTAATCTTAGAAGAAGAAGAAATTGATCACTACAAACAAAATGGTATTTGTTATTGACGGGCCCCATATTGTGTTGGGCAGACTCCAAAAAAAAAAAATTATTACAAGTGTGTCATTGGTCCCAAAAAGTCTAAAAAAAAACAATTATTACAAGCGTGTCATTGGCCCCAAAAAGTTGGTTCGAAAACCCGATATGGCTTAAACGACCGGCTTTGGGAGTGGATTCATTGTACAAACCAACGATATGGCCATACCGTTTGGACTAAGTCTCCAACGATATGGCCACATCGTTTGGACTAAGTCGTCGTTTTGAACGTCGTTTGAGTTAGTCCAAACGATGTGCCCACACGGTCAAGAGGCCAAAAAGCGAACTTTATATTTTTTCAAAGTTCAAATCCCGACCACACCGTTTTGACTAAGTCTCCAGTCTCCAACGATATGGACTAAGTCTCCGTTTGGACGTAAGTCTCCAACGATATGGTCATTACCGTTTGGGATTTTATATTTTTCAAAATATAAAGTTCGCTTTTTTGAATTTTTGACCGGCGATAATATAATCGTTTGGACTAAGTCTCCAAATGACAACCGCTTGGGATTTGGGGCTTTATAAAAAATTCTAAACGATATTTGGCCGTTGGAGACTTAGTCCAAACGGTATAGTCATATCGTTGGGTTTGCACAATGAACGATCTAGTCGGATCGTTTAAGTTTGAGATTTTTGAATTCAATTTTTTAAAACCAATAACACATTTGTAATAATTGTTTTTTTTTTTTGGTTCTGCCCAATAGAATATGGAGTCCATCAGTAATATGACTCAAAAAATTTCGGGAATGGGTATTAGTCTATTCAGTTCCATGTTTTGTTGAACTGGCAGAACTGCTGGTCCTGTCGAAAAAACAAGTGCCGAACTGCTGATTTTGTTTTCAGCAATTTTTTTTGTCTTTACGTGTTAACTAAGTCAAACTTGTTACCAGTTTGTTGGCCAACTGCTCAAGTGATTATCACTTGTCGGCTCAGTGAGGATTGGGCCTTTAAAGTAGGGCCCGGCATTCCCATCATACGTTGGGCTTGGACTCACACTTTGTGGACCGGATCAGTCTACGGGCCAGCCCGACAACGATTAAGCCCAATATCATTTCTTCGATCACTCTTCTTTCTCTTCTTCCCTCTTTCAAGTTTCCATTAAAATTTAAAAGAAAATAAAAGAATGCCAACAATGAACAATACATTCTGACACATCTTAAAACTTCAATCTCCACAACATCACAATGTTCTTTTCAAAGCTTTCTAACAAATCCCCTTTTTTATCTAATCCCAAGGTCTCATATTTCCTTCTAAACCCAGTTCGAAATATTGAACCATTCTCACCAACGAATAAAATTCCCATTTCAATATCTCAATACCGATATTTCACATCCCGCAACAATGGGTTTCGTTCAAAATCCTTAATTTCTCATAAAAAACTCGATACATGTCCATTTTTCGACTTTCGGCGAAATTATAGCTATGTTTCAAGTAGTAGTACTCAAGAGAGGAAGTCAAGAAAAATGCTTTGGTGGTTGGTTGGTTTGGGTTGTGGAATGGTGGGTCTTACTTATGCGTCTGTTCCTCTTTATAGAACTTTCTGTCAAGTTACTGGTTATGGTGGCACTGTTCAAAGACGTGAGGTAAGCTTTTGGATTGCATAATTTAAGCATTTTTTATTAATGAGTTTTGACGACAAAGCTCTTGGTATTTGTAGACTGTTGAGGAAAAGATTGCTCGCCATGCTCAAGGTGGAACAAAGCCGACAAGGTATGTGGAGCTAGTGTTAGAGTGTGAAACCTTTTGGCGGATGATGGCGTAAATTCTTTTTGGTTTGTATATGTCGACATTTAGTTTAAGTAGTGAAGGCCGGTTACAATGTGTAGACAATGGTAACAGATGCTTGGAATTAGTTCAGTGGCAATTACCATTATGTGATAAATGGGCATTTGCCTTAGGGCTCACGTAGTATGGTATGCACTGTCATTGATCTTGGCTGGTCACACAATATGCAATGCGTGGGCACTTGCTTGCGCAATTTTTTCTTGAGATGTTAACAACGTGAATGTGCTTGTTTGTGACTGCCTTGATTTCACATTACCTGATGCCTGATACAGTATTGCCTTTTTGTAATTGATTAAAATAGATCACCCACTAATTAGTGTCTTAAACAGCACAATATGAAATCCGTACTTTCATTACAACTTTACAAGTAACCTTACCAATTGAGGAGACTGGGAAAATCCTCTTGAAGCAGAACAGAATTTCAAATTTGTAGGATCTTTTGTGGATGTGTGTATGAGAATGTTATCATACCTATAAAGTACTGAAGCAGATATGTTCTCTTAACTTTTTGAATATATATGGAAGATCCTAAAAGAAAGGTTAAAATGTATTGGATTATTGTGGGTTGGTAGCTGTATTCATACACTACGCAGTCAAAACTCAGAAGCTTGCCTAGGCCCATTGCATATGCTCTAGGCCTCCCCTCCTCACTGGCTCACACCTAGAGGAACCTAGTCTCACTCCTAGGTTTGTGTCACCGCACCCACCCACCCACCCACACACACACATACACCACCACCACCACCACCACCACCACAGCAGCACTTAGCTAGCTCTAGCTCCTTCAACTTCATATCATTTTTTTCTACTTAGTTTTAGATTTTAGAGCTGATTTTGGTAGCAAAGCAATCGTCAGAGTACCATGACCCTGATCAGACAATTCTAGTATATGAGTTGGATCTGACTATACCATATATGTTACCTCTTAGAATTTAAACTCATTGTGTGTTTTTACTGCATTGCTTTATTGTTCAAAAAAATTAGACCATGTAGATGTCTCTTTTTTCAGAGATAGCTAACATATCGTGCATCTGGGTCCATTATCTTGATTAGGTTCTTGTTGTGTATTTTTCATTAGGGAGATTGTAGTGCAGTTCAATGCTGATGTAGCCGATGGTATGCAATGGAAGTTTATTCCAACACAGAGAGAGGTACTTTATTTTAGTAATACAATTTGAAAGGATCACATGCCTTTTCTATTGTCCTGCGCTAATCTTCTTGAGATATGATTTCAGGTGAAGGTTAAGCCTGGAGAAAGTGCCCTTGCATTTTACACTGCCGAAAATCGTAGTTCAACTCCAATAACTGGTGTTTCCACCTACAATGTTACACCCATGAAGGTGCTAATTTTTCCAACTCTGCTAAATATCTCTGTTGAGATTATATATCAAAGCGGCTATTTCTCTGGCCCAAAGGGCCCATGTTACTCCACATCACCCGCTTAAAAAATTGTCCACGTGTGAGGCTTAAGATTACGCCACACGTGAGGGGGCGTGTTGAGATTATAACCCTACATTGGGTATCTAAAGCCTAGCCAATCAATATATAAATCCTGGGGCCACTCCACTTATCACCAATCGGTGTTGAGTTAGATGCCCATCTTCAATAATCTCTTTTGTTAATTTGGTTCTTCCATTGAGTTTAACTGATTTCCTCATTGTTGTTTGTATGAAATGTAAGTTTTAGCCTTTTGGGCAGAATGTTATCTGAGGGATTACACGATTTTGTAAATCTGTGTGGGAGTTAACCTGCAGAGATTTATGAAGTCAAAGATTAACCTTGGGGATTGCAGATTGTCATATTATTGTACATGTGCACATCGTGCGATCACGTGTACTATTCAAAAATTAATTAGTCATTTGTGATATATCCCTTTATCATAGTTAAAGTATAGTCTTGGTTAATCAGTATTCCCTAGGTTCAAGATTTTGACAATTGCAACATGGTTATGGGAGTTTTCAGAACTATCCCTCTATCTCCGTCATATATTTGGATCACAGTCGAGATTGATTTTTGGTTGAAACCTTCTATTTGGCCATTTCATTTAAATTTCAACTCAGTGTTTAATCTTAGATGAAGGTTGAAATGTGTGAAAGAGAGTTGGTTTGTTAGGATGATTTTCACGGTGAGAAATAGCTGATAATCAAGTTTCACATGCCATTTTGACCATCTTCTGGAATGTATATAACTAATATAAGTGTGATATGAGATGCAGTGCCTGTCAAACGAATGTATGTCTAACTGATGGTAACACATGCTGGGTTCTCTGTCCTTATCAATCACGTATAGCACTTTATAACTGTTTGTTTCAACAGTTATTACGGAATTTTAAGTATTTTTTTTTTCTATTTTCCTATTGATTCTCAGTGTTTATACAATGTGGAAGATGCTATCACCTATCAGTTCTAATCATTCATTTTGTCTTTTCTCCAGGCTGGAAAGTACTTCAATAAGATACAATGCTTCTGCTTTGAGGAGCAATGCCTTCTTCCAGGGGAACAAATTGACATGCCTGTAAACTATACTGACCCCTTTCTTTTAGCTTTTGCTGCGTCCTAAATTTTTAAAATTGTTACTGGTTTGTCTCACAGAGTCACGCAATTTGCAGGTATTCTTCTACATTGATCCTGAGATTGAGACTGATCCTAATATGGATGGTGTCAACAACTTGATCTTATCCTACACCTTCTTCAAAGTGCCTGACAAATAGAGTTGCACTGATCTTGTCTTAGTCTCTTTCAAGTTTTCGTCGTCACCTATACAGCATAGTTGAAATACCCTGATAGCTTTGCAATTCATCGCCAGCTTTTGATCGGTGGTCATTACTTCCGATCACCTTTCCACCCTTTTCTGATGTACTTTTTATCTGATTGCTTCATAGGCAGGCTGGAGTGTCTCATTTCACTGCACTTTCTATAGGGCTTGTACTTGCTCGAGTCTCCTGTTACATTGAAACTTATTACGAACAAAGAGTGTTTTAGTCTTTTTCAAATGCTTAACAAGTTAGGATTGCACGGAGAAAGTAAGCTTATTGATTCCCAAGCAGAATACAATCAAAGCTGAGTTCAAATGCGACAGCAAGTAGCAGCTTTCTAATTTTCTATATCCGTCTACGTTCCTCCAGTAGTGCCTTACAGCTAGGGGTGTTTGCCTACTTGACTGGTTAAAGATAACGTTGTTCGAGGCATGGCCCAAAATATCGCTGAGATATACGATATCTTGCCGATATATCTCGGTAAATTGGTACACCGATATTGATATTTTCGATATATATATCCACCGAATATTGAACTCCTTTTTTTTTAAATATATCGGAATTTTCGATATGAAACTTTATATCGCCGATATAATCGATATTTCTGATATAATTGATATATATTGGTTGACTTTTTGACCATTTTTAAATATAAATCCGATATTTCCAATATATTTTCGATATTTCTGATATTATATGTCCAATATATCCGATATTTTTGATATTTTAAATAGTTTGGACTGGTCACCAAAAAAACTGATATATCCGATATATTTGATATATCTCGATTTTTGAATACACCGATATATTAACCGATATCGATATTTTGGGCCTTGGTTCGAAAAGGGACACATCACTTGCACAACTCTGCTACTTTTTTCTGAACAAGTTATGAAGTTCATGCAAACTGCAACTTGTACCATTAAAATAAAGTATGAATATTGGTACTTCGATACTAAGAGCATCTTTATTGCTACTCTATAGTCCTGCACTCCTGCATGTCGAGTGGACAGCTCAAATTTTCAACACCATCCCATATCCCATGCTCTATATCAAAACTCACCACACTCAATTTTGAGAGTCAAATATAAAATTTGATTTGTTTTATTAACTGTCATGACCGATGAGAGAGCTAAAAAAAAGCGGAGGTTGGGTTGGGCTTACATCTGCAGTCTAGTGTTATAAACAGTGATCGGGCCCATAAGACAGAATTCGCTGGGAATTGGGAATTACGGATCTAGGTCTAGGGTAGGTATGCTGGGAATTTGGCTTTTAGGACAAATCCGGGCAGACATCATCAAATTTAATATTTACCCTAGTCTGATGCAGCGCACCCTACGAATCTAGGGCCCATTCTATCTATAAAATAATCAATAAAAATTGAATTACTCATTTAACTTTTTTGTATTTAGTATTTATTTATTTGAAAAACTAGTGTGTGCAGAGTGTACCATGCGCAGGCATCTGGGCCACTCATATAAGCAGGAGATTCATGTGTATTACAACAAAAAGTACTGTCAACGGCTTTCATTCCTGCGCACACATACATCGTGATGCACTCTAGATACCCTCTTTACTTATTTGATTTTGGTTTGGGTGTAAAAATAAATTTGTAGTTATAACAAAATTATAGGGGCAAAACAGTCATGAAAAAAGTGACCAAGAGTCACACTTTTTTTTAATATAAATCATTATTGCAGCACTGTAGATCACAGTCAAGATTTTTAAATTAGTAAAAGATATGCAAATTGGTATTGTATATAAAAATATGCAATTGAAGAAGTTTGTAACATGCCTGTAGCCATATGTAAAATTATATTTACATAGTTGTTTTAGATTACATATGTACGTCAGCCTGAATTTGTCTTTAAACCGAAATTATTAATGAAAACTGCTGACATGAACCTTTTTTTGTGCAAAATTTTTGTTCACCCAGTACTGTAACCGAAATTCCTATTCAATTTATGTGTTTCGCCCTAAATTTGTGTATTATAAAATAGCTTTGACCATTTTTTTTTTATGATAACTGCTGACCTCAACCTTATTTTGTGCAAAATTCCTATTCACCCAGTACTGTAGCCAAAATTCCTATTTAATTTATGTGTTTGGGCTTAAATTTGTGTATTACAAAATAGTTATTAGTATTTTTTTTTTTGCCGCAATAAATATTTATTGATATGAAAAATAAATCAAACAAACGAGATATATATATATATCGATAACTGCTAACGTCAACCTTTTTTTGTGCAAAATTCTTGTTCACCCAATACTGTAGCTAGCTGAAATTCCTGTTCAATTTATGTGTTTGAGCCTAAATTTGTGTATTACAAAATAGTTTTGACAATTTATTTATTTATTTATTTATTAATGTTCCATTGCCTAATTAAGATGCTAATGGATACAAAAATTGAAAATAGATGTATGTGGCTCGAAAATGTAAACACATGAAATTGGACTAATAGTTTCTTTAACTTGATCGACAATATATTGTTCGATTCCTCTCAAGACCACTAGCGAGGCAATACCTTGTCGAATTTCCAACTAGGGTTCGGGACTGGCCGGTCCAGGTGCAAATATATATATATTCAAATAACTTATGGGATCATAACTTATTACGTGTGTGATTGGATTGGCTACACAATACACATACGGGTCAAACTGATTAGAAATTTTGGTAGTCATCAAGTGAGAGAAGATGTGAAACTCGATGTGTCCACAAAAAGTGATCAATGATCCATATCTATAGGAGTTTGGGCACAGTACTTCACGGTGATGCTATCATTTTTCTCTGAGAACAAGACTACCAATACCAATATTCCTAAACGCCTATGTATATATACTTTCCAATATTGTTAAGTATATATTTAGAAATCTAACAACTCATAAATGAATCTAATAACTGATAGCTAAATCTATTTGTATTTTTTTAATTGCCTTTAAAAGTTCTGCAAGGTCAGACAGTTTACTTAACATGCAGTGTATACAATTACTTACTTTCCGCTAATATTGTCAAAAAGAAAAAAAAGAAAAAAAGAAAAAGAATACTTCCTTTAATAGTTAATATATTAATTACTTTCCTTTAACAACTTAAAATGTAATTAATGGCTCTAAAATGCAATCTTTTCTTTAAAGTATATAAATTATTAAGGAAGTAAAGTGAATCTGACAACTGGTGGCTGAATCGAACTAACTATTTTTTTTCTTACTTGCCTTTAGTAATTGATACACTTAATTACTTTCCTTAGCAAAATATATAATAATTTTGTTTCCCTTAATGGTTGATGTAATTATTTACTTTACATTAACGATTTTGATGTCAAATGAAACCTGAGAAACTGATATCTGAATCTTGATAAAGATTTCCTTTCATAACCTTTAGTTAATGTGGTATTAAATAATCTAAAATCTAATCAGATTACATATATATTTCCTTTTTAAGTTTTTACCGTGAAGTGGTAAAATTCTTTTCTCATATTATTGTTATTAGAGGCCGGATCTTCTCCACCCGGGTGGAAAAGATTGACTTTTACACCTTACAAAATAATTTAGACATGTGTCCACATATATAACCACCCAACTTACGGTGTTAACTATTGCTCAAAAAAAAAATCAAAACAAATGCAAAAAATAGGAAATATTCTATGCGTGAAATCTAGAAAACAAAATGTCCACAATCTCGCCTTCTTCTCCTACAGTCATACTCTCATATATTTCAACAAAAATAAACTATTTTATTATTACTCCAAAAAATAAATAACTTGGTGTTTGCTTTATCTTTCATTTAAGTAGAAAGACTTGATTTGCATTTAAATGAGAAAACCTACACATATTTACTTAAATTTAGTGAACTTGTAAACATATATAGTGTTTTCACTCTAACTCTTGTGTTCTTGAATTATTAAGTAGTTATATTGTTCTGATGTAACTTATGTTCATGAATTTCCGATGGTATTTTGGATAAATATGACTTGCCACTTACATTATAATGCTTAAAAATGAATCTAAGACAAAAAATGGCTAACTAGATCAATTAATATTGAAAAAGAAATGATCTCATCAGAAATTGAAAGGTTACTTGAGCAAATTTCATAAAACTTAGAGTTACTTAACAATTGGGCAGTGCGATTGTGGAGATAAGCACGCACGTAATCTTTACTAATTTGTAGTGATTTCTTTTTTTGTTTCATCTCACTCTGTTAGTTTCATTTATTCTGGTGTTATATAAATGGACACATGTCCAAATTATTTTGTAAGGTGTAAAAATCAACCTTTTCCACCCGGGCGGAGAAGATCCAGCCTCTTGTTATTATATATTATGAGTGATCTAAGTTATGTTGAGAAGATATTATAAAATGACTACCTAATGTAGATGATAATAAGTTTTACACAAAATAAAAGGTTTACCTTAATAAATTGCAAATAAATTGTTAAGGCGTTTAATATTTTTACCAACCGATTTTTGCCTATATATAGTCTTCCTTTCTCGATCATTTTTTCTTATTCCAATCGATTTTGTTCATTTCAAAAAAAAAAAAAAAAAAAAAAACCCCGTCTCAAAGATGCATCCAGCTAATGTTAGTAAAAGTTCGGGTGATGCAAGCCAGCATCCTGATGTAGTTAAAAACAAGGCTAGTAAACGCCACTCGCCTGATCAAATCAAAACACTTGAAGAGTAAAATCCATAATTCACTTATGCATGTTTTTTTTATCAGTTCATTAGGTTGTTTTGTAAGCTTTTTTACAGTGTCGTTGATCTTCAATATGTATCTTGATTTACCTATGTTGTTTTTCAAAGCTCCAAATTGCTTTGAATTTACATTTTAGTAAATATACGAGTATGCGAACCGTGCTACGTATCAGTGTTTTTTCAAAATTTTAAACCTATCGCTATAACATCTCTCTGATAGTATGATTTTTGAATTCTAGTTATAATCTAAAAAATAATATAAAAACATTAGGAGGGGTTGAATATAATTTGAGTGACGTGAATGAGGTTTTCTAAACTATTTTAAATAATATGAAGCTAATTCTAATTTCAATAAAGTGAGAAATTTTTTGGTAAACTATTTAAAAAGAAGGGAGCTTATTAGAATAATTAAGGGAGGTGGTTCTAAAATAATAAAATAGAGAGATTACAAATACACAGTTTGGTTGAGAAATTTTCCTCCTAAAAATCCTGCTATCATATAGTGTAGATATTACTAGAATAGGATTGCCATATTAACAGATTTTTGTCTCTTTGAAATCCAATCTAACACATTTTTGTTCCGTATACACATTTGATTTTACTAATACAAATCCTGAGCTTCATTTTTTTATTTTTCAGAACATTATCTCTTAAACCTTAAAACTAAATAATTTGTTGTTTTTTTTTTCCGATCTAAAGTTCCTCAAACTGTGCCTACCCATTGTTTCAAAATAGATTTACTATCATAATTATTTAATTGCTCAACCTAACTGTTCTACTCACTTTCACCTTAATCAATTGGTCTGACAGACTGACTTGACTCTAAACTAGAACGAGAAATCCTATCTCTCTCCATCTCTAGACATCATAATTCGTATGTGAAGTTGGATCAAAATTTTGTTATCTTCTCTTTCAATTAACTTCGAGCCCACATCCTATATTGTCCATTGAATATTAAATTTCGTTATAGTGTCGCTCATTATATTGTTTACTAGTAAATACAAGTTAATTGAATAAATTTTTGCAAAAGTTGATGTGCTTAAATTATTTTGTTGGTACAATTTTATTTTTGTGTTTAAATTATTCTGTTGGTACAATTTTATTTTTGTGTTCACATATTTTATTATGGCTGTGAGTAATCATGATTTGTGAGCTTCTCAGAAGTAAAATTCATTGTTGTTATAAATGTTCTTCATGTATGTACTTAGTAGATTTGATAAAAATTGCTACAAAGTATCTAATGGGAACTTGCAATAATTACAGTTTCAAAAATTCAAAAAAAAAAAATAATAAAAAAATATTATAAGCCATTTAAAAATCATACTCGATCCATATGACCTTCCACCGTACACTGGAGACACACTTGACGTCAACTTCCTACCCGTGGTGTACGGAGTATGTACTGGGGTAGTTGCTATTTAAATGAATTTCCTTCTTTCATTCAATTTGTCATTATGTTTGATTGTTTTATTATTATTATTATTTCTGCATGCAATGTGATTTTTAATTAGCTAGATCGCACCACGCCGTGGTGGCATAAACCTTGGATTATTCATATAATTCAAACCAATAACTAGGGATCTTTGAAAATCGATCTTTTCATGACAAACTTAGCTAGGTAGTTGCTGAGCTAGTAGATGTTATACATGTATTCGTGTTAGCAAAATAGAAAATTGACAAACAATTGTTGTTTGCATAAGTGTTCATTACGTTTATACTAGAGGAGTGCTTATCGGGATAAAAATGTAAAGGGTGGGTTTTCTACTAAAAGTTCTTATATGTTTTAGTTTATTTTGCCATGGTAGGATTTTCTCAAAAATCTCCTTTCCTAACGAGGGTGAAAGAATGGCGATAAGTATAAATCTTGGCATGACACCTCAACAAGTGAAGTTCTGGTTCCAGAACAAGAGATCAAATAATAAGGTTTGTCTTGTTTAAATTGTTGTTATTTATTTTTTATTTTATTTTATTTTTATCTTTATCTTTATCTTTGTCATTATTATTATTATTATTATTATTATTATTATTATTTTGGTATTTTGGTTATATAAGTTGTTTTTTTTTATCTTCACAAATTTGACACTTAATTGAATGACCTATATACACACTTCAGAATGCTGCAGACCGTAACGAAAATGAAGTCCTCCGCATGGAAAATGCATCAATTAGAGATGAGAATTTGAAACTTCAAAATACTTTGAAGTCCCTCTGTTGTCCAACATGTGGACCTTTTGCTTGCAAGGGACCTAATCATCTCAATTTGATACAAGCGAATCAACAATTTAAGCAAGTGGTTAGTGTTTTTTTTTGTTCTCATTATTTTTCTTTTCTTTATTTGTCTCACTTTTTTTGTTTAGAAAACTAAGGTTCCCAAGATTCACAAATACTAATGGTAAGAAATTCATACATACACATACAAATGTAAGAAAATAGGAAAATTATAAGTAGTGCCCTCTTTAGCCAATTGTTTGTAACCAAGCAATTATATGTTAAGCACAACTTCCAAAGAGTTGGTTTGCAATACTAATTCATTTGTTATACTAATCTATTTTGGCAAATATCGCAGCGTGATCGACTAACTGTTGCGGTTGGCCCTACCAATGCCAACATGGGGAACATAAGTCTTGACCGTCGTATAATTTCATCTGCTGCAAATTTTGAGCAAAATACAAATCATCTCGTTGCCAACTTTCAGGGGCGTGCAATTCCATTTCTTGCAAGTTCTGGGTGTCGTGTACTTCCACCCGCTGCAAATTATGTTCATCAAGCATATCCACATGTTACAAATGTGGATCGTCGTGCAAATATGCGTGTTGCAAATATTGAGCATCGCCCAAATGTTCCCATTGCCAATACTGGGCGTCGTGTGTCAATGGAAAATTTAGAGCGCCATTCAATTCCATTCATTCCAATTCCACCGGCTGCTAATAATGAGCCACGCGCAATCCCTTCTGTTTCGAATTCAGCAAATTTTCCTGAGAGCCGATCAATCTGCTTTGATGGGCCTCCCCCAACCAGCCCTTCTGACGACTCTCAACAAGAGTAATTGAAATGTTTCTGGTCCTCCAAGATCTGATAGTGGAGCTAATAATTTAGTACTACCTTTGGGCAGTTTTTGTGCTACATTTGATTTTTTTTCCCCCTCCCTGTTTGTGGGAATTAAATTGTTATGCTTGGAGGGGCCTATTTTAATTTTGTTATTCTATGAAAGACTTCGTATATTGCTCCTAATAGGTGTATGAAATTTGTTGACCTCTATTTGATTCAACTACATTTTCTTGATATTTGATGTTATGTAGCAAAATTTAGGAAAACAAGTTAGACGTTTTAGCAATGGTTACCTAGCCAGATTGGGCGCGACTAGTCAAGTTGGGCCTCGTGGTGGTCAGTTTGGTGTTTACACGATCCTAAATGTTTTAATTTGGGATTATAGTTTTGGGGTTGGAGCCATCCATAAAAAGCTGATCGAGCTTAATTAGGAATCATAAATCTTAGACCCAAGCCGAGCCATATGGTGATATGGGTGCTTCCAGACGTTCGAATCATTTGAACCTTATTCAATTAGTTTGAGCATGGGTTTCAATCTTAAACTCCAAAAACAAATAAAAGTTGCTAGGTAGCTAATAAAATTTTCATTGCAACATTAAAATTAACTATAGACATAGTTTAAATAAAATAGTGTCATATGAATTGGATGAATGTGTTAAAACAGTAATTAATTAATTGGTGAAATCCAGCACTAAGATTTTTTATTTTATTTTTAATTTTTAATTTTATTTCCTCTATGGGTTGTGTACTAAAATTTAATTTAATTTCTCAAATTAGCACATTTCTAAACCTTTCCAGTTCAGTACATAAATCATTAATGGTGGATTAATTATCATTTGGATTAAAATTTTAAAACTGGTTTAAAACAATCCAAAATTGATGTACTATGGAAGAATTCCAATTAATGCACTTAATTAATTCCCACAAAATTTTCTCTTATATAATATTTGCTATTTCTTATGGTCTAAATCAATTTCTTTTGGCATTGTGATTGATTGAAAATGGATGTTGCTCAAGGCGGTGATGGTTTTGGGGATGAACGACAACCACCCAATAATAATAAAGGGAAAAATAAGCTCCGAAAGCGTCACACAACTGATAAGATTGAATTTCTTGAAGCGTAAAAATCTTATCTAGTTTATTTATTTCTGTAATCCTTCAGTTAATAGCCCAATTTCTTCAATGTAGAATTGTTTCTTCTTTTCCCTTTACAAAACAAGTTGAATCAGTTGAACCACGATTTTATTTTTTATTTTATTTTATTTTGTTTTCATTTCTTTTTGCTTTTCTACTTTTTTGGATTTACTATTTTTATTTCTTTACTTCTACTTAAATTGTTTTTGTTATAAAAAAAATTAAACTTTATTAAAATGTAAGCAGAAATGATGGAGCGTGTTAAGTTGGCAACCCCAACACTTTATATATTTTTTTAGCCATTATCAGTATAATGGTCTTCTTGCTCCATCAAAATAGAGACTTTTCTTTTTCTTTTTCTTTTTTTAATTTTTTAGAGGTTTGAACAATACAAAATTCATTCTAAACATTAGCCTGGGTTTCTAACAAATGACTCTCTTCCTATTTTTCGCATTTTGTAGGTATTTTTTACAAGATCCGTCACCAAATAAGAAAGAAAGAAACAAGATTGCTAATGACCTTGGTATGAAGCCAGATCAAGTTACGTTCTGGTTTCAAAACAAGAGAACAAATGTCAAGGTAAGTTTCTTATTCGTAAAATACAATGGAACCTCAATATGTTAATACGTGGTATATTTAGTATTATGCTTCAATAATAAATTTTGTTAGTTCCAATTTGGGCCGATTTACTACTCCAATAATTTCACTAAATTTGTGATAAACATTTCAGAAATATCGTAGTAGGTTCCTCTATGTCCAACACATTAAACGAATCAATAATTTCCTAAACGTATTTATGATAACAGCTGTGTCGCATTTTTAAAATATGAATCCAGTGTTTGATTAATTTTTAGATCTCGTTGGATCCATTTCCAGTTCTTGTAATGTGCACAGAAGTTCTTACATACTTGCCAATATCAAGAAATTGTTTAAATAATAATGTTTTTTTAATTGTTTTTTATCATTTTAGTTTTTTTATTTTTGGTGTGTTAGAGCCTCAGAGGAGCTCCAAATTATTATTGTTATCATGAACATCATCCGGATGATTCCCTAAACTAAGTAGATAAACCCTAATTAATGTACTATATATACAACAACAAAAAAAAAAAAAAAAAAATAATAATAATAAATTGTTTTGATAAATAATCAATATTAATCAACTGATCAATAAATATATAACTTATAAATTTAGAAATTGATTAAAACCGTGCTTAATAGATAGATTTTACCTACACCCGATGGTATTGATATACTGTGGTTTTACAGTAAGCTGCATTTAAATTATTCATCTATTTGTTATAGACAGCAAAGGGGCGAGATGAAAACGCGGCTCTTCGCAAAGAAAATGAAAGTTTTCGAGCTGAAAACATGGCAATGCAGCGTGCTTTGGGGTTCCTCACCTGTGAAAAGTGTGGCCCTTTGGCTTGTAAGAACTACAACCATCAAAAACTGGTACAAGAGAATCTCTTGCTAAAGAAACAGGTTTGTCCTTCATCTTTCCTTAATACTTTAGAGAGTGATAAGTTTGTTTTTTTTTTTTTTTTTTATTTTTTATTATTTTTTTTTTTTTTTTCGAGAATAATTAATTTTCTTGCATATTTATTTGAAAAACTTGACAGTGTGGTCAACTAGTTAGTGCCACCGCAACGAACATGCTGAACGTAACTTGTGTTCCCCGTGAGCTTCACTCGATCAATGCAAATAATCTTTTGCACTTTGGGGGGAATTCAGATGCTGGGAGCATTCCTAACATTCCAATGTATCATGATCCAAGTAGCTCCTTTGTTGAGTATGAGCCGAGCAATTGAAGGCCCTTATTTTCCAATTTGTCCACCTTGTTGACAAATACAAGATGTCATTTGTTGGTACCAACCTATTCTATGGGCAATACTATATATCATAAAGTTAGTTGTTATGATTAAAGTACAGACCTATGTTTGTTATGTATGGCAAGACTTTTATAATGTTCTTGATTTTAAAGTTGTTATTTATTTTTTTGATAATTTATTAAAATTGTCATGAAATCTCTCAAGGTATTTTATATGTTCATCCCTATCCTTTGGAGGAAAAAGAAACTAGTAACAATCAAGAAATGTAAATCATTTTGATTTTTCAATCAAGTTCAACCCCGAAAACAAACAACTAGATGCATAAATTATCAGCAAACTTTTTAACACAAATGTTAGTTTTGGCTCAAGGGTGGAGTCAAACAAACTTAATTTATTACAGGTAAATGAGGATATTTTAGTCATCATACGGGTAATGCTCACCCTTAACATCATATATATGATAACTTATTTTGTTAATCAATAAGGTTTATTATTAAGTATGTTTTTATGTGAATGCATGTAATTAGTACAATAGAGAAGCAGAAAACCGAACTCCAAATTCCATGTCGAATGCACATAATTTAGTTATCCCACTTAGTACAATTTGATAAAGCTAACATAATTAATTTGAAATAAACAACCAAATTACATGTAATTTGTACAATTCATATATAGTATGTCTAGTTCTAACATCTACTTAATTAGCATATCTAAACACCACACGCACCACACCAAAAGTCAATATTATATATCCCCAATTATCGACACAAAGTCCCTAATCCAAAATTTGCCCAACAATGGTTTCTCAAAAGGCAATGACACAACTAAGTGGCACTGTGGCAGTGCAAGTGATACAGATATACCAAGAACCAGGACCCAGTCCAGTGTACCAAAACCCCACCACATTTGAAACTCCCCACTCGTACCAACAAAGGCAACAATTGATATTGCCTCAAGTTATCCACCCAACGGCTCAATTTCAAAGTATGTTCATCCTTGTTAGCAATTCTCTGAATAACACACGAATTGAATTTTTGAAGGCCTAACTGTTTAATACTTTCACACTTTTCGATAATTCAGAATAATTCACATTTTTTTTTTACTATAAACGTATAAAATATGAATTCTCAAATTATTCAAAAATTCATTTAAAAAATACTTCATATAATAGAAAAAATATGGAAACCCAAATTCTTGTAAGGATGAATAGCATTAAGATACATATATAAATAAGAACAAAATAGTAAACGATGAAGGGTATTCTTAAAAGCATAAAAGTTTTTGCATATTTGTGAACGACATTTTTTTTTGCAATTCAAAAGAGTAAACTAACATAGAGACATGGATGTATTGCTTCTAATTCTTATTTTTCATACAATTTGTAAATCTACATTCTAAAATAGATATGAGTACAAAAGAGATAGAAAAGTGTTGGAGAAGAAAATGATTAATGTTTGGGCGAGTCAAAGACTAGACTCTAGCCTAACTCACCTAATTCAAACGTTCAATTTCTAATGAACTCGTTGTACAACATGGTCAAAATTTTCCAAAGCAGCTAAGACAAATGTTTGTGAATTGTGAGTGACAGTTATATAATTGGTTGTTATATATCTAGATTATTGGAGTTTATGTACAGTAAAAGTGGTGGAATATATTTTAATTATATTGCTAAATATATATTACAATTCCTCTTTAAGTGTACCGAATTTTTGAAATCATAATTTTTATTTCAAAACATTTAATACTCGTATAAACATGCTTCGTATTATTAACATATTATGAATTTTTTGACCGAATTGTTGACCAAAATTTTCTAACATGATATGTAAATGAATGAAACTCGAATTATTTCCGAACAGAATATTCTCGTATCCCGAATTACTAACAAAATGTTCATCCATGAGTACGTGTGAGATTCTCTCAATAGACCTCGACACAAAAACATCACTTACTCACTAATGCCAAATTCTTAAAGAAAATTTGAAACTAACACTCCATCCAAATAAACATGCTTAATTTTGATAAAATGATAGGCGGTTTAAATATGAACAACACAGTTAATTCTAATTAATGTGCTTAATTACATATTTCAATCTACTTCTATATGATTTTTAGTTTATTCTATTTCTTCGACCATCTAGATCTCTGACCATGCTTTTTCGGGTTCAAACTGATGATTGCCCTTTCGAGATATTCAAAATTCAATCAGCTATATAGTTTTTATGTTAGGAGTTAGGACACCATCTATGCATGTTCTTATTGTCCCATTCTTTATCAATATTTAATTTTTTAATTTTTTATTATTTTTTTAAACATGCTTTGCCGCATTATTCAATTGAATTGCTGGGTAAGTACGTGCTCAAAATAGTAAGTGCTCAAATAGATCGATGACGCTCACATAGGTGGTGGCTTTGATAACTGACAATAATGCTCAATATGCTTGTGCTAGAAAGTTTGAACAGAGAAAGGGTTACCATCATTAAAGCAACATTCAAAAAGAATTGCTATAATCATAAATCCTACTTCATGTCTTTCCTATGTCTATATGTGAAATTTGCTAATTTATATTCATAAAAAAACCTGGTAGGAATCGACAACTTAAATAGATATTCAATTGTGCAAATATGTCATTTTGTATTTTATAGAATTCCATGTTAGTGGTGATGCTAGGAGAGTTGTAACATTGTTCTAATGAGAGAAACCCAAAAAGAAGAAGAATTTAGAAGAGAGTAGGCTAGAATAATAAGGTTAGAGTTCTTGTATTCTGAGTGTTCTTTACCTAGAGTTACATACTTATACTAAACTAAAACCTGATAATAGAAACTACTAGATATGGATGTCCTCACTTATAGAAACGTGGGACTTTCCATATTTGACATATTCTAATACTGACATATTATAACGCTCCCCCTCAAGCTGTAATGCCGCAAACTTGCAAATTGCAGCTTGAATGGTAGAAAGAAAAGATAAGAATACAGCTCCCCCTTTCGCATAGAACTGTCTTTAGTTGAAAAACTCGAACAACTGTTGAGACGTTCTGGAAGTGAAACTGTCGGTTTAGGCAGTGACAAACAATAACAGTGGTTTGATGTGAGCTTCTTGGCTGCTACTACCAATATCACTGTTGAAGTCTTGCACAACATAAATTGCAAACAATAACACTGATTTGATGTAAGTTTTTTGGCTGTTACTATCAATATCATTGCTAAAGTCTTGTAAAATACTGTTCTGGGTACTCACTGTTGAAGTCTTGCACAACATAAATTGCAAACAATAACACTGATTTGATGTGAGTTTTTTTGCTGTTACTATCAATATCATTGCTAAAGTCTTGTAAAATACTGTTCTGGGTACTCCTGAATACTGAATAGTAAAACTGCAGTTTAGGCTTGACTGCTACCAGCTGAATACTGAAGAGTCCATATTCTCCTTGACTGCTACCTAGAAACATGAGTACTAAATAGTGGGAATGTCACACTTTTGAGATGCAAGAAGTGAGTTCGCCAAGACATGATGGAATATGGAGACATGTTTGCTCTTCCACATACGTTTCTATATTCTCCTTGCCTCATATACTACTCAATGTCCTCATATCTCCATAATCTCCCCCTCAAGTTGGAATATACAAGGTGAAATAGAACTTACAAAGGATTGTCTATTCCGACTTGAACTGAGCACCGAGCACCACTGCGGCATAAAAGGAGAGGAAAAAAAATGATAACCTCAAACATGATGAGGATAACAAACAAACGCGAACTGGATTACCCCAAACATGATGAGAATAACAAACAAACGCAAACTGGATAACCCCAAACATGATGAGGATCATAAAAAAAAACGCGAACAGAATCACCCCAAACATAATGAAGATAACAAACAAACGCGGACAGGATCGAATCTGGCCCAATTTGACCGGCTATTTGTTCTTCAAGTGAGTTGAATCAGTAACACGAACATGATAACTCACATAGGAAATAGCTCAATGTGGCCCAATTTGACCTTCTTCTCTACCTATTTACATACCATATCACAACACCCAACAAACCTATAATCAAACTCCATATAGAAACGAGCTGATAATATGTAACTGTCGGCAATGATGAACCTCAATTTTTTTCACCAATAGAATCTTGAATTCCATTAGTCAGTAACGAATCTCCATTACTGAATTAAATACCATATAGGCGTGACTGGACCTTTATTATCCACCACTAGATTACCATACAAAATCTCTAAGAAAGTAAACATATTTACCTCCTGGAATGGCAATCTCTAAAAAACTTGAAACTTGATGTGTGGAGGCTAGAGCGTGTGGGCGCCTTCGTCAACACACTCTAGAGCTGCTGGAAACAACCGTGGAAGAACCCACAAAAAAATTCAGAAGTGGAAGTGTTGCAAAGGCCAAGACATGATGGAATATGGAGACATGTTTGAACTAGGGGGCGGGGCGCGCTCTGTGTACTCTGAGTGCTCTTTGGCGTGCGTGCCTAGCAGAAGGCTTAGACTAAGCGCATGCGTGCCTCGTCCAATACTAACTTTAGAGACTCCGGGATACAGAGAGGTTGTGCCCCTATTATCAATACTAAGACAGAAAGATTGCGGAGAACGTAGACTGTGAAAACGAAACAATACTAAAAAACCAATACTGAGAAACTTTGGATCTCTCTCCTAGCATTCTTCAAACAAACTTTAAACATCAGCGGAATCTTGAATACTGACTTCGAACATGATGATGAACAGTGTCGGTGAATAGTACTGATGAACAATGCCGATGAACAGTAAACCCGCGAACATAAATAATCTATTCAGAGAAAAAAACTTCAATTGAGATATAATACCTTCTTCTTGTGAAAAAGTTTGAAACTTAATTGAATACTAAAAAACTGAAAAAGAATTGATTTTTTTCTTCTTCTTGTATACCAATTTTAGGAGATACCTCTCCTAGCATACCACTAAATTTATATTTGAACCTGATGCTCCGATACCAATTATGGAGATATGAGGACATTGAGTAGTATATGAGACAAGGAGAATATGGAAACGTATGTGGAAGAGCAAACATGTCTCCATATTCCATCATGCCTTGACCTTTGCAGCATTTCCACTTCTGAATTTTTTTGTGGGTTCTTCCGCATTTGTTTCCAGCAGCTCTAGAGCGTGTTGACGAAGGCGCCCACGCGCTCTAGCCTCCACACATCAGGTTTCAAGTTTTTTAGAGATTGCCATTCCAGGAGGTAAATATGTTTACTTTCTTAGAGATTTTGTATGGTAATCTAGTGGTGGATAATAAAGGTCCAGTCTTGCCTATATGGTATTTAATTCAGTAATGGAGATTCGTTACTGACTAATGGAATTCAAGATTCTATTGGTGAAAAAAATTGAGGTTCATCATTGCCGACAGTTACATATTATCAGCTCGTTTCTATATGGAGTTTGATTATAGGTTTGTTGGGTGTTGTGATATGGTATGTAAATAGGTAGAGAAGAAGGTCAAATTGGGCCACATTGAGCTATTTGCTATGTGAGTTATCCTGTTCGTGTTACTGATTCAACTCACTTGAAGAACAAATAGCCGGTCAAATTGGGCCATATTCAATCATGTTCGCGTTTGTTTGTTATCCCCATCATGTTTGGGATGATTCTGTTCGCGTTTTGGAAGTCCATATAGAATTCCATGTTAGTGGTGATGCTAAGAGAGTTGTAATATTGTTCTAATGAGAAAAAACCCAAGAAGAAGAAGAATTTAGAAGAGAGTAGGCTAGAATAATAGGGTTAGAGTTCTTATATTCTAAGTGTTCTCTACCCAGAGTTACATACTTATACTAAACTAAAATATGATAATAGAAACTACTAGATATGGATGTTCTCACTTATAAAAACGTGAGACTTTCTATATTTGACATATTCTAATACTAACATAACATATTTGAAAAAGGTAAATGTATTTTCAGGGCTATGTTCTTTCTTGATGTTTAAAGACTTTTTTTTGTTTGCTTTTGCTTAAAATAATTGACGGGTTTTAGATAATGGGGTGTGTGTGTTTGAACTTTGAAGGTGTTTAGCCCCAAGGTGAGAAGCAGCTTTTAGCATGACCTTTAAATTTTAAAAGTTGTTATCCAAGTTAATACTTTCCTATTGTACACAACTAATATACTTGTCTAGAGGTCGAGGGTTGAGATTTACAAGCATCATCAAGGTAACTTGCGTCTAGCTTGATTATATTGATTATAAAAGTTTGCCTTTGGTCCAAAAAGATTTCCTATCATTTAATGGCAGGAGCATGCATCGAGATTTGTATTTATATTGATGCGTGTTCAAAATCTAGTGGTGCAAGAGTTGATTTGGACAAATGTGATAAATGCATTTCATTACTGTACATAATTACAGATTACATATATAAGATCTTCGATTATATAATTTGGCTCTCTCAATATTTCTTTCCTTAATTGTTTCTAGTAGAATCTTTTCTTTCATGGAATTGAGCATTCAAGAACAGAAGAAAATTTCAAGCAACAATATATAAGGTGCATGATCCAAAAACATATACAAATGTTGGTAATAAAACTCTTTGATTGTTATTATATTTTGCTTGGCTACTACTTTCACAAAACAACTAACTGTATGTCCTTTTTTCTGTCTTAATAAAAAGAATTTAAACAGAAAATCACAAGAACAAAATTGGGCTAAAGTGCTTATTGGAAATGGATCTTGCTCATGGAAGTATTGGCTCTGAAGAAGAAGGCGATAAGTCCAACAGGCGACGTTTCACTGATGATCAAATTGAACGATTAGAACAGTAAAATCTACCTCATTTCTATCTTAGTTCTATAATTAGCTCTATTTCAAAAATAAACATTGTGAAATTTTATTTTTGTAACAAAACACAAATGGATATTGGGGCAATTGTGATTTTTCATCACACTAGACAAATTTATTTTCAAAAAAAAAAAAAAAGACAAATTTATTTTGATGTTGGAATGGTTCTCCCACGGCCCACCCACCTGAAACCTTTTTTTTTTGTCACTCCGTATGGTTTGAGGATTTAAAATGTTTAACATTTTTGACATGAGATACCCCGTACTGTAGCCTCAAGTTCGGAGAGCATGTTATTTTATTTGTTTTTATTTTTTAAAATAGGGTTTTTTTATTTAACCCCCACGAATAGACCCCTTTTTGAAATAATCCCCCATTTTGAGAATCATTACTGATTGCCTCCCATTTCAAAATTAATTTTCTATATTGACAATTTTGCCTTTATGTTAACAAAAACTTGAAAACAAATTAAAAAATATTCGATAAAAGGAAAATCCGAAAAAAAATCCGAAATTTTCCAAAAATTGAAAAAACAAATCGGGAAAATAATTCGAAAAAAATTAAAATAAAATTGAAAAAATGCATAAAAATTTGAAAAACTAATAAAACAACTCAAAATTTTTGAAAAAAATAATAAAATTCATTTGTTTTCCTATATTTTGAGTTGTTTTATTATTTTTTTCAAAATTTTACTCCTTTTTTCAATGTTATTTTATTTTGCCAAAAAAAAAATCGAATTTTTTTCCGATTTGTTTTTTCAATTTTTGGAAAATTTCAGATTTTTTTTTTGAATTTTTCTTTTATCGAATATTTTTTAATTTGTTTTCGAGTTTTTGTTATTTTTTTCAATTTTCCAGATTTTGAGTTTTCAGATTTTTATTATTATTATTATTATTATTTTTGAATTTTCAAAATTTTCAAAGTCGTATGTTAAAAATGAGGGTTTTTACAAATTTGACATGGGGCAAAATTGTCAATTTAGAAAATTAACTCTGAAATGGGGGGCAATCAGTAATGATTCTCAAAATGGGGTTTTATCTCAAAAAAGAGGTCTATTTGTGGGGGGTTAAGTAAAAAAAATCCTTTAAAATAATATATGTGAACGACATATTTAAATTTGCGCGGGTAATACTTTTTAATTGCTTGATGATGAAGATTGCAATTAGTGAATAACTTACTTTTTTTAAAAAAATTATAAATAAAACTCCGATAGTTATTGCTGACGAACATCAATGAAGTCGACAAAACATCTTCGTTTGTGTAGTTCTTAATAATGCAATGGGCTACTAGGGGATTTGGGGCATATGTAAGTAACCTACTATAAATAAGAACATAAAGCCTAGTTTTCATTTTTATTTTTATTTTTATTTTTTTTAACAAAAGAATAGATAAAAATAAATCATACTGGCCACGACTTCTCCCGATTTCAAGTGTTAATTTCTTTGGTTGTTCATTTATTTTCTTTTTTTCGGTGAATTGTCCTCTCTAATTTGAATGTTGAAATTTCCTCAATTATGCTCTATTCTAAGTGTAGTACCATAGTCCAAAAAACAAATCATAGAATTTGACTAGATCCAATAACTTAATTTAATTTGAGATCTTAATTTGTTGAGAAATGAGAATCAAAAGTGATTGTATCACCATTCTGTGGATCTTGTTTCCAAATATCAACTACAAATCCGTATAACTCATTAGCGAGATCTCCTAATTAGTTCATGTACTGTCTCTCGTGTGTCACCAGACAATCAGTGTCCATGTAAAATAGAGCATATATGTCGGTTTATGCTTCGTTTTGTTTTTGTACAAAATTAAACTTCATTCATGTGGCCTAGCATTTATTAAGTCTTTCAAATAAGAAAATTTTAAGCGAAATGTGTTAGAAATGAAAAAACATGTAAGTTTTTATTTTTTATTTTTTTCACCCTAACATGTGTCAATGAACATCGTAAATCTCCAGCCTTTCCTTAGCTATATTTAAAGGTTATATACCAATTTGAGGTTTCTATTTTATTTTAATGTTCTATTTTCTCGCTTAATTGGAATTTTTATATCATCAACGGAGTTTGTGTTGCGTGGGGTATGCAGGATACACGATATTTGTCCATACCCAGATAGAAGCCAAAAACTGGAAATAAGTCAGGAGTTGGGTTTGGAGCCAAGCCAAGTGAAGTCCTGGTTTAAGAACAAAAAAACAAAAGAGAAGGTAACTTTTTGTTTATTTCATTTTTCGTTTTTCTATAGTCAAAATAAGATGACATTTTTCTTGATTTGTACATTTCAGAGGCAATTGCATAGTGTCAGTAACATCGCACTTAGGTCAGAAAATGAAAGCGTAAGAAATGAAAATGCCAATCTTATGGCTTCTCTAAGGTACCTGGTCTGCCCTGATTGTGGTCTGGTGATTGATGATCAACTAAAGCAGCTAAAAAATGAAAATTCTCTACTTAGACGCCAGGTTGCTCTTGTTTTTTGCTTTTCCATTTTTCTTGTATATTCTTGCTAATCATTTTTGTCAAAAAACTCAAATAAATAACAAAATCAAATATGTTGCAGCTTGATAGGCTGAGAAGTATCATTGCCGCTAACGATACAACTGAAATTGCAACTTCAGATGTCCCTGTAGCTCAGCAAAATCAACCTTCGAATTTATCGGGGAGAACTTCGGGTTATCTGCCGGGGCATCAATGTGTGAATGCAAGCAATCATAGCAGCCAAATACAATAATTAAATTGAAGCTGATGGCCTGAGTGCCTGACCCATACCATAGACCATTCAGGCTCTCATGTTATGCTGTTTAAATGATCTCTGAAGATCGTTACATATGATATTGCTACTGCTAGCTGTTAGATTCCTATGACTAATTTCAGTAATTAGCTCTAATAATTCGTGTTATGTTAAGCAAGTTGAGTCATATTCCTGATGCACTTCTATGCATAGTTGGCTTTGAAGTTTGAATACAACAATAATCTAGATTTTGATAATCACGCAGAATTCACTATTGCTTCTATATTTGTCCTGGTCTTGGTTGCTTATATATTCATTGAAAAACTGTTAGGTTCTAATATTTTCTTTTGCAGGATGGACACTACGCAGTTCATTTAATTGCTTCTGGTAATGTTAGAAAACATTTCCTATTGTCCTGGTACAAAACTAACAGAAGGGTGGATTTAGGTTTGAGTAAGGAACAATGTTTTAAAAAACGCTATGCGGTAGTTGGGCGGTGGGAGAGTGCCTAGGTCTTCTAGGTAGCGCCTATAAGACCTAGGCGCTAGGCGGTTTTTTTCCCCTAATATATATAGTAATACACACATATATTACAAAAAATGAAGAAAATCATTTACCATAACTAAAAAAATAAACACAAACAAAAATACTTATTACAAAAATACGTAATAGTTGAAGAAGATCAACTTCATATAAAATCACTTTTTCTTATAGTGATATATAATTTATATTGGACTTTAGTCTTTTAAACTCATTCAAATCTTAAACCTACACAGGTCTTTAATTTTCGACATTTAATCATTCAAAAAAAATAGCTTGACTGGACCGCCTAGAAGCCGATTAGTCCGCCTAGCCTGCCTAATCGGTCCACCGATTTTTTAAATAATTTGAGCCTAGGCGAGTCGGTTGGGCACCACCTAGCGCCTAGAGGCCGCCTAGACCGATTTTTAGAACACTGGTCAGGAGCTAACTGGGCATAGTATGAGCTTCTTTTAAATGAGCCCAAAATATTAAACCCATCGCTATATCTTGGGCGGGCTTAGTGTTGGACTTAATTCAAAAGAAGATGGGCGTGAGTTGGCGGGCCTAACTGGTGTCACAATTATGAAATTTTACCGGCTGCTTCATCTACGCTATGGCCTGAACTCCTGAAGTCAATTAGAATATAGAATTTTTTTGCAGTCTGATATCACCATGTGACTATGAGCAAATGTTAGAGATATATTCTTAGTGAAGCATGAAAAACCAATTTCTGCTTCCAAATCCAAGGCAGTGCCCCGGCAGATATACTCTTGTTTATTTCAGAAGCTATATTGTTTGAAGTTATATTGGATAATGGACACTACATATTAAATTCTTTATCTGATTAGAATAAAAGATAGTGGCTGGGATCTAACTCATGTAACACGGGTAAAGATACACGTAATTTATAATATCTTCAGACGCACACTCCGCGATGCTACTGTGAATTTGTTATTTCCAATTTCGATAATCTTCGGGGTAAATGCAACTGTAGAAAACAACTAATTAAATAGACAAACACAAGATTTATTGCTTAATGATTAGGGTCTACTACAGAGATTTATATAGGCACACATATATACACAATCGTCTGTACTAGTTTCTAAAGATGTAGAGTCTGCACTTATAAAAATAAATCTATAGAACTTGTAGTGAACCGACTGATAAACGCACACCTATTCATCATGTACAACTGATAGGCACACGCCTGTCTCTTTCTTCTCTCACACTTCCTCTCAAGTTGGTGCGAAAATATTCAACGAGCCTAACTTAGAGAGTATATTATGGAACTTTGATGCTGGAAGACCCTTGGTAAAAATGCCTACAAGCTGTTGGTCACTGCGAATAAAGGAGGTAGCAACAATGTTGGACTGTACTTTTTCACGCACAAAATGACAGTCCATTTCAATATGCTTAGTTCTCTCATGGAACACTAGATTTGTAGCAATGTGCATAGCAACTTGATTATCACAGTAAAGTGTAGTTGGCATATGCAAATAGGGTAGAGATCGGGTCGGGTTCGGGTCGGATATGGCTATATCCGAATCCGAATCTGAATAGTTTCATAATATCCGAATCCGAACCCGATTATATCCGAAATTTAATATCCGAACCCGACTAACCTATCGGATAACACTAAAAATTAAAAAAAACCCAAAAAATATATCCGAACCCGAACCCGAATCCGAATCCGACAGACCCGACCCGAACCCAACTCGAATAAGTAAACGGATATAAAAATCGACCCGAACCCGAACAATCCTTCAGAAGAGCTCTCAGCCATATAATTTCACTAGTGGTGGAAGTCATAGCCCTATACTCAACTTCAGCACTAAAACGAGCTACCACATTCTATTTCTTGCTCTTCCAAGTTACCAAATTACTTCACACAAAGGTACAATAACCAGAAGTAGACCGGCGATCAACTGGACATCCTGCCCAATCAACATCTGTATAGGCAGTAATAGATGTATGCCCATTTTTCCGCATCCAAATACCTCTGCCTGGCGACCCTTTCAAATATTGTAGTATTCTAGAAACTGCATTCATATGTTGAGTCCTTAGAACGTGCATAAAGCGACTAACTAAACTTACTGCATAAGAAATATCTGGTCGGGTAATAGTTAAATATATTAGTTTACTAATTAATTGTTGATACTGACTAATGTCAATAAGAAGATCACCGGTGTTGTCCAACTTGGCTCCACTGTCAGTTGGAGAATCAGATGATTTTACCCCTAACTTTCCTGCTTCCCACAAAAGATCCAACACATACTTTTTTTAATTAAGAAATATGCCCCTTTTTGAATAGGCAATCTTGATCCCAAGAAAGTACTTCATAATACCCAAATCCTTGATGGCGAATTTCTTGTGCAGTAGATCCTTGAGCTTAGAAATCTCGATATGGTCATTACCTGTGATAACTACGTCATCAACATAAATAATAACAACAACTAAGCCTGACCTGTTAGACTTAACAAATAATGGATGATCAGCATCACTCCGTTTAAGAACGGTCATGGTTAGAACAGAACTGAGTTTGGCATACCATACTCTTGGAGATTGTTTAAGTCTATAGATAGCATTTTTTAACTTGCATACTAATCCAACCTTAGCCTCCTTCGGATGTCCAGGTGGAATGCTCATATACACTTCTTCTTTAAGATCACCGTGTAAGAATGCATTTTTAACATCCATCTGAAATAATTTCCAGTCTTGATTTACAGCTAGAGATACAAAAATTCTAAACGTGTTCATCTTTGCAACTTGTGCAAAAGTCTCCTTGTAGTCTTGACCATATGTTTGGGTGAATCCTCTTGCAACTAGTCGAGCTTTAGGCCTCTCTAAGGTACCATAACTATTGAACTTGTTTCTGAACACCCAACGACAACCAACTTTTTTTTTTTTTTTTTTTTTTTTTTTTTTTTTTTTTTTCGTAAGATAGCATAACAATCTCCCAAGTTTCATTCTCTAAAGTTCTTTGGTTCTTGCATATCATCGACTGTACTCAAGAAAACATGATGAGATGAAGTGATATTGGCATACGTTATATAATCCTGTAGAGGATATGAAACATCATGCAATGAATAAAAATTCTGATGAATCACTAGAGGATGTCATTCTCTATCAAATTTATAGTAATCCTTTAGAGTTACTGGAGGTTGTCTCTCTCGTTCAGATTGTCGAAGAGCTGGAGGAGCTTGAGGATCAGGTGGAGGGAGCCCCTTAGTTGCTCGTTCGGGAGAGGTGCCAAATCTGTTTGACATTGCACTACTGGAAGAGGTGCCAAATCTGCTTGACATTGCACTACTGGGAGAGGTGCCAAATCTGTTAGACACTCCCTATGGGACAGATTCCCAGGCACAACTAGATCTTGAAAGAAAGCCTTAGATTCTACAAATCGTACATCACGAGAGACAACCAGTTTTCTTTTCACCGGATTATAACATATGTAGCCTTTATGTGTAGTAGAATAACCAAAAAATATACATCGAGTAACCCGAGCATCGAATTTATCTCGATGAATAGTTTGCTAATGCACATAACAAACACACCCGAAAACCTGCAGATGAGAGAGATCCAGCGGCCTATATTTGAGTACTTCCAATAGTGACTTAAAACCAATAACCCGACTGGGAAGATGATTAATCAGATATGCAGTAGTTAAGATGCCATGAGACCAGTATTGCTTATAGGAACATTCATACCCAACATAAGAGCACGAGTGGTCTCCAAAAAATGTCTGCTTTTTCTTTCAGCCACACCATTCTGCTGTGTGCCAACACATCTAGTTTGATGAATTATCCCCTGGCTACGAAGGTACTCAGGTAACAGGCCTTTGGAAAACTCAGTGCCATTGTCAGATCTAAACATCTTGATTTTAGCACCAAACTGATTAGTAACAATATTATGAAAATCTTTGAAATAGTCACAACCTCAGTCTTCAATTTCAACAAATATAGCCATGTAGCACGAGATTTATCATCAATAAACAACACAAAATACTTATAGCCACCATATGAATTAACAGGAGCATGTCCCCATAAATCAGAGTGGATTAACTCAAACAAATTATTTGACATAGTATGTGAGTTTGGAAAAGGTAAACGAGTTTGTTTAGAAAATTGGCAAACATCACAAACATCATCAAAGTTTATTGAAACAAACGGAAACAAATTTGACAGGACACGACTAGATGAATGCCCAAGTCTTTTATGCAAAATGCGGCTCTCAACTAAGCCACTAGCTTGACACGCCGTCTTTTGAGAATTCAACAAATAGAGTCCATTGGAATAAATTCTTTCACCAATCGTCCTATTCAACTTTCGATCCTAAAAGACGACAGAGTTAGGAGAAAAAATGACATCACAATTTAAGGAATTTGTAATTTTTCCAACAGATAGAAGTTGAACTGGGAAGGCAGGAATCACAAGGGTGTCGCTATTGGGACTTTGATTAAAAAAATCCACTTGACCACTATCTAGAATGGGGATAGTGGATCCATTTGCCATGGAGATATTATGTTTTTCGGTCTTGGACACAAAGGTATGGAAAGAGGAAGGGCAATTAGCCATATGATCAGTAGCCCCCGAATCAATTATCCATGAATTACTATTTTCTGGCATAGTGAAATAGGCATGTAAATTACCTGACACATGAGTTAACGCATACTGACCTTTGCTAGATGGTATGAACTTAGTGAGTTGTTGGAGAATTTGACTCAATTGATGACTAATATTTGAGTTGGAAATTGATGTCTTGGCCACTGCAGCATGATCTTTCTTGGACAGTTCCCTTTTAAGGTGCGGATGTAATTCCCAACAACAGTCTTTGGTGTGCCAGTTTTTTCCATAATGATCACAATGAGACGGTTCTCTTTTTCCCTTAAGATGAACCACACCCTTACCTTTTTCGAATTCTTATGACTTCTTTCGAAAATCGTTTTCTACAAGTAGTACAGTAGATTCAGGGATTGAAGATGTCACACCCCAAATTTCGACAGAATTCGGAAAAACAATATTTGTTCCCGACTCTTCGATCTTCAAGGTGTGACGCACTCTCAACTCCCAAAAACCCATAAACAGTTTAAACATGCGGATAATTTAAAAACTAATAAAAATTTCAAATTAACAAAAGTCCTCTTCATTACAAAAATTTACAAATGAAAATACAAAAAAAAACATTGTCTAGACTGAAAATCTATATCACCTCATGGGAAAACAAAACACATCCTGAGATGCAACGCTAACGCAAACCACAAGCAGCAACCAATCTTCTTCAACACTAAACCTGTCAAGACTTATCAACTATGTTCATTTAATGAACACACTCGATAAGCAAACATGCAAATCGGGTCAACATTATAAAAATGCTGGTGTAAGTAACTCTAAAATACAACATATACTTATACCAAATATATACACAATCCATAAGGCCGTTAGTTCCTCCACCGAGGCGCCTTAACTTCTAACAACTAATACAACATCCTTAAGTACAATAACTAAGGCAGGTAGTTCCTCCACTGAGGTGCCTTAACTTCCCACTAACCACACAACAAATTATACGCATACTAAATAAGGCATGTAGTTCCTCCATCGAGGCGCCTTAGGTTCGAACTAAACAAATAACCAACCAAGCATATTCTATACTTACCTCATTTCATGCTCAATTACAGAGTGGGTCGTCTCTGCCCAAGTAATTAGTTTGACCCACACTTCTGCAAAGCCATATACAATCATATATTTAAAGATATATAGTTAACCAACATATTACCATAATTATATTATTTACGGCTTTCTTTGTGTATCCCTAAAATCACGTCGTATCTATGTCTTACCTAGTTTCCCTGGCTACCACAATCCCTTTCCAACGCCGAACATGTACATCCACATGCCTCCCCTCACATAATGAACCACTCCGTGCATAACTACCCTGAGCGGGATGCCGCACACCAGGTAACCCTCACACGAAAGCCATTATGCAAGTACTGCAACTATTCGGCATAAAATATCGCGCGTCTCGTTCTAATATTGCGAACGGAATAATCAAGCCACCATTCGGCTATGATTGCCCAACACATGGGTCAATCAACATCTTATATATACACCCTACACAAGGGCCAATCATATCATATACGCCCACATAGGGCAAATCACATGAGTTGTGGTAGCTAGGTTCTAGGATTTTCATTACGTAATTTATTCAAGTGTTATACATCTATGACTCATAACAATTCCACTATATCACATGCAGGTCAAATACCTGATTGCACTAAGCCACAATATTTAGAAATATCTCAACATATCTCATAACCATTTTCATTCTGTCACGTGCCAATATATTATCCCACTACGCCACAATCCCGTGGGAAATATCCACAAATACTCTACTAACATCTCACAGATAAAATAATGGAGTGTTTATACATTTATTTCTCCAAAACTATTGAATTTAATATATATATATATATCCCAACATATTATATAATGTCACAATATCAACGTCAAATCTAAATTAGATAATGACAACCAAATTTATACAAGCTTTCACAGCATTTTAGCATTTGATTTATCCATACAATTTACAACATAAAACGTAGCACAATTAAACAGTCCACAATCAAAGCCCAATATATATATATATATATTTTTACACACTACTCACGTCAAATCTTAATTAGATAATGACAAATAACGTTATATAATTTTCGACAAAATTTTATTACTATATTTGTCCATATTCTTAAATATGAGAAAAACTGGAAAAAGTCAACATTCCACAGTCAACGGTCAAAGGTCAGCGGTCAAAGTCAAAGTCAACACGTCATGGTCAAAGTCAACACATCATGGTCGAAGTCAAACTGTCATTGTCAAAGTCAAACTGTCGTTTCCATGTTCGACTAATTTAGGATCATAGCCATAGTTCATGGCTAAGGTCAATGTGCATGGCTCATGGGCTCATGACTAAGGTAATGGTTCGGACCCAACTGGCCAAGCTCAAACCTTAAAACCCGGCCCCAAAAGTTTAAACATTTAAAGACCCAATTAGATATATTTTCAGTTATATGACCAGCCCAAAAACCAAAATTAGAAACTGACTCAAAACACCAATGGGTTCACAACTTAAACTAAACTGGTCCGAAACAAAGGATTAATCTGGCCCAATAACTAACTAGTGTTTAGGCCCAAAAACTTCAACTGAACTAGCCCGAAACACAAATGGGTTCGGCCTAAAAATTTAACTGAAACCGGCCCAAAAACTTTAAACTGAACTGGCCCAAAACAACTTAAAATGAAATGGGCCCAACACACTTAAAATGAAGAGTGTTTCTACAGCAACTCACACTTTTGAACCGAATTTGTGAACACACTGACGTGGCAAGCAGAGAGACCTTGATTTTCAGTACTTCTTTGACCAATACACACGCACCCCCTGCCTGATGAGTGTCACGTCAGTGTGTTCACAAATTCGGTTCAAAACATTCGGTTGCTATAGAATTTTGGTAAAATGAAATGGCCCCAAACACTTAAACTAGCTAAGGCCCAACCACTTAACCTAACTAAGCCCAAGGCCCAAGAGAAACCGACCCAGGCCCAAGCCCAGCCGGTCATCTTCTTCCTCAAGCTTCTCCTCCATCACCAGCCACCAAATCGCGCCAGCCACCAACTCTCCTCTCCATCAAGTCGATTCGACTCCCCATCCAAACCCAACCAACTTTAATAAACGCCAAATCCTCAAATCATTCAATCCAAACTTTACCCAAAACTAGATCTAGAATATTACTGCCGCCATTAACGCTCCTCTCCGAGCTTCACACAGCCCCACTCGACCGCCCTCACGCACTCAAATCTCAACAACCAAACTCCATTCAAAAACACAATCAAAACCAACCAACCAACAACAAAGTTTTAAATGAAGATCAAGGGTTCGGTCGCCATTGATGAACGCCCAAACTTCAACAGCACCTCCATTGACGCTGTTCAAAGCAATCAACAACCCCGACATCACCCAAACATCAACCCAACAACCCCTTCAAGCCGACGAATTTAGAATCATAAGGACAAGATTTCAAACCGCATCAGTACAGGCGATGCCATTACTACCAGATACAAAACTTCGACATCTTTGACCGCCCCACTGCCAACCTCCAATACTCTAACACCCACCAATACAAACAACATAACTAAAATGGCCGCACGATTCATGGGACTCGCGCCTCCATTAACAAAGCTCCCGAGTTTGGAACCGTTCCCACAGTATTACAGTTCAACAGTTCAATACAATCGACTTTACTACTAAAAAAAACAGAACACTTATGGACGAGAAAGAACAGGAAAAATCACAGGAAACATTGTACTCTCGCAAAACTATTATACTCCCGTAAAACTATTATCTCAGTATAAACTGTATATGCGATAGGCGAGAAAAAGAAAAAACTAAAATACTCACAATAACAGTTTATATGGACAGTAAATTCATAAATTCTAAACAGACGAAAATCATAGTTCTAGTAGTGGTGAGAGTGAACTCTACTCACCTGTATTAAAAGCTCGACGAATTCCTCCTAGTCCGAATCATCGCGCTCCAACGCTCTAGCAAACGAGCTCTAGCTCTGCCTCCAATTTTATTATTTTTTTTTATTCTCTAAAAACCCTATTCTCTAGAACAATGTGATTATATACTTGGGTTTGAAACCCAAGCCCAACACAGACTCGAGCCCAAAAACCATGCCCACATATCTCAAATCCAATCCAACAGATTTTATATAAATAATTAAATTAATTAATTAATAAATAATTACGTATTTTAAATACGGGTGTTACAGAAGACTTCAACTCGGAGTTCATGGTTTTCTTCCATGTTTTCTCTCTTTGAATAGTTGCACAAACAACAACAAGTTAATGAAGACTACTTTCCATTAGAATATTGTTTTCCAGATTTTCATACTCTGGTTTAAGACTATGAAATAATGCGAAGATTTTATCCTCTTCAGCCCGTTTCAAAAGAGTCTTAGCATATGGTGGTGTGTGGACGATATATGTTTAACTCATTCCATAATTTCTTCAGATTTCCAAGGTGCTCTGTAAAAGTCTTCTCACATTGTTGCAAAGCACCGATTGCAAGTTGAAGTTCAAAAACACGAACAGAATTGTTCTGGTTTTCATATAAATCTTCAATTGAATCCCACATTTCCTTTGTAGAATTAAAGAAAGTAAAAATTCCAGCAATAGTTGACTCCATCGAATTGAGTAAGCAAGATCGAACAAGCTGATCATTGGAAACCCAATTCTCATATTCGGCATCATCAATGGCATGACACTCCTTTGCACCGTTAATGAACCCTAGTTTCCACCCAGAGATAACGAAACAGCCCTAGACCAAGGGATATAGTTTGTTCTATTCAAAAGAATTGATGACAGTTTTCAACCGGGATTAGATTCAGTCTCTGTTGTTACAACAGACTTTGGATTTGGATTTGGATCTATTATGGTTTTTGGTTTAAGTAAGTTTAAGTTGATTGAGAGAAGAGATTAAGCACTCCAGTCTGATACCATGTAGAAAACAACAACTAATTAAATAGACAAACACAAGATTTATAGTGGTTCAGTGTCATTGCGGCAATCTACGTCCACTAGAGAAGAAAGAGATTTATTGCTTAATGATTAGGGTTCTGTTACAGAGATTTATATAGGCACACACAGGTACACAATCGTCTGTAGTAGTTTCTAAAGATGTAGAGTCTGCACTTACAAAAACAAATTTATCGAACTTGTTGTGAACCCACTAATAAGCGCACGCCCATTCATCATGTACAACTGATAGGCACACACCTGTCTCTTTCTTCTCCCACATGAACTAACCTTAAATTTCGTAATTATGAAGATAAATGCGACTGTCTATATATACCATCGAAACGACATGGCCTGTTAAGGAGTTGCGCACACCTAAAAATAGCACTGTGAGTAGCTACATGCCTAATATATATATAGTGATTAGTGAATCTTAAAATGAGTAGGAAACTATGAGTGTGAGGCGCTACAATCATTCATCAGGCAATCTTTCTGTCACCTGAACCAAGTATGTGCCTATGGGATGAACAAGGGCGTGACTTGTAAGCGAAATCCTAAAGTCACCTACTAAATTTAGAATGTTTTAGCACTTGCAATAGCCAGACCTGTTCCACTTTTTTCCCTACATATTCTCACTCGTTCCTCAATCTCAAGCATGCGGGATGTCTGCTATAGCTTATAGTTTCTTAAGCACATTGAGCTTTTGGTGTGGTTGGTCTATCGAAATAATAATATATGGAACCTATTGCAATATCCACATCAAATTGGTCGTTTTAGATTTTTAGTAATTTCGTCTAAGGTGGGAGCTTGAAAACAGAGATACAAAGGGGCACAGAGGTAGCTTGGGAATTGAATAAATATTAAGTACAGTACTATTAAGTTTCAAGATAGAGTACTCTAAGCCAACTAATTAAGAGAGTACTAGGGGAACAAAAACATCTAAATATCTAATAAGATTCATGAAAAGCCCTGTCTTAGATTTTCATTAAAGGAAAAATACAAACACTACTTCCATAGTTGCATCATTTGCAGTTTCCCTATGCATGACATTTTCCCAGTTTCCAAAGCAAATTATTGGATTAGCCCACAAGGTTCACGGGCTATCTGAAGTTGTAGAAGCTACGCCGTGTCATTAGTACTCCACTACTATGATAATTTTTTACAGAAAAACAGACTGCCCATTTCTCCTCATGATCCCAAACAATTTCATTATATTCCATTTGGTGAACAATATAATCTAGTTCATGAATCAATTAGATAAGTTCATGAACCAACACCTAACTTTGATTCTCCAGTACCGAGAAAGAATAAGACTCGACCAGATCTTATGCCATGTGAATTATACCTCTAAGATTTTCTTCTAATAATCACAACTTAAAAAAAATTCAGCCTCTAGATTTAAATTTTTAACATTTTACTCATTTCGTGCATACATCGAAGTTGTGCACAAATTTATTTTCAACAAAAATTTGGGCGAACATCTTTGCAAAGTCCCAACGGCTCGCGTACAAAGACTACATACCAAACCAATAATGTCGTACAATGGATGGGCCAGCAATTCAGGAAAGTCCCAACAATATGTCACGTGATCCCACTTCAACAGTATACATATTGCTTTCATCCAAAGAAATGAACTAAAGAAGAGAGGAGAAGAGATAAGGACTACATTCTATCTCTGACTTCTATTAGCCATTAATGGACAGAGATGATTCAAACGAGTTATACAAAGAATGTCTAAGGAATCATGCAGCCAGTCTTGGAAGCTTTGCCACAGATGGTTGTGGTGAGTTTACGCTAGATTATACTGTGCCCGATATGCTAAAATGTGCAGCGTGTGGCTGTCACCGGAATTTCCACCGCAAAGTTATTGTCACAATGAGTACTGGTGCATGTAGAAGAGATGGTATGGGGAGCAGTTTTTTTGGAAGGGATACGGATGTAGTGGAACTACTAGAATACGGTGCAGGTCATTCAAATGAATCCGAGCGGAGTGGGAAGAAGCGGGTTAGGACAAAGTTTAGTGAGGAACAAAAAGAAAAAATGCTTGCATTTGCTGAAAAGTTGGGATGGAGGATAAAGAGGAAAGATGGAGAGGAAGATGAGATTGAAAGGTTTTGTAGAAGTGTAGGAGTGAGTAGACAGGTTTTCAAGGTATGGATGCACAATCATAAGAACTCTTCTTCATCACCTTCTTTTCATCACATTACTGGTAATGTGTCTTCTCTAACTCAATAACTTAAAATTATTATACATGTACTTACTTTTACTAGTATTCTTCGGGGATTTTTGTAACCAATCACAGCTCGGCTGGTTTTGGATCGAGTGCACAGACACTCCCAAGAGGTATAAAGTTCAAATATCTTGGGGAATAATCTTTCGTTAGGGAATTGTTGGTTTGACCAGACAGGCATGAGTGCGTGATTGCCTAGCCTCCGAGGCTCCAAACTATGGACTGGTTAGTAGATGTTGCATTGTGATTAGACCCTGGGCTGCAGAATCCTTGATCCAGTTATGCGCAAAATCTTATGTACAGTTGAACTTTTGTCATTTGAGTTTTTTAATGTATTAAACGGGCATCAGAGAAAAAACATATTCAACTGAATCTGGTGAGATGATTTCCTAAATCCGGCCTAACGATGTAAATCATTGTGAGAAAATCACATCGGCATAAATCAGGCAAGTGCAACTTTAATTTCTAGGCACTGTCATTGTGCCAAATAAACTACTTATTACCACAGACATATATATATATAGGGGTAGGTTCCGTTTACAACACTTTTTTACAACGTTTATACAATTTTGAAAATATGAATTAAGCCAAATAAACTATCATTTCTACAAAATTCAACTCATTTGAAAACTCCTAACCATGAGAAAATTGCCTTAACCTAGACATATATTTTGTATATATATTTTTTTGTGGATATATCCATATATATTATAAAAAACATATATATATAAAACGGCATAAATCAGGCCAGATAAAAGTGTTGTAAACGGAACCTACCCCATATATAGACACACGTTATATGATCGAATCCTTAGCACTTCCTGTAATTTATTTATGAAGAATACAACGAAAATGTCATAACTGATAGATCAAATTCCAAACTTCCAATACCATGTTTTAAAGTTGGGTATGTACTTGAGAAGTTGTAATTTCATACTGAGGTATTGACCAAAAGCCAGAATTCGATCCGAAGAAATTCAGCAGTAGTTTCAATTCTCAGCATATCATCAGCATCAATTGCCAATTGTTTTAATTCAGCTGCAGTTTTCTCCACATCATTATCAATCATCAAAGGTTCAAGTGCACGGAGCTGAGGGTAGAATGTATATCCAATGTACAGATAAGAAGCCAGAACGGACGATTTTTTTAGCACAGTACGGTAAGCTGGTCCGGTAATCAAATTCCGAACAGCACAAGGAAACACAGAAAGCACTAGTATACAGAACAGCTAAATAAAAATGAACGGTGTAGTTTAATGTACTAAACACTCCAAGTTGGTAAAAATTTTGGGTGATGATACGAGATGTCTGGGCTCAAACCCCACCAGCATAAAAAAGTTACTATTTCAGAAAAGACCAACTAGTGCACACAAGAACCAACCGTGTTATAAAAGGTACCTCACTGAAGAAATTTAATTCTAAAATAAGCGAATCTGAATATGGCAATGACATCAATCAGCTGATGAGCCGCACAGTTCTCTCTTTGCGCTTGATGACCAAACAATGAAAAGTGTATGAAAGAAAAGAAAGAGTATACCCTGGAAGATTGGTTTTGATTAATGCTAACAAGTAGTTTGGGCAACCATTCTCATTGTATATATTGTACAGTATCATCGAGACAGTTCCAGACGGCCTCCGGCGTTCAGTGCTGAAAAATCAATGGCATGTCGCACAGAATGAATTTTTTAGTGTATCTCAGGCTCTCAGCAAGAGATCATTAGAGACTGATTATCGAAAAAAAAAATGATTAGAGTATTTGCAATGCAAGTGAATATAATCCCTCCTAGGGGTGGGCAATGGGCCGGGTCGGGCTAGCCCGGCCCTAAACATTTAAAGCCCTTTAAATATTCGGGCCGGTCACAAGTCTAAATCTCAAGCCTCGACCACGACCTCCCTCTTTTAAAGGCTTTTTTAGGTCGGGCTTTTAGGGCCTAGCCTATATATTTTTTTTTTTTACTACATCGGTTTTAAAACTCATTTATATTACAAAAATGTATAATAATCTACAAACTCAAAGTTCAACCAATCTAAGTAATAATCCCAGATAAGTCCAAAATTTAAAATGCACATCCACAATCTAATGAATCAAGACATCGAGAGTTCGAATTTGTTCTTCCTCAGACTCAAACCTCACTAAAATTACATTTAACATTTAAATACATAGACAAATAATTATATTATCATTTTAAAGGAAGAAGTAATATATATAAAGAAGAAACATAATAGTTTTGGTTAAGGGTCATGGAAGTTGTTAAACTATTTGTAATATCATAAATTATTTCTATAATAGATTCAAACAAATATAATATTACCTTTCTTCTAATTTAAAAGTGATTCAAGCTTTGTATATAGAAATGAAAATATTGGCTTTTGAACAAGTGATGGAGAAAGGTTTGAGATTACAAATGTCATTTTTCTGACAAATGGTGTTTTTTTGGTTTCTATGTTACAAATGTCCGCTCAGATTTTGCTTTTAATGGTGTGGAAGGAAACCTTTAGTTTTAGACTTGGCTTGGATGTGAATAAATATATAATTTATAAGAAATAAGTGAGAAAAGAAATTGAGAATAATAAGTTATGGACTTTGACTTGATGATCAAAAAGGAATAAAGTCTTATTTTTATTAGGCTAGTGCTCATTGTTTTTTTCACGGTGCTAAGTTGACAAGTTTTTGTTATATAAAACAAGTTATTGGAAGACCCTTGGGTGTAAGTGATAAATTACAAAGGACAATGTTATTTTAATTGAAAATATTTAACAAAGAGTTGGACAATTATGGTATGTGTATTTATAGTAAAAGTATGAAACAGGGCCGGTTAGGGCTTGGTTAGGGTCGGGCCTATGTTTTAGAATCTTAGCCCTAGCCACCTCCCTAGAAGGCATTAGGGGTAGGGCGGCCCGCTAAACTCTGTGAGGGCTTTAGTTGTGAGGGCTTTATAGGGCTTAGGGTCTGGTCGGTCAGGGCCGGGTTAGGGTCGTTAGGGCCAAATTCCCACCCCTAATCCCTCCCTTATCACCACCACCTCAGTACTTATTCACCCTCTTTTCACCAAAAAGAAAAAAAACAAAACTGTAAAAAGGTGAATAAAATATCTCGGACGAATATTAGATTCCGTCTGGAGATTTTTTATTGAGATGAAATGTAACATCCAGTCCGGTATTTTGTATGAAGTTAAAAAAACCCAAAAAAAAAATTGAAAAAACACGCAAGACGGAATGAAACATTCCGTCTGAAAAAAATCGAAAAAAACACACGAGACGGAATCCAACATCTCGTCCGAAATTAACAAGTCAGCCACTATTTCGGTGGAAGGTTTCACCTTGATGGGAAAAATAATCACTAGTTTTTCACCTCTGCATTGCACACCTTTTTTTCAACAAAACTGGTGACTATAATCACAAATCCTCTTTATCCAACTGCATTGCAAATGCTCTTAGAGACTAGCACTCACAAAGTCACAAGTCCGTGCAGGCCCATGAACTGTCTTATATAACTGAAAAATCCAAGCCAGAAAAACACACACGCACAAATTTAATTCCAATTACCAATTCTTCTAGTTATCAATTCCAAAAAGGCAGTCAGGTAACTCTTACTGTAGAGTTCGTGTATATTCCTGGAATTTCAGCTCAAGTTATATACTAACGTTATTTAATTGAAGATACTAAAATTGCCGGGAAATTTTGCGACAACTTTACTTTGGTACTGGTATATTCTTATCAGAAAAAAAAAAATCCACCCTGGCTGAGTCATATTGTCGTGACTCATGGTTAAATCTATGAGAGAGTAGTGACTCTCAAGCATAGTTCATGATTCTGAACGAAACTTTAGAATTCTGCCCGGAATTTTAGTTTTTTAAAACAACGGAATTCCGAATATAGAGTCGAAATATCTGAAATTCCAAAATCATCCGAAATTCCAAATGTAATAGGGGTTGAAATTTAATAAATTTTGAATTTTGGATTTGTCGGAATTCCGAAATTCCGAACTATGCTCTCAAGGACAAATTGGACGAGAGAAAGTCACTCTCAACACCATCTTTTTTTTTAAATCACTCATAAAACCGGGTAGATGAAAAGTCAAGTATACCATTAACACAAAATAATAAACAGGCCAGCCCAATAGAAATGACCCGGTGTATATAGTATGAACAATCATTATTTATACATATTTAGAGTATAATTCGTATAAACAATTTTTGTTCATATATATTTGGGGTATGAACAATCATTGTTTATACCGCAACATGAGCTATGAACAATCATTGTTTATATCAATCATTGTTTATACCTCAATATTGTTCATACCTGAAAATTGATATGAACAGCGATTTGTCCTTACGAGTTATTTTCACTTGAAAATTGGTTTTCCAGCTCCCTTCTATATAAAGCAGCAAAGGGTATGTGATTTCTTGTATATAAAACACAGAAAGGTAAAAATGGTATTTAAGGGGGGGAAAAAAAAACAAAACAAACATACAACTTATTTTGTCTTTGAAGGTTACTTTAATTAAAGGGTTGGTGAGATTAGGACCCACCTTATTATGAATTGCACCCACTTTATAACTAAACCCACTCTTTAAAACAACATGCACCCACTTAGGGGTGGGAATTTGGCCCTAACGACCCTAACCCGACCCTGACCGACCCGATCTTATGCCCTATAAAGCCCTCACAACTAAAGCCCTCACATAGTTTAGGGCAGGGCCGACCCGACCCTAAGGCCTTTTAGGGCAGGGCTAGGGCTAAGGTTTTGAAACATAAGCCCGACCCTAATTCAGCCCTAACCAAGCCCTAGTTATAGTTTCACATTTTCACTATAAATACACATACCATAATTGTCCAACTCTTTGTTAAATATTTTAAATTAAAATAACATTGTCCTTTGTAATTTATCACTTACACTCAAAAGTACGTTCAATAACTTGTCTTACATAACAAAAACTTGTTAACCTATCTGGCAGCCATGAAGAACAATAAGCACTAGCCTAATAAAAAAATAAGACTTTATTATTTTGATCATCAAATCAAAGTCTAGAACTTATTATTCTCAATTTATTTTTCCACTTACTTCTTATAAATTATATTTTTATTCTCATCCAAGCCAAGTCTAGAACTAAAGGTTTCCGTCCACACCATTAAAGCGAAATACAGAGCAGAAATTTGTAACACAGAAACCAAAAAAACAACCTTTGTTTGAAAAATGACATTTGTAAAACGAAGAAAATATATAGGCTCGGCCCTAAAGCCTTTAAAGAGGGCTTAGGATAGGGTCAGGACTTGAGATTTAGACTTGTAACCCGGCCCGACCCGATCCTATGCTGACTTTAAGACCGGGCCGACTCGGCCTTAATATCTAAAGGGCTTTTAAATGTTTAGGGCCGGGCTAGCACGACCCGGCCCATTGCCCACCCCTACACCCACCTACTCAATAAACTCACCAAAGACTTCACTTTTCTCTTTCTCTCTCTGTGACGCCTAATAGTAAAATTGGGAGTTAATTACATTATAAAACAAAAATTCTTTGATTCATTGATATTAATTTAATTCACTTTTAAGAATTATTTCCAATTGATTTCATACAAAATTGTCAGCTTAGGCATGTAAATTTGATGTGTAGTTAGAGAAAAACAAATGAGCATTGAGCATTAATATCGGAAAGAAAAAAATTATTAACATATGGTATCAATAAATTGATTATCGTCATTAACTTATTACACAATCGCTGCTGACAATGTATTTTGATTTGTGTATGAGAGAAACTTATAACTTTTTATTCATCACTTAAATACAATTTGATATTTCGAATTCTCAAACTTGAGAATCTCATACCTGTATTAAGTAAGCTCCTCTAACTATGAGAATAACATAAACTCAAATGAAATTACAAAGAGGATATGCAAAGATAAAAAGAAGTTTAGCACGAAACCCTTCCTTTTTATTATATATAACATGTAAAAAAGAAAGAACATTTTTTTGCTTGAAGTGGATGAGTGTACTCAACAACGAAGAGGACTCTTATGTCCAACAAAATAAATAATCTTTAAGTGGGTGTAGTTCTTAATATGGTGAGTGCCAATATCACCACCCTAACATTGGTCCGTGGGTTATTAAAAGGTGGAATTTGGTATTGTAAGTGACTTCAAAAAACGGTGTCCTCTAAGAGATGGAAATGGAATAATAGACACATAGGCACTTGGTTAGTCAAAATATGCCATTTAGGCAACGCCTAGTGTGTGAAAAGCAATACCGTTCCACTCGGCAATTCCCCCATGCGGGATATTTTCTTTGCAAATTTCCAATGCTAGGGTGCTAGACTGAAATAATGGTTTAGTACAAAACCAAAATTTGCCTAATGTCCTAATCCTACTGCCACCTCACACATCTTATATCTCCACTAACCAATTCCCAAAAACCATCCGTCCCCTACTTTCTTCTCTCTTCGTGAACTTTACCTATAAATGGCAGTATCTACACTCACTTCACCAACTCCCTATGCACAAAGTAAAGCTCTGCACCCATACTTGTATTCAGCACTACTACAACTTCAGTACCTCACGCTCGTTCATTTTCTCTTCCAACTTACACAAAATATGTTCAAGGTGGTTTGTTTCATGCTCATTTTGTTGCTGTCCTTGTTTCTAGCTTCTAGTGTCGATTTTAACTCTGACATCGAAGTAATTTATGGTGGAAACCGTGCAAAAATATTCGATGATGGCACTCTCCTACAGCTCTCCCTTGATGAAGGAAATGGTTCGGGGTTTCAATACAAGCATGAGATTTTATATGGCAGGATAGACGTGAAAATAAAACTTGTCCCTGGAGATTCTGCTGGAACAGTCACTACTTTCTATGTACGTAATGTTTTAAGTAACGTCCTACTTTGAGTTTCTATAAACTTGTATCATATGTTGGAGTTTGGAGTTTATTTATGGAGTGATTATTGCTCAATTAGATGCCTGATTCCTGGTATAAATAAAGGATGGAACTACATGTGCCATGTATTTTGTTTTAATTTTCGGTAGATTTCGGATGATATGTGCTAGTCTATAATTAAGTCCTTACGCTATGCATGTTGGATGTCCGAGTAGACCTTCGATTCTATTCCATCTATAGTTTTTTACATATAATTTTCCATGGGTTGTAAAGATAGTTATGACGTTAAATTTCTCTAACAAAATTGTAACTGCAGTTATCATCCCAAGGGGACACAAGGGATGAAGTGGACATGGAATTTCTTGGAAATGTTAGTGGTGAGCCTTACATACTTCACACCAACATATACACCAGAGGGAAGGGTAGCAGAGAGCAACGGTTCTATCTTTGGTTCGACCCTAGACATGACTTTCACTCCTACTCCTTTGTTTGGAGTCCTGCCAATATTTTGTTAAGTGTTCGATCACATCTGAGTTGCTTCTTAGCATTCCTCAAAAGGCATCGGGATTTAACCACTGATATGATTTTCTGTATATGATACCAGATTCCTCGTTGATGAGATACCAATCAGGGTCTACCAAAATGCTGAACGGCAAGGTGTGCCATACTTAAGAGTTGAACCTATGCGAATATACTCAACCATTTGGGAGGCTAGTAGCTGGGCCACAAGAGGTGGGTTAGTCAAGGTTGATTGGATCCATGCACCATTCACAGCTTCCTACCGTGGATTTGAAGTCAATGCATGCGTGTGGGTGAGCGGTCGCGCAAGGTGCCCTTTCCATGAGCGTTCTGCGACTCAGATACTTGGTGCGGATGAAAGGAAGAAACTCAAGTGGGTCCAAAATAACTACATGATTTACAACTACTGTACAGATACCAAGCGCTTTCCTCAAGGGCTACCACCTGAGTGTACTCTTCCATCCTAAACTTCATACGACAGTGTCTAATATATATAGCCCATGCTATCTTGTGCTATCTGATCTGTTGATAATTAAATGTCAGGAAGCCATTTATAATTCCAAGTTAATGAGAAGGTTCTTAGGAAGTGGTAATTACATTAGCAGACATGTCCTTTCGTTGTTAACCTTCCTTCAAATTTTTAAACAAAAAGATAACTTCAGTTGAACCACAAACACATACAAGAAAATGAAATGCAGACTCAGCCATTATCCTCAAGAATTAATGAGATGTGATCTTGAATATGGTTATCAGAATCCAATTTCATTTCGACAGACAAATCTTTTAACAGCAAATAAATTTGTGTTGATTGAGGGTGTGTTTTATCACCAGCAATGAACTTATGGACCACCTCATGCACCTCGACAGAACTACACCCTGGGGATTTCTTAACTCCTCTCTTCTCCATGGTTTTTCTCAATGTCTTGGTATCTTCCCATCGCCTGGCTATGGAGTAGACATTTGCCAAACCGATGTATCTACCATCATTCTCAGGTTCTAGTTCAACGAGTTTTCTTCCCACGATTTCTCCAATATCCAGTCTTCCATGGCTCACGCATCCGCTAAGCAAAGCACCTAACATGGAAGCAGTTGGTTCTACTGGCATCTTATTTAAGAACTCGAACGCCTCATCCAAATAGCCAGCACGGGAAAGGACATCCACCATGCAAGCGCTATGCTCAAGCATAGGTGTCATTCCGTGTCGGCTGAGAGAGTTGAAGAAGTACCAAGCTTCCTGTACTAGTCCCCCATGAGCGCAAGCGCTCAACAAGCTCAGGTATGTAATCTCATCCGGAATTACTTTCAGCTTCTGCATCTCTCTAAACAATTCGAGCGACTCCTTGACCAATCCATGTGTGGCAAGTCCACCAATCATGGCATTCCAAATGAACACATCACATTGCTCCAGTCGTTCCAGTCGTACCCCACGGAACACACGTAAAGCCTCGTCAATTGCTCCACACTTTGCGTACATATCCACTAAAGAAGTTCGTAAAACCAATGTCAAGGGCAGTCGATTATCCTGCACATACTTCTGCATAATCCTCCCCTGCTCAAGTGCACCAAGGTGAGCACAAGCACACAACACACTCACCATTGTCACTTCATTCGCCTTGAGCCCCAAACACGCATCCTTTCAAAAATTTCCAATGCCTCCAAATGATCTCCACTCTTAACATACCCATCAATTAAAGAACTCCATGACACAACATCCCGCTCTGGCATCAACTCAAATAATCCACGTGCGGAAACAATGTCACCACACTTTGCATAACCATCAATCATCGAATTCCACGAAACTAAATTCTTACACGGCATTTCATCAAACAAAAATTTCCCCGAAACTATATCTCCACATGAAGCATACATGTGTATCAAAGAATTCCTAACAAATAAATCAAATTCAAACCCCGACTTAGAAATGTAACAATGTAATGAAAACCCAAGTCGAAGACACGATAAATGAGCACAAGCCTTTGCAAGAAAAGGGAAAGTCATATGGTCCGCTACAAATCCAATTCGCGACATTTTATTGAATAACAAAATTGAGCGACTTGGGCTCTTGCTTTTTGAAAAACCTCTGATCATTAAGTTCCAATTGAATATGTTTGGATTGGAGAGATTGGTGAAAAATCGATACGAGTAATCGATGTCGCCCGCATTGGACATAGCCGAGAAATAAAGGACTTTGGAGGTGAATGGGTGTTCTTCGGAGAGGCCGAAAGTGATTAGTTGAGCGTGGATTTGCTTCAGTTGTATCATTGATTTGCATTTGTCAAGAATGGGTATTAAGGTTTGAGCTAATTGATTGGGATTTCTATTTGGGATTGCCACTTTCAACATTTACAGTTGATGGTAAGAGAAAACACTACTACATTCTTCGTCTCGATTTGCTTTCGTCAAGTCTCTATTCATTTCAAAATTCCCGGGACATATTTTATCTTGAAAAGTAAACAAACTCAAAATAGTTAGGTTATTTATAAGTTTCATATTAGACTAATTTTTTTTTTAGATATAATCTACTAACTATTCTAAATATTGTCATAAATAATCAAAAAAATTAAAAAATTCTAAATTTGTGATGTAGTTAATAATTTACAAAATTTAACTAATTATAGACAGTTTATTTTCACCATTTTTTATACTCTATTTGGCAAGTTTAGAAATTTTTGATTTTTTTTATTACACCAGTTGAACTGGCTCAGAATGGAAAAGGAAAATTTCAAACAAGGCGAAACTGGCCCTATGTATTCTTCTTCTCTTCCAACAAATTTTCTTCCCCCATATTGGTAATAAAAAATAAATAGTGGTAGCGTAGTACTTCCATTAAAAAATAATAATTGACATGTTGATGTGGTGGGGGAGAATTACCATTCTACACCACTTTAACTGGCATAACTTGGGAATGCCAAATGAGGAACCGCTGGCAAGCTGGCATAGAAAGTCATTGGACTCAGCCTTAATCGTATTTTAAACAGGGTTTCAATGGTTTAAATAAAAGTAACCAATACTACAATCATAAATTCATAATTATTCTTCAATTTGTGGATTGGGCCTAATTTTGTGAAAGCTATAAAACTATAAGAGTAGTTTGGTGAATTCATGTTATGCCCATGTGGCATCGAAAGCATATACGTGAAATCCAAGCCCAGAAATACAGCCCATCTCAATCCCCGAACTAAAAAGAGTGGCCATCATCGTTTAATGGGCCTAGCTAGGAGATACACATACACGACTACACGAGGTTCAATTTGCTTCGAGAGTGAAAGATTAGAGCTGAGTTCACCAAAGAACTGGTAGCACCCAGATGTTACAGGCTTACAAACTCTTTTCTTGAAGATTAGAGCTGAGTTCACCAAATATTGAAAAACGTCACCATCTTCTTTGTGTATCACGAATAAAAATCACCATTTGAAGAGAAAATACCAACTAAATCATCAAAAGTAACTGCAAACATCCAAATGTTTCAATGGAAATGGGCTGCAGTCACTGGCAATAGTTAGTACATCTGGTAATTAGTCGTGACTTGTCCGGTACTCTGGTTACTGGAAATTGATTTTAAAGTGCATGATAAAGAGGGTTAATGAACAAACTATTCCAAAGATTTGAACTACAGCGAGTCCAAAATTTTAGATACATACCACAGGTCCACAATCCTCACTTTTTTTCTCTCTGAAGGAACCTTACAAAAATAAATGTCACAACTTCTTGGCAAGTGTTCCACAATATTATTACATATAATTTCACTCAAAAACTAACCAACTTGTCTTCATTCAAAAAATCACCAAAGGCGACTATAAAGACATGACAATGATAACTGATTATGATGCAATCTCATATTGGTCTGAACTACTTCTGATTCTAAAAATGCCACTACCAATTTTGTAAAAAGGATATTGAAGACCTAGATCAAACATGCATATCATTTCGATGATACTCAAAATAAAAACTTATGCAGAGCGATTAGAGCAAGCTTGTGACGATCACAATATGTCTAAATAACCAGTAAAGGGAAAAGTATAAAAGCAAGAAAAGTGATAACAAAGTGCGAAGGGGATGGATGCGGAATGAGGGTGTGAGAGAGCTTATCTAAATTCAACCCAAACATTTTTTATTGAAAAGACTGAATATCGTAGGCAGAAAACTACTCAGATAGGAAATACAAATAGACGGCGCTCCTCTAATACCAAAATGAGCGTAAAACCATGCCTTAATTCATTCTTCAAAACCAGCCAGCGCCACCAGGCACCAGAAGTTACTCCACGGAAAACCTAGGTATGGCCCTGCAGACCAGAGGCTTCTTCATCTCCAGAGATAATTTAAGGCATTCAGATAAGTCCACACCACTATCAGAAGGAACCCATTTGAAGTTCTGAAGTAACTGGGCCAACCAGAGTTGAACAGTAGCCATACCCAAAGCTTTCCCAGGACAGACCCTCCTTCCAGCTCCAAAAGGAGCCAACCTCAGATCAGAACCCATAATGCTCACATCCTCCTTGATGAATCGCTCAGGTTTGAATTCATTAGGCTCAGACCAAACATTCTCATCATGGGTGATTGCCCACATATTCACCATAGCAGTGGTTCCAGCAGGGATAAAATTCTTTCCAATGTGTACATCATGGATGGCGAGTCGAGCCCAGGACAAGAGCGGGCCAGGAGGGTGTACACGGAGGGTTTCTTTCACTATTGCAAGGAGATAAGGAAGGTTGGGCAAGTCAGAATCTGATACCAATCGGTCGTTACCAACAAGAGAGTCGATTTCTGATTGAGCTTTGGATTGAATATCCGGATGTAGGACCATCCTTGCAAGAATCCATTCCAAGAGGATTGCAACTGTATCAGTACCCCTAAATATCATTTCCTGAAAATCATAACCATATTGGTCTTAATATCAAGAAGCAAGTAAATCAATATGCATTTGATATCAATATCGAAGTAAAATCAATTACAACAGGTGAAAAGCATCTAAACAGGCAACAACATTAAAGTTCCAACAAAACTTAGAGGAAAATAACAATCTAGTGCAGCCTATCGTTTGGTATTAATATAAATTCCAGTACTAATTAGTTTCCAAATAATGGTAAGAAAAAAGTAAGTAACTAATAAAGAAACAAACAAGAAAGAGCTAAAATTAGATGAAGAGAGAAGAACTTGTTACCCAGAGAACCGCAATCATATCAGAATCAGAGAGACTATTTTCCATTTCCAAGTCAAGTAAAACATCAACAAAGTCACCAGCGCTTTCATCACTCAGCTTCCCATTAACCCTCTTCATTCTATGTTCTTCAATAACCTTCCCGACAAAAACATTCACCTTAGAAGCCAACTTCTTACATCTTTTCCTAACCCCTTGAAAATCAAACCACCCGAGCACAGGAAAATGATCACTCCAGTTAAAAATCCCAAGTAACTCATACCCTTCACTCACTAACTCTTCAAGCATAAACGCCTCACCAGAACCCTCATTAAAATCATAAGTCTTCCCAAAAACACTCATCATTACATTGTTCAGAGACCCAAAATGTAAAACTCTCTTCACTTCAACTTCCCTATTCACACTCATTATATGTTTTATGTCCCCGATCATTTTTTGACCAATTTTATTTCTAAAAGAACCAAAACTAGCTATTCTTTTTGGACAAAATAAATGAGTAGCTGAGATTCTTCTCAGGTTTCTCCAATAATCACCAAAAGGAGCAAAACCCATTGCCCTGTGAAACAAAAGTTCGTAAGCAGATTCTTTAACAGGTCTATCAGCAAAAGCAGAACTGTTTAAAATCTCTTTAGCAGTTTCAACACTACTTGAGATAATAAAACGAGTAAAACCAACTGAAAATGCCATTAGTGGTAAAGCTTTAAAAGTTTTAGCAATGTGTGCAAGTACTCTATGGGTTTTAGAACCAGTGAATGTTAAAACTAAACCCAAGAAAGGAAAACCCGATGGACCTGGAATCATAGTTGTTGAAGAAGAAGAAGAAGAAGAAGTTTGGATTTTGGATATAGCCCATGCAAGACCACCTGGTGTTAACCAAAACCCAAAAACAGCTAGCAGAACAAGAAAACACGAGTAGGAAAGGGAAGCGGGTATGGGCAAGAAGAAAGAGAGACTTTCTGGAGTCATTGTTGGTTTCTAGGAGAGAAAGAGAGAGTTGGAAAGTGAGAAAAGAGGAGTGTGCTGGTGAAGCGCAAGAGATGAAGAGAGTGGGGATGGGGAAGGCGGTTAAATAGGGGTTTGAAATATCAACTATGGTAAAGCCATCTAATGGTGAAAAGAAAAATTGGAAATTCAAAAATATGAGCAAAGTATTAATCATATTGTTTCAGAATGAGGAAAATTTTGATTTGGTTTGGTTTAAATGGTATAGAAAAGGATTTGAAGACAATTTAGGCTAATTTATCTTATATATAAAGCGGATACCAGATTTCCCAATTAGTTCTCGTATTCCTGATTTTAACACAGTTTTTAATTGGAAGGGTACCGGAAAGTTAGACAGCCACTTTTTTTTTTGCTCTTCATTGAAAGGGTAAATTGGTCAACATGCTTAGCCTTTAAACCCCTTAAATTACACCCGCGAAAAAACCGACGTACATTCTCTTTTTTCTTTTACAGATAACAAATAACTACAAACTCTCATCTTAGTTCGTTATTTTCAAGCTTTTCTCATCACGACCCAACTCTCCTCTCTTCATCTTTCCAAACTCTCACCCGGCGCTTTTTTTTCCTTTTTTTTTTTTTTTTTTTTTTTTTAAATCTCTCTTATCTGAAATTCGATTCTTTCAATTACTACTCTCTCTCTGAGCATTTCCTTTGACATTTTCATTTTCCATTTTTTCGGATCCGAAGTGTTTCCCATCGTCGGTAGCCGAACCCGGACATCGAAGAAGAATTCACGAAAATGAACAAAGAAAAAGCAGGCGTTCTATTGATCATAGAAATGCGCTACGAGTATTTAATCAACAACACTTATCTTCTACCGTTAATGAAGGTTGGCCATTTCCTTATTCCTTATTCCGTGTTAAAACTTTTTTCTTTCACTCTGTCTAACTTATTTTTTTTTTAACGATTTCTTTCAGATTCCCATCAACAGCCTGTTCCTGCGACCCAACATTTAACATTTAACAGGGTGTGAGAGAGCTATTTGATTGGGATTTCTATTTGGGATTGCCACTTTCAACATTTAAAACACTACTACATTCTTCGTCTCGATTTGCTTTCGTCAAGTCTCTATTCATTTCAAAATATATAATGGATAAAGGGAGGTTCCCGGACATATTTTATCCAATGTTCACGATTCCGAACGAAACGTCGGAATTTCGGTGGATATTTCGGTTTTTTAAAAAAACGAAACGGCATCGAAACGAATTATTCTGGAATGTTTCGCTGGTGGCATTTTCGGTAAATAAGTTATTATTCGACGGCAAATAACGAAAACTATCCGAATACTTCTCAAATTCGACAATACCGAACAGTTCACTCAAAAAAAATTCTCTCTCCCAAAAAACTATTCACCGGAGTAATCGGAGCATGGATGATGTGGAGTTTTTCTAGTTTCCAAATTCTAAATCTAAAAGGTAAGAATCTATTTTTTTCCATTTAAATTTTAAAAAATTTAAATACTTTGAAAAATATACGAGTTCCTGAACATCATATCGATCTTAATTCTTAAGGCACCAATGATGCTTTACTGAGTACTGACAACTTGAGGAGATAACTGAAGGAAAATTGATCTCATGACATTATAAGAGATCTTGCTAATTGGTTAAATAACTAGCGATCTAATGCCTCCTTACCAAATTTCAGTTCATAATAGTCTAGTCGTAAGTGTATGTGGATCACACACACACTATCATCATAGTATGAAGATCAATTTGCCGTTATCATTACGTACTACACTCCTTTGGTTCAGTCCCAAACAGTAACTGTGATGTGAATATGGTTTCTACTCCTACAGACTACTGCAGTCCTACATTTAACCCAAGAGTTCCTCCATCCTATCTAGAAAGTTTACTTGCTCAACTTAGAGGACAGGCTTCCTTCTTACAATTCCACTGTATCAAACCATTGCATTAAAAAATTTCAATGTGCTTGTGGTGTGTGAATGCACATATAAATTTCAATGTGCTTGGGCGTAACATGTGTGGATATTATGGCTTAAAAGTGATTGGTTAAGCTTTACTACTAGCAGAACATTAATAATATTTCTATTAGCACCGTTGAATTAATCCTCCTTAGCCTTTCACTGTGTTGACCATTTCGAAATTCATATATTGAACGGCTACAAGTTAACATTCCTTGAAATTCATATATTGAACGACTTGTGACTCGATTCGATTCGTTTTTGTTTCATTAGTTTATGTTTCTAGATCTAAAACTTGTGAGTCAAACATATTGAGTATGAGAAAAGAAGATAGCGTGAGAAGTTAATACCATTTAAGAAGATAGTGTGAGAAAAGAATAGTGTAATGGAGACAGAGGAACGGAAATGTTTTTTATATGCAAAAACTGGTGCAAGCTAGTCTTCTTACATTGGTTGATTACTTTATTTAATCTGTGTTTCTATCACATTTAAATGAGATTTCGGTATATTTTTCAATGGTTAAGAATATGTTTTCTCTTAACCAATGTGCCAACATGGTTTCTATCACATTTAAATGATGATTCTTGATATGTGGAAGGTTTTATCAATGTATATTTTTTTTCAAATATAATTTCTAGGTTTCTAGTAAGTAGGTTTGCATATTGTTCATAAATGCTTAGTTTTGTGTAACCATTCATGTTTTATGCGTATGCATATATTATTTTATTTTGGATTTTATGAAAATATTGTGGAATGTGTTGTCTGCAGTGGGAACATTGTAGAATATTTATCGAAAATGGTAAGATCTAAGGATATAGGATGGGATCATTATACAAGGGTAGCAGGTTTGAAAAATCACTTTGAGTGCAATTACTGCAAAAAAATCATTAAAGGAGGTGGCATCACTCGTCTTAAACAACATTTGGCGGGTGGATATGAAGATGTGGAAAAATGTGTTAAAGTACCTGGTGAAGTGAGGGTCATAATGAGAGATTTTTTGTTAGGGAAGAAACAAGAGAAATATGATAAAAGAAGGGCTGACAGAGATATAATGGAAACTATGTGCAATCCTACTCTTTGTTGATTCGTAAAGTGGGGATGATGTACAAGTCCGTTATACAAGAACTCAATCAAGAAGAGAACAATCTTCTTATCGTGGTTCCGGCAAGACAACAGTAGCACATGGAAGAAAGTCTACATCCTCGAGTTGATGGCACATTCATTGACTTCTATCCTTCTCATAAGAGAACTTATCCTAGGGATGTTGACTTTGATGCCCTTAGACATCAAGATGCAAGGCAACCGTCAGTGAAACATATTATTAACGGGGATTTGGTGATCGGTTTAAAGACTTGGTATCAAAGTTTGCTCTATGGGGGGGATTGCCCCACATCTTTGTGTGTAAAATCCTTTCTACCACCTATGATAGATGAGGCGACAAAGAGGGCGGGAATTGGGGTCTGAGGGTCCTTCTCTCCATGAGTTAATGCATAAATACTTGAAGAAAAATGTTAATGAATTGAAAGCTTACATTGATGGAATGAAAAAAGAAGTGGAAGCAATATGGAGTCATAGTTATGTGTGATGGTTGGACAGGGGCCCACTAAGAAGAATATCATGAACTTTGTGGTATATTGTGATGGGGCGGACCGTCTTCCCATACCTCAAAGGAGGTGTCGGGGCATTGTAAAGACCATATTTTCATACTTGCACATATGAAGGAGGTGATTAATATGATAGGGAAAAGAGTCACGTTGTTCAAGTTGTTACGCACAATGGGAGCAACTACAAGAAAATTTGGAGAAGTGCTTATGGATACTCCCGGTAAATATGTTTAAATTATAATTGATATAAATTTTTGTTAATCTATTGCAATTGCTTATAAACACTTCTTTTGTGTTTTCAATTTCAGGTTACAATTTGTTTTGGACACCTTGTCTTTAGCGCATTGTATTAACTTAATCTTGAAGGAGTTGGGTAGAAAAACAGCTGTGAAGAAAAATGTTGAAATGAGCTAGGGAGGTCACAACCTACATTTACAATCATCCTCAAGTTCTTGATTTGATCTTGCGGGCTAAGTGTGGTGGAGAACTTGTGAGACCGGGGCCTACTAGATTTGCAAGCAATTACATTGCTTTGAAGTGCATGGTGGAAAAAATGGACAAGCTAAGAGAGATGTTTACATCACCTAATTGGTTGGCTTAAAGGAAGAAAACCATCGCTGATGGCACTTACGGTTGAGGATATCATAGCTGATAAGTCATTTTGGAGAAAGATAAAGACGGCTTGTTAGAGTTTTAAACCTTTGGTAAAGGTTTTGAGATTAGTGGATGGTGATGAAAAGCCTACCATGGGATATTTGCATGCTTTGCAATGGAGCGGATGAGATGTGAAGTGCAGAGGGCAAACAAAATATCATGCTTGGATCTTATGTATTATTGACCGGAGATGGGACAAACAATTGTCACATGTTTTGCACAAGGCTGGTAAGCAATTATAGGTTTTGAGTTCTTTATTTATAATGAATGAAAAATATATTTTGGAGTTTTCTATCTCATATTGAATGCGTATGTGTTTCTCAGCTTATTATCTAAATCCGAGCGAGCAATATAGATCCAAGCGAGCAATATAGTAATGATTTGGCAAACCGGGGGGATTTGATAGATGCTTTGCAAGTAGTGATTGCAAAGTTGGTTGCCGAACCTGCAAAACAAGCAAAGTGCATGATTGAGGTAAAAAAGAAATGAAACATGCTACTTTATTACTTGCCTTTACTTTTAAATATTTAATATTTACAAGTGATATACAGTTAAAGGCCTTTTTGGATGCAAATGGTTCCTTTGGTACACTAGCCGCTATGCATGGCAGGAGTTCAACTCAACCGGGTAAGCGTGTAGGTTTTAAATAAAAATTGTGGTGTTTAGCTTTGTATTAAGAGTTAGTCTTCAGTGCGCGAGATGTATGGTGCGCAGGTAATGTGGGCCTTTGGATCAGTACTTTTGCCATGCAATACACACACACCCCTTGGTTTGAGTGGCCCAGATTTGTTAGCATACCATACGACCTGCGCACCATAGATTTAGCCTTGTATTAAAGCTTTACTAAAGTCATGTAAATGAATATATGCAGCTGATTGGTGGTTTTCATATGGGAAGGATGCACCTAATCTCAGGGAAGTAGCCATTCGAGTTTTATCTCAAACGTGTTCGTCATCTGGGTGTGAGCGAAACTGGAGCACATTTGGGATGATCCATTCGAAGAAAAGAAACACCATGAATGATGAAACTCTGCATGACTTTGTTTATGTGCATTACAACTTGAGGTTGAAGATGAAACACTTGAAAAGAGTAAAGGAGCAAGATGACCCGATTGATCTACATCATTACTTTGCTGAGTCTGAAGCCGAGGACCCTTTGTTCGAGTGGATTAGAAATCCCCCTCCACTACCCGACTTAGATAGTGAGGACGGGTTACCTAACCCCCTCATTGCACAGATGTTAGGAGAGGATATAAGGAACCACGCGCCCCTACCAAATCGACATCGCTTTGATTGGGAAGAAGAAGAACAACCACCTAATGACACCATTGGAGATTATCATGATTACACTGATGATGAAGTATTTAATTCCGATGGGGAACCAGATAATAATATCATTGGTGATTCAAGTGATGATAATGGTGGTGGTGGTGGTGGTACTAGTGGTGGTGGTGGGCAGGGCGTTGATATGGATGTTGGTGGGGAGGGCGATGATGATGATGATGATGATGATGATGATGATGATGATGGATGTGATGATGGTGGTGGTGGTGGTGGTGGTGGTGGTGGTGGTCGTCTTGCTGAGAATGCATATCAATTGTATTGCCAATATGACAGGGATGTAGATTTTGACCCTTTCGATGGTGATGGTGAGAGGCGCATGGAAGGAACTAGACGAGTTTCTCGGAGTCGCCAGAGAACTAGGAGAGCACAACCCGGTGGAGCAAGTGATACTTCTTCTTATTATGGAAACTACTCGGGTGAGAGTAGTGCTGCCTCTTCCTATTATCGCTATCCTTCTGGGCAAGAGAGCGTGCCATATCATTCCCGTTCTGGTAAAGAGATCGAGTCGTATCATTTCCAACCACATTAGGAGATGGGCCACCAGTATGCAGTGTTTGAGGTATTTATAAAGTTTATTCCCAAGTTTGTTTACATTTCAAATCATTTATTTTTCTAATAAACCTATACTTGATTTTGATTTTTCTTAGGAGTCTTCGTCTACTAGTGAGTATGGTTTTGTGAAGGTAGGAGAAATTTGGGCTCCGACTGCTATTGTTCAATACGATGGGTATCCCATCATTGGGTACCTACTTCAGATGGGCACCTACCTTACTCAAAGTTCTTATGATCAATATGTGTATAATTATAATCAAGTTCATGAATACTATGAGTTGGGAGCAATATTGCACTCAATTCATTTATTCTTAGATGAAAGCGCATAACTATGTATTATGAGATTTGTGTTAGTTTAAACTATGCTTCTAATTAGGCTTTTGAACTTAGACTTAGGTTTTGGAATTACGTTTCTAATTGATGTTGGGAGACATTTGGACTTGGACTTTTGAAGACATTTGGGTTGTAATAATTTTTCATATCTTAGACTTCTTTGTTATTTTGTAACTTTGTATTTTAGGTTACGTATGTTTGGATATATATGTTTGTTAGTATAGTAAATAGTTTAGTATTTAGTATTTTATATGAATTTATGACAGGTTTATAGCGTGTAATGTGAAATTTATAGGGTAGACTATGTTAGAAGTTTTTGTGGCTATGCATATATGTATGATTGTATGTTTGTTAGTTTATGACGCGTATGAATTTATGACAGGTTTATAAAGTATAATGTGAAATTTACAAGGGAAACTATGTCAAAAATTTTGAGCGTTTTATTAACTTTGTGGTTATTTTGAGCCTTCAAATGTTGTAAACTAATTTTCAAACAATTTGGAGGTCATTTGGGAAAAAAAATGGACCTAAGAGGCTAAGAGTCTAAGACATGAAAAAAAATTGACTTGGTGATTTGTAATTTGTAATTTGTATTTTTAATTTTTATTTGTTGGTTAAAATTTAACCAACAAATTGATTTGCAATTTAATTAAAATTCCATTGAATATTTATTTGTTTAAATTTAATTGCTCATGTATTTTTATTTCATTTTCATTTTTATTTAATGTTTAAATGAACATAAAATGATAAAAGATGAATAAAAAATATTTTAATTCCGGCCATGCATAATTTTCCGGTGAAAATGAAGACCTTGCATATTTCGATACATCACCCGGAATTCCGGTTGTTCGATTTGTCGGAATTCCGACGATTTCGGAATCGTGAACTATGATTTTATCTTGAAAAGTAAACAAACTCAAAATAGTTATGTCATTTATAAGTTTCAAATTAGACTAATTTTTTTGCACAAATAATCAAAAAAATTAAAAAATTCTAAATTTGTCGATGTAGTTAATAATTTACAAAATTTGGTTAATTGTAGACCGTTCATTTTTACCATTTTTTATACTATATTTGGCAAGTTTAGAAATTTTTTATTTTTTTTATTACACCAGTTGAACTGGGGCAGAATGGAAAAGTAAAATTTCAAACAAGGCGAAACTGGCTCTATGTATTCTTCTTCTCTTCCAGCAAATTTTCTTCCCCCATATTGATAATAAAAAATAAATAGTGGTAGCGTAGTACTTCCATTAAAAAATAATAATTGACATGTTGATGTGGTGGGGGAGAATTACCATTCTACGCCACTTCAACTGGCGTAACTTGGGAATGCCAAATGAGGAACCGCTGGCAAGCTGGCATAGAAAGCTATTGGACTCAGCCTTAATCGTATTTTAAACAGGGTTTCAATGGTTTAAATAAAAGTAACCAATACTACAATTTGTGGGATTGGACCTAATCGAAAGCATATACGTGAAATCCAAGCCCAGAAATACAGCCCAGCTCAATCCCCGAACTAAAAAGAGAGGCCATCATCGTTTAATGGGCCTAGCTACACGAGGTTCAATTTGCTTCGAGAGTGAAAGATTAGAGCTGAGTTCACCAAAGAACAGGTAGCACCCAGATGTTACAGGCTTACAAACTCTTTTCTTGAAGATTAGAGCTGAGTTCACCAAATATTGAAAAACGTCACCATCTTCTTTGTGTATCACGAATAAAAATCACCATTTGAAGAGAAAATACCAACTAAATCATCAAAAGTAACTGCAAACATCCAAATGTTTCAATGGAAATGGGCTGCAGTCACTGGCAATGGTTAGTACATCTGGTAATTAGTCGTGACTTGTCTGGTACTCTGGTTACTGGAAATTGATTTTAAAGTGCATGATAAAGAGGGTTAATGAACAAACTATTCCAAAGATTTGAACTACAGCGAGTCCAAAATTTTAGATACATACCACAGGTCCACAATCCTCACTTTTTTTCTCTCTGAAGGAACCTTACAAAAATAAATGTCACAACTTCTTGGCAAGTGTTCCACAATATTATTACATATAATTTCACTCAAAAACTAACCAACTTGTCTTCATTCAAAAAATCACCAAAGGCGACTATAAAGACATGACAATGATAACTGATTATGATGCAATCTCATATTGGTCTGAACTACTTCTGATTCTAAAAATGCCACTACCAATTTTGTAAAAAGGATATTGAAGACCTAGATCAAACATGCATATCATTTCGATGATACTCAAAATAAAAACTTATGCAGAGCGATTAGAGCAAGCTTGTGACGATCACAATATGTCTAAATAACCAGTAAAGGGAAAAGTATAAAAGCAAGAAAAGTGATAACAAAGTGCGAAGGGGATGGATGCGGAATGAGGGTGTGAGAGAGCTTATCTAAATTCAACCCAAACATTTTTTATTGAAAAGACTGAATATCGTAGGCAGAAAACTACTCAGATAGGAAATACAAATAGACGGCGCTCCTCTAATACCAAAATGAGCGTAAAACCATGCCTTAATTCATTCTTCAAAACCAGCCAGCGCCACCAGGCACCAGAAGTTACTCCACGGAAAACCTAGGTATGGCCCTGCAGACCAGAGGCTTCTTCATCTCCAGAGATAATTTAAGGCATTCAGATAAGTCCACACCACTATCAGAAGGAACCCATTTGAAGTTCTGAAGTAACTGGGCCAACCAGAGTTGAACAGTAGCCATACCCAAAGCTTTCCCAGGACAGACCCTCCTTCCAGCTCCAAAAGGAGCCAACCTCAGATCAGAACCCATAATGCTCACATCCTCCTTGATGAATCGCTCAGGTTTGAATTCATTAGGCTCAGACCAAACATTCTCATCATGGGTGATTGCCCACATATTCACCATAGCAGTGGTTCCAGCAGGGATAAAATTCTTTCCAATGTGTACATCATGGATGGCGAGTCGAGCCCAGGACAAGAGCGGGCCAGGAGGGTGTACACGGAGGGGGTTCTTTCACTATTGCAAGGAGATAAGGAAGGTTGGGCAAGTCAGAATCTGATACCAATCGGTCGTTACCAACAAGAGAGTCGATTTCTGATTGAGCTTTGGATTGAATATCCGGATGTAGGACCATCCTTGCAAGAATCCATTCCAAGAGGATTGCAACTGTATCAGTACCCCTAAATATCATTTCCTGAAAATCATAACCATATTGGTCTTAATATCAAGAAGCAAGTAAATCAATATGCATTTGATATCAATATCGAAGTAAAATCAATTACAACAGGTGAAAAGCATCTAAACAGGCAACAACATTAAAGTTCCAACAAAAGTTAGAGGAAAATAACAATCTAGTGCAGCCTATCGTTTGGCATTAATCTAAATTCCGGTACTAATTAGTTTCCAAATAATGGTAAGAAAAAAGTAAGTAACTAATAAAGAAACAAACAAGAAAGAGCTAAAATTAGATGAAGAGAGAAGAACTTGTTACCCAGAGAACCGCAATCATATCAGAATCAGAGAGACTATTTTCCATTTCCAAGTCAAGCAAAACATCAACAAAGTCACCAGCACTTTCATCACTCAGCTTCCCATTAACCCTCTTCATTCTATGTTCTTCAATAACCTTCCCGACAAAAACATTCACCTTAGAAACCAACTTCTTACATCTTTTCCTAACCCCTTGAAAATCAAACCACCCGAGCACAGGAAAATGATCACTCCAGTTAAAAATCCCAAGTAACTCATACCCTTCACTCACTAACTCTTCAAGCATAAACGCCTCACCAGAACCCTCATTAAAATCATAAGTCTTCCCAAAAACACTCATCATTACATTGTTCAGAGACCCAAAATGTAAAATTCTCTTCAATTCAACTTCCCTATTCACACTCATTATATGTTTTATGTCCCCGATCATTTTTTGACCAATTTTATTTCTAAAAGAACCAAAACTAGCTATTCTTTTTGGACAAAATAAATGAGTAGCTGAGATTCTTCTCAGGTTTCTCCAATAATCACCAAAAGGAGCAAAACCCATTGCCCTGTGAAACAAAAGTTCGTAAGCAGATTCTTTAACAGGTCTATCAGCAAAAGCAGAACTGTTTAAAATCTCTTTAGCAGTTTCAACACTACTTGAGATAATAAAACGAGTAAAACCAACTGAAAATGCCATTAGTGGTAAAGCTTTAAAAGTTTTAGCAAGGTGTGCAAGTACTCTATGGGTTTTAGAACCAGTGAATGTTAAAACTAAACCCAAGAAAGGAAAACCCGATGGACCTGGAATCATAGTTGTTGAAGAAGAAGAAGAAGAAGAAGAAGTTTGGATTTTGGATATAGCCCATGCAAGACCACCTGGTGTTAACCAAAACCCAAAAACAGCTAGCAGAACAAGAAAACACGAGTAGGAAAGGGAAGCGGGTATGGGCAAGAAGAAAGAGAGACTTTCTGGAGTCATTGTTGGTTTCTAGGAGAGAAAGAGAGAGTTGGAAAGTGAGAAAAGAGGAGTGTGCTGGTGAAGCGCAAGAGATGAAGAGAGTGGGGAAGGCGGTTAAATAGGGGTTTGAAATATCAACTATGGTAAAGCCATCTAATGGTGAAAAGAAAATTTGGAAATTCAAAAATATGAGCAAAGTATTAATCATATTGTTTCAGAATGAGGAAAATTTTGATTTGGTTTGGTTTAAATGGTATAGAAAAGGATTTGAAGACAATTTAGGCTAATTTATACATATAACAATTTTAGGAAATAATAAAAAGAAAATAATATAATTAATTTATATCAAGAATAGAAAACTTAGAAATTTTTGTATAAAAATGAAAAGCTATTTGATTTTAATTAGGATTAAGTTGGAAAGACTTAAATGAGAAAACCAAGTTAAGTTAGGAGTGATTGCCCAACACAAATATTTAAAAAAACTTTTATGTTAATTTTAAAAGTAGAAATTCTTTTATTTGGCTCGATTTAAGTTGGAAAGAATATGAATATTGTCTGTCACGCCAAATTGAAAAAGTTAAAAAATAATAATAATAACTCACGCGACATTGGCAATGGCGCGGAGTGCTGATCAAAGTCAAAAAAAAAATAGGGCGACATTTGAAATGGCGCGCGACATTACCACTGTCGCTCCGCATTAGGGGTGACTTCGGATCGGATCCGATCGGATTAACCTCCTTCGGAATTTTTCCAAAAAAAATTCGGAACCTAATATGCTAGCCAAATCCGATCCAATTTTTTTCGGATTCAAAATATATTTCCAATTTCGGAACTTTCGGAAATTTCATAATAACTCGGAAATTTCGGAATATACTTGGTAAATTTTCAAAGATCTCTTTACTTTCAATTATTTTTGGAATATCATATACAATGTTCATTTGTAGGAGAGAAGACCATGTCCACAACACCAATGTACCAACAACAATACGCACTTGTTTCTTCGAGAAAACCCATTTTCATTCAAACAAGTGATCTAAGAAAAAACGAAAAAAGAACCCGCACCACCAATAGCAAGCATTGCATTCTCGTTGAGGTCCAGGTATTTGTAATGTTTCAATCTTTTTTCGTGTGTGAAAATTGAAGCGTGAAGTGTCTGCATAAATAATGGATTATGGTCTTGGACTCTAAGTAGCTTTACATAATATTCTATCTATTGGAATTTGGCTTTTGGATTGGTCTGGAAGTCATTGTATGACTCAATGACATTTTTTTCATATCATTGTTGTTATGGTAGACGGTGTAATGACAGTAAAGTGGTCCAATTCAAGTGGGGAAATAGCGGCTAGGTTATATTTTTGTTTTGTTTTTGGAAGTAAAAAACTAGAAAATGAATGAACGGTCGAGATCTAATCAAGTGGATAGTGAGATAAGTATATATTTTCGGAAAAAATTGGCAATAATATCGGAAATTTCGAAAATTTCGGATCGGATTTTAGAATTATATCCAAATCCGATCCAATTTTTTTTCGGAATTTTCAGAAATCGGAAAATCGGAAAATCGGCCCATGAAAACTACACCCAGAGCCAGACCAATTTCGAGTCGGATTTCGGAAAAATCGGAAATTCGGCAAAAAGAGACACCCCTACTCCGCATCCACATCCAAAACCCCAAATTTGCTTCCAAAGATGCGGCTAAACAGGTGATACGACCGAATTTGTTTCCACCTAGAGTTGGATTTCCACGAAATTCCGAGTTTTGAAAGCAAATTTGGACATTTGGGAGGTGATACTACCACCTAGATGACACTCTTACTAAATTGATTTGAAGAAAATTAGAATTAGAAAGCTTTTTATTTCATTGCATTAATATTAGAAAAATGAAGATTTGACAAAAAACTAGGCAAATCGGAAAATAATAAAAAGAAAATAATATAATTAATTTATATCAAGAATTGAAAACTTATTAATTTTTGTATAAAAATGAAAAGTTATTGATTTTAATTAGGATTAAGTTGGAAATATTTAATGGGAAAATAAAATTAAGTTGGGAGAGATCGAAACACTGCACTAATATTTGCGAGAGTTTGGTTTTATGTTAATTTTAAATGTGGAAATTCTTTTATTTGGCTTGAATTAAGTTGGAAAGAATCTGAATATTTCGTGAGACTTGGAAATTTAGAATTAAATAAGAAGCTTAGTAAATTGATTTGAATTATATTAGAAAGATTTTTATTTCATTGCATTAATATTAGAAAAAATAAGGTTTGACAAAAAATTTAAATTAATTTAAATTTAGAAAGATAAATATCATCAAATACACAAAGTAAAATATGATTGATAATTCGATATTTTGAGTTTCTATTCCTTTGTGGTCTATTTTTCGAAATATGTTATGAATTCCACCCTAAAATCCTGGGCTGTCTTGTATCTTGCATATATTGTAAAACTTCCTTTTGTCTAGGCTCACGAACAAGAAAAATCTTTAAACGTTTCCATTTGGGTTAATGCAAAAATTAATCATCTTTATACGTTTCCATTTGGGTTAATGCAAATTTAATCATCTTTAAACGTTTCCATTTGGGTTAGTGCAAAATTAAATCAATTATTTTTAATACAAAAATTAATCAATAAAACGTTTCCATTTGGGTTAATGCAAATTTAATCATCTTTAAACTTTTCCATTTGGGTTAGTACAAAATTAAATCAATTATCTTTAATGCAAAAATTAATCAATAATACGTTTCCATTTGGGCTAATGCAAATTTAATCATCTTTAAACGTTTTCATTTGGATTAGTGCAAAATTAAATCAATAAAACGTTTCCATTTGGGTTAATGCAAATTTAATCATCTTTAAACGTTTCCATTTGGATTAATGCAAAATTAAATCAATTATCTTTAATGCAAAAATTAATCAATAAAATATTTCCATTTGGGTTAAGGCAAATTTAATCATATTTAAACGTTTCCATTTGGGTTAGTGCAAAATTAAATCAATTATCTTTAATGCAAAAATTAATCAATAAAACGTTTTCATTTGGGTTAAGGCAAATTTAATCATCTTTGTGTGAACCCAATTCACACCATTTAACCTCAGATCTCCTCTCTCCTTTGTCCCTTCGCGAAGACCAGACCTCCTCTCTTTTGAACCTCTCAGCTGAACCCATTCAGGGCTGCCTACGTACCCCCGAGACTTCCCAGAGGATCAAGCTATTGCGTAATTCTCCACTCCCTCTCCCTTCCTTCTTTTACTGCCGCCTCCTTTCTTTTTCTCCTCTCTCCTCATCCCCCTTTAGGTCAAAGTCACTGGGCCCTTTCTCTTTGGGCCCGTCTCTTGGGCCCAATACCATCTGAGACCCGCTTGTCTCTTTGGGCCCATCTCTTGGGCCCAATACCATCCGAGGCCCACTTGTCTCTCTATCGCTCTTCTTACCTATGATGTTCATGGTCATGAATATGGCTCACACAATCTTTAAGGCAAAAATTAATTAAGGTAAATTGGCATCAGTTACTCCCTTCCATTAGTTGGGCTTCAAAAGTGGAGTTAAATAAATAAATGTCATTTAGTTCAATAGCGATTAAGCATTTAAGCTAATAACGGTTGTTTTAATTTATAATAATTTGTATGTGTTAATGAGTTGGGATTAAGACGTGGGCGTCCAATGGTAATGTCAATACGTTTTCTCATCTAGCTTCTTCTCCAAAAATCAATTGTAGTGCAAATTATCTATCTCCATCAATAAATTTCTTAGTAACTCTTTGACTGAACTTTAATAAACCTCATGAGATTCTTCTCATATTATTCCTCATATGTATGGAATAGGTAATGATTTGTCAAGCTAAATAGTGAGATTATGGTAATTACTGTCAAAGTCCAGTTATTGCGTCCGCTTACATGTTTTAGAGCCCATATACTTCAACTGTTTAATCCATTTGTCTTTCTAATGGATGTTGAACAACTTACACATTTGTGAAAGATTGTTTTGAATTTAGCACTATTGAATCAGATTATCGAGGTGTCCTTGTGACTTCATGGACCTTTTGCATGTAGGACTGTACATGCATTGCGGGGTGCCATCTTCCAAACATTAAAAATTCATAAAAAAAAACTTATTATTGAAACTTGTATTTGAAGAGAAGCACAGATTGTTTCATTGATCTCAGAGTATTTTATTTTCCAATTTATTGGTTACTACTCTTTAGAGTGTTTGCTTTGTAAGTAGGAAGTGTTTCAAAAAACATAAGATAAAGTGAAATGATTATACTTCGGAGAGAATTATAGCTGCTTTACTATGACCTGCTTAGCAATAATAACACCAAATAGATAATTGATATACTCGTACTCGTTTTTGCTTTGGTACATGGTGGTAATGCTAGTGTGTATAAGTTGTGATGGTGGTTGATCACAAAAAAATATGTATGTTGCACCAGCCAAACACGTAGATATAGACAACTGCTGACATTTGCTTTGTGACCCTGTGGTGGTTTAAACACTGAATCGATATGGTGGAAAACAGCCTCTACGAAACTGGAATTATATACACTGATATGTTTTATATGTTCTATCTCTTGTAATTCTCATGCTGTGTTGTTATAAACATGCTCCAATCCCAGTCCACAATGTGGGTTACACATTATGAGCTATATATTAACATGAATACCTATTGTTTGTTCAGACTATGATGAAAACAACTAATTAGTCGTAATGTTCTTTTGGACATTTTCCCACTATGTATTGATTTTTTAACCTTTTTTTTTTTGCAGATTGAACAAGTGATACATCGCCTGTTTCCCTTTGGTAGGGGACTCTTGCATGCATACTGGGCGTCAAATTTTTGGGTATTTTACATTATTATTGATAAAGGCCTTGCATTCATGCTCAGAAAACTGGGTCTCAACATCAAGGCACCAGTGGCTTCATTCACCGGGGGGCTAGTTGGGGACTCCTCATCATTTGTTGTGCTTCCTCATGTAATGTTGTTCCCATATGGATTACTTATATTCATCAGATCTTATGCAAAAATGATCAATCATACTTGATGAACTTGGCCTCTATGGTATACGACAATACTTGTTTGTACCAAATCTTGAGTTTTGTAATATGATATTTAGATGATGGGCCTTCCATTGGAGCTTGGTCTGAAACCATAACTTGAAATCCTGCTAATCTATCTAACTGTCTTTGATCATCCCAGAGCTTGATCCATTTTGTCTTGAATGATCAAATCATATATGTTGTGTTCATTGGTGAGACGAGTTTAGATCTTATATAAGGCTACAACCCTCCGTAATGTGTTTCACATTTACACATGGGATTGATAGGCTGGTGAAGGGTTCACATGTGATCTATGATATAGTTTTTTTTTTACGTCTTTCTGGTATGCAAGTGTCACAAGCTAATCTCTCACATCTGAATGTTGTTGAATGACATTCATATCAGTGCTAGTTGCATTGTCTCCATGTCTCATTAAGGCATGGAAAGAGCCCTGTCGAGAACTTATCACGAGATGGGTGGCCTATGCTTATACCTATGGTTTTGTTTTCGGTTGGCATGTTCATGAGAAGGCCTCCCTTCATTTCGTGGTTCCCCTTGCGCTTGTTGCAGTACAAAGCCTGGAAGATGCGAGACACTATTTTTTTGTGTCAATAGGTAGGACTTTATAAGTATTGCCATTTCTCTTGCTATTGTGTTGAGTTATTGTAAAATCTCGAATTCTCGTTAATTAGGATATTTTCGTAAATTACATATCAAACCTAGGGACATTTACGTACTTGATCGATCGGGTTTATATTTCAAACTTACATAACTTAATGAAACTTAACTCTGACTCATAAGCCACGTTAGGTAAGCAACTCATGCAAAAATTAGACAAAAATGTCATTTAACGGCTTTTCAGCGTTTGAAGCTTGCACGATTTAACAGCTTACATGCATGAGTGGGTTATAATTATAGCATGCATGAGATAGGATGTAGGAAATTAAATTAAGCTTGATGGGCAGAAAAATAATTACGATGTTAAGTCAAATTAGTTAGTGGATAGAAGTTTAGTTATGACCTTAGGCCTAGTTTAGATATTGTGGTCTTGGGCTTTAACTAACTTAACATGTAAAGGCAAAATAATGCATAGTCGCCGTACTTAATAGAAACTAAAAAGAATAACAATATAGCTATTTTTTTTACGCTTAAATAACACCAAGAGAGAGAAATTTCTTTTATCCCATTCTAGTTCACTTACCCATCTATCCACCTTAAGATTTTCTACAACCCATCTCTTGTAAACACTAAAGTTAAGTGTGAAATTTCAAAACATGACTTAGGTATGGCTATTGGGGTTTCTTTTATTCTCGCGACAAGGTGAGATTGAGTTCCGTCGACTTCCATTTAATTAGTTTAGAGGTGAGTCTAGTCTTCTTCCCAAATAACTGGTTTAAACTCATTTCAATGGATTTGATGTATTACTGAAGATATTTGAATGGGGTGGTTTTATATTTCGGCAGTAGCTATTTGGAGAGGTAATGGCTTAATGAAATCAGTTGAGAAGAAAACTAAAGGAAGAAATTCTTACTGATTTGGTAAGAAACTTTTATATCCACTAGTTCTATACTTTGTTTCATATGCCTTATAATTATAAAAGCAATGATTCTAAGTTTATATGTATTAGAGTAAATTCACACTCATTCATTGATGAAGTTATTATGGTTTGGAGAGTGTTGAAATTTGGACTTGGATTGAGAGTTTATTACAAATGGAATTGGTGTTTGGATGGGAGGAAATTGTATATGAAGCATTTGAATTGTTTAAGCTATTGATAAAATATATGTAAGAACTGAAAATGGCCTGTTAGATGGCATGGGGAGGCCTGCAGTGGCCTGGCAGCAACCTGACAGTGTCTTGTAGCGGCTTGCGGTGGCCTATAGCAGTCTAGAACAAAACTTTTGGTAAGTAGAAGGGTAGTACGTTAGTAATTACATTAGTAGTTAATATAATCAACGGTTAATTATTTCTTTCGACTTAAGTTGAAAGGAAATATTAGTTAGTTTTTTTCGGGTTCTAATAGATTTACGGTTATGCTTATATGATTTTATAGGAGTTGGATAAGGTTATGTCCTTGTTGGGATTAAGGAAACGAAGTGTGCTAAGGTAGGAACTTACATACCAATATATAGCCTGCTTATTTTCATGCATGATTTATTTGTTAAATTGATAAAAGATAGTTTGATTATCGAACCATGCATGTATATGTGATACTCATGTTTCGCATTTTATTTTTAAATTGATATAAACTAAATATATTTATAGCTTTTGCGTGAAAAATGAGTTTTGTGAAATTCGGGTTATTGGGATTAATTTTCTTTTTTTTAAAGGAAAAAACTCATCTTGAAAAGGGGTTTTCGTCTCTTGTTTTCAGTAAGGAAAAAAGGAGATGGATTTTTGAAATACGGGTATGGGATACCCGATTGTGTGTAAGCTATGTGTGAGGTTCTTGGATTGTTCAATTGATTTGGATTTGTTTTATGCTATTTACTATGACTGGGCCTGATTGGGAGTCATAGGTTGTTGTGGTTTTTGATTAGTTGGAAATCTGAAACTCACACATACGTGATTAGCTTGTGTGAGGTTACACGTTACCTCGAGGAGGTTTTAGACACGAGAAGTGAGAGTTTAGTCCACTCCTGGACATGTGTCAGGATCCTGAGCAGTCTGCAGTCGTCGAATGGTTGACCACTGTAATTAGGGGACAGCCCGTATGGGGGTCGGGGTCATAGGCCCCACTTGAGCCCTAAAATCTTTGGGTTTTGTGTGTAAAATCACAACTAACGGCACTTCAGCTCCCTACCGGTAAAATCAGGAAAATAACGGTGCATGGTTCACATTGGGAAATACTTAACAGAGATATTGTTTGGGACTGGGGCTGAGTACCAGTCGTATCCTTACCATTCTAATAAAATGCAACGGCCACAATAGTTGTATGATGATTGTGAAAAATCTATTTTGAGTATTAAAGAAGTATGATTATATGATTTATGCTAGTTAATGATTTATTATATAGTCACGATATTTTGATTATTATGATGGAAACCCTGGATGTTTTAAATGGTTTTGCTTTAAGTAGATTATTTATTGGCTAGGTACATTTCTACTGGGCATCGTTGTTTGCTCATTCCTATATTAATACCTTTCAGATGAAACCGTTATGGACGAGACAATTACTACTACTAGCGATGATGGTTATGGTGACTTGGGTGATTTTCACTATGCTTGATGAGAGAGGATCTAGCTTATTTTGCTATAAATACTTAATGTATATGTATAACAATTCACACTCAAACAGTCTTGTATATATACATTATCACTGTCATGTATAAAGTTAAGTTAGATATGTAGCTTGGAAAGGTTGATCTATGAGGATTATATTATTTTGATTTTCAGGTTATGATAGGGTTTAGGTATTTGAAATGTCGATATTTCAAAGGAAACTCTGTCAAAATTTTATAAAATTAGGATGACGTAATGCCTCGAGATACATCTCCATGTCCTCGGGATGTGTGTTGGATATAAGGGCGTTACAGTTATACTTGTGGGAAGGTACTCTATTCGAGAATAGGCAGTGTCGTTCGACCCTACTCTTGAATCCATTTCAGTTGATTCAAAAATTGGGATGCTCTATATTTAAAGCTGGAGATGTATCCACGTGTACTCACTACTCAGTTGATTCTGATAGATTAATAACCATCCTTGCTTTGTATTACTTTACTAAGTAACTATTAGCAGAAGAGGTGTTTGTTCTTTTCATTGTTTGGTTTTGTGTTTCTTACTTGGACGGTTGTATACTGGGTTCTTTTTTTCATATTAATTGGATTGTGAATGATAGAGAAAACAAGTATTATTTATTTTCACCGCTACGATGACCGATCTTTACATTTTATCTTCTTAATGCAGTGTCCAGCTACTCATTGTTCCCTCTTCTATTTGAAGCCCAGGAGTATCCCATAAAAGTGTCGTTGCTTGTTTTGCACTCACTTCTCATGTGGTCAGGTTTTACTTCACAATATAGCAAAGTTGCAGCATCAAATACATCACGATCGACAGATAAAGGTGACACAAAGATCGCAACAAGTGGAAAATCTTAAGAGACTGCAAAGGAAGGTGGTGCAACGGTTGTAGGCGTTGTTGAGATGTGTTATCTGGTGGGTCTGTTTGTTGTTGAACTATGGGGTCTTATTTTACAACCCTATTTTCTTGGCGACAGGCTTCCTTTTTTGCCTCTTATGTTGATGTCTACATATTGTGCATTTGGTGTCATGTACTCTTGGTTATGGCAATTAAAACGAATCATGAAATCTTAGTAGCCACTAGCTACCATGTCTACTATCGTGCTCTAGATAAGTTGTATTTTTGGAGTTCAAGCTCATATATATCTGATGATTCCAATTAATCAACTGAAGATTGTGGAATGAAAATGTCCGGATCTGTTACTTCTTGGTATAACAATATATATGTAGAAAGTGACGTGCAGCATATATGTGGTTCAATTCCCACGTACTAATGTGCACTACTAGTGTTCATCCCAAAAACAGTTCTACTAGTGACAAAAAATTAATGAAAAAAAGAGTGTGAAAAACCTTTTCTTATCTATCAGAGCCAGGTTTCGATCCTGGGACCTGTGGGTTATGGGCCCACCACGCCTCAAAAGCCACTCGATTATTTGCTCTTTTCTCAGGCAAATTGTTTATTTTATCTGAACTTCCAAAGAAGCATGGGTTTTAAATAGTAGTAGAGCACTGTGTTATTGCTGGATTAATGATACGATTTGCCATTTTGTCTAAGATTACTCCTTCAAACTTACTATCAACTTGTCATCTTAAGTGGCTGAGGCCGTAAGGGTCTACTCAATTACCGAATATTTGAATATTAGAAAATTTTGATATCTAGCAATAAATAAATTTTCCACTCAATTATAGGCTGAAATCTTATTGGTTAGTTTGATATTTTTGTGGGAATTTTTCCCACTCAAAAGCTCGGATCAAAATGAAGATTTTAATTCAAAATTACCTAATCACAACACACAAATCAACTAGCTCAAAACATGAAAACAACTGGATCTCAAATTTTTTTACAAGTTTATAGTTGAATGTGTTTTTTTTTTAGATGGAGAAGAAAGTAGATGTTTGTCATGAGAGAATAAAGAAATTGATCCATAGAAGTGGAATAGAGATTTGGGCAATAAGAGTTTGCTCATATGAAGATTGGGTTGAGTAAAAAAAAATTCAATTTCTATTATGTTAGGACTTAGGAGGAGAAGATTATTATTGGAAAAAAAAAATAAGACTGTCCTGGAACCATAATTAGTAACACTGGCCCATTGATTTGTCCTGGAACTATATTGGCTGCAAGAGATATTGTATTACTTAACTATGATTAGGTGATACAAGTCATGAGATGAACTACTTGTGTGTCTGCCCTTTATCCTGTCACATGTTTTACTTAGCTATTGTTTGGTTGACATTCACACCTATATACTCATTTTTGATATCATACAAAAGAAAAACTAAAAAAAAAAACTCATAAACAAAATTTGCAAATAAAAACTTAAAAACAAATAAAAACTCATAAACAAATTAAAGGAAAAAAAAACTCAAATTAAATATTGAAATACATAAGCAACCAATTGATTTATACAAAAAACATCCTAAAAAAAAGAAAATCCCAATTTGATGAATAATGTGAAGATTTAAACACTACGTTTTAGACAAAAAAAAAAAAAAAAAAAATGTTTTAATGAGAAAAAATAAATAAGGCAGAGAGAGAAAAAATACATAAGGTTTATGGTTCCATTACTAGGATTCTCATGAAGAGAAGAGAGAGAGAGGGAGAGCATTCTTTGTTGTGTGTGTGTGTGTGTGTGTGTGTGTGTGTGTGTGTGTGTGTGTGTGTTTTTTTTTTTTTTTTTTTCTCTCATGGACAAAAAACACGTTTTAGCAAATCTGGGCTTTTCCTTTGGATTTGCTTATCCACCCTTTTGTGTTCCCGCAAGTCAAGGGACTTACTAGAGTATCCATGTTTTAGACAGACCAAACACCTATACAAGGTAAACATGACTACCACATCACCAATTCCTTAATATGTACTCTCTATTCATACTGCCAAACAGAGCCTTAGTGTTTGGTCCGTCCATTTTATGAATTGGGGCCCCAACTAATGAGTAGGATATAAACTAGGTAGATTGTGAAACCAGAAAAAACGTGTATAGTGGATCATTGGGTTTATGTAAGATAACGTAATACACAAGAGAAATACAGGAGAGAGAAAACATCCTTTTATTATTCATTCAAGTTATACACTTAAAAAATTGAGCCTTCTTCTTCACCCACGAAATACAGGAGAGAGAAAACATCCTTTTATTATTCATTCAAGTTATACACTTAAAAAATTGAGCCTTCTTCTTCACCCACTCATTTTCTTCTCTCACAAATTTCTCCCATCACCTTTCCAAATTAAAATTATAGATCATAAACAGGAGGAGCAAGCAACAAAAAAAATATAAATGGTCTATGGTTTCTTCTTCTTCACCGTCTCCATTCCAATCGACCGACCATCATTTGAATTCTTTAATGAAATTATGTTGAATAGAAGTTTGGTTTTTCTTTTTGAAGTTATTGATATGGGTTTTCTTTGGTCGATTTGTGTGTTTTTTTTTTTTTTTGGATTTTTATTCCATTGAGAGAGTTGAAAAAAAAAACAATGAAAAACAACACGAGACAATCTCTCTAAAGAAAAAGGGATCAAACAATTTCTAGAGTAACTACTTTTTAGGTATCCCCACTTGTTTTTCATACCCTAAACATAATCGAGCACTACCAAATTTCACGTGGTATTGCGACACCATCTCGTGATACACATTGGTGTCTATCTCCAAAGTTTGGGCTCTATACTCCATAACAACTTAGGCGTTGAAAAGGTACTTATTTTGCTTGTCCACAGATTGTTCAAGTTTTCGTAATAGTTTGAATCGATTGAGTTTTTACTCTTTGGTACTTTGGTTGCGATTTAACCCAAAATGACTTGGGGCTGCAGAAATCATAAAAGACAATAATGTCAGAGGGCAGCAAAAATTGTTGCCCTCTATTTTGTAATAACAAACAAATCCATTTTGTGATCTATCACAACATAAGACAGACAAAACTACTCAAGAGTTGTCTGAGATGGGAACTGTATCACAAGAAAACACTAGCCATAAGTGCATAACCTACCAAAGCCACATTCAAGAGCAAATGCAAAAAATCACAAGGGAAACAAAATCTACACGCAGTGCAGACTGTAGACCAACCAAGGGTAACAATGGAACACTCAGCAAACAATAGAGTGCCCGCTGAGTAACCAAAGCCACTGGTAACAAACGATGGATTTCCACTTGTTTAAATCATTGATCAGTTAGCCATACCGAGACAGATGATCTTAACAAGTTACACCTACAAAAAAATATTTCAGGATTTCCATGCCGAGTGTTGAAAGAACGGAAAGTTAATTTCTCATCAGATTCAAGTTTTAAACAGATCATGGAATCTTGCTGGTAGTCTACTGAACTACCACCGTCACTGATAGGAAATAAAACTGCTCAAAACAGAACGAGCAAAAGACAATCTTTGAACACCACAGTATTAAGCTAAAGATAGAAAAACCAGAGGAAAGTAAAGTCTTGCTTAGTATCAACATTATAAAATGGTACTAATATTACTACTACAAATCCTCTTTGTCACTGTCAAATGTGCTTCCTGCTGACTCTACTTGGCAAGCATCATTCTCACAAACTCCTCATAGTTTACCTGACCATCGCCGTCCACATCTGCCTCACGAATCATCTCATCCACTTCCTCATCAGTCAATTTCTCTCCCAGATTTGTCATAACATGTCGTAGCTGCACAATTAGTGCCAAAATTACCCCACAACATACAAGAAAAAAATCGGGTCATTGCTATAAATGTAAAGACACAAGGCATTAAGCAGAAACATGTCAACATTTCAAAGCCCAAAACAGACAATATAGATATTCTGGGTAAAGCTCAAGCTAGCTCAAATTTGGGCCTAAAATGCCTGTCGAGATTCTGGAATTGAAATCAAGTCAAACAGTAAATAATTTACAAAAAACTGTGAAGCATCAAACGGGGTTTCAAGACGTCATGCCAAAATGCAAAGATTACTTTAGCAAATTCTACTCCCAAAGATCCACGAGTGCATATCTGTTTTCTGAAAAGAGAAATATAGGTACAGATGACAGAAAAATTCAAGCGAGGAAATTTTAGCAAATTCTACTCCCAAAGATCCACGAGTGCATATCTGTTTTCTAAAAGATAAATATAGGTACAGATGACAGAAAAATTCAAGCGAGGAAATTCTCACCACGAAAGAAAGACAAACACTCTGAATATAATATCTATAACTTCAGAAGGCTACTGATTATGTAAAGGGTTGATTAACCCAAAAAAATGTACCCCCTATCCTCTACTAATCCAATAAGTCCACTCTCCAAAATTAAGGTATAATGACATAACTTTATTTATGCATCTTCCTTATAAAGTGTCATTTATGTAATAAATGTTCTACTATAGTCCGAAGGCTACAAATTGTGCATCTCCTATAGAAATCTATAACCCTAATCAGAAGGCTACTGATTGTATGAAGGGTTGGTTAACCCAACCCCCTATACTCTTCTAATCCAATCAGTTCCATCTCCAAAATATAGGTATAGTGACATAACCTTATTTACGCATCATCCTTGTAGAGTGTCATTTATGTAACTAATGTTCTTCTAGTCCTACACTCCTCCTACCTCTAACAAGTTATGTCTGAGAAAGTAGATATCAAGCAAGAAGAAGGATCTGTTACCTCTGCAGCAGAGATGAAACCATTTTGATCCTTGTCAAAGACCTTGAAAGCTTCTTTTAGTTCCTCCTCAGAATCAGTGTCCTTCAAGAGCAAAAAAATGTAAGAATTTAAATGTTTCCCTTTTTGTTTGAAAAATAATGAAAGGAAAGAGGAAGAAAACAAAGACTGATATCATGAAATTGACTATAACAATAAAGCAACCGCAACTGTTTTTCTTCTAAGCATGACAAATTCAACTCAAGCTTCCTTGCACTAGCTATATTGAGTTTGTTTATATAATTTTTCACGTGATTATACTTTATCTAAGCGTATAATGTGAATGCCAAAGATAACGCCTGCAATTACGTTTTCATCACATGAGGCCAGACTTCCACAAGGCAAACACAGACCTCTCCCAGCCAGTTTATACCCCAAGGTGATGTATAACCCATGACAATGCAGCTATAATTGGAAAGAAAACTTAACTAGTTCAATGTCTTCCGACTTGGTAATTTGAATTTTAGACCATCAAGAGAGAAACTATTTCATATACGGGTGGGTTATCAGGAATGGAGTCAATAGCTTGCTTTCGTATGAATTACGCAAAGACCATTATCCCAAAACTCGTAAACAAAAGGAAATGAGATTTCTTTGTCACCTTCATTTTGCGTGCCATCAAATTCAAGAACTCTGGGAAATCAATAGTTCCATTCTGATCAGCATCAACCTCGTTGATCATGTCTTGGAGCTCAGCTTCAGTTGGATTTTGCCCCAAAGATCTCATGACAGTGCCCAACTCTTTGGTGGTAATGCAGCCTGCACACAAGATTGAAAATTAGTAATGACATAATAGCAAAACTTTACATCTTACATGATGAAAATACAATATCTAAGAGGGAAACAAAAATATGAAGGTTTTAAACAAGCAGAAAAAAGGGAAAAAAATTTCAAAGCAGATCCATCTTTTCAGGGGCTAAACTATAGTTGGAATAACCAGTGCCCAACTTTCAGCTAGCATGCGCTGCCATATTGCTGGTCCGAGTTGAGTTTATTTTGGCACCTTTTACATTTTTGAGCTGAGCTCAACTCAAATGTGATCTTGTTTGACAAAATGAGGGCTCATGCTAGAAGGAACATTATACTTAACAATTTAAAAACATGACTTGAATTAATCATCTTTTCAAATGTTTCACATATAATGATCATAAAAGGCTACTCAGATGCTTTTGATTATCTGATGATTATTAGCACCACCCGGAAAAAATAAATAAATAAATACCATGTCAGAAATCCAGAAACATTTATGTCTAGTGAAACAATAGTTTATTGAGAAAAATGATTTCAGACCTTGAATCCTTGATAGATTTGTTTTTATAAAATAAATACATAAAAACAAGAAAAAAAAACATAGAAGCAACTATTAAGCATCATTAGCCAATCATCAGCAGTTTTTTATATAACTTCAAATCCTCTTCACAAACATGAATCAAAAGTACACTCGTACCAAGATAGAAACATCCATATTACTTGTAAAAATCATATGTATAATAACATAAACACATACAATGGATCTGAATCTGCAAACAAGTAAGCAGATAAACGCATAGTTCACAAACATGAATCTACATGTATGCTCATAACTAGAAACCTCATAAACAACCAAAAGCATCTGATTTAGATTCAACGATCTGCTGAGATCAGAAAGCTTTTTCCACTAGATCTAACCATCAATCAACATTCATTACTTAACTAAACACATTTCGAACGATGAAATCAAACATACAAACAGAAAACAAGTTTCTAGGGTTTCAATAACGATATTTAAAGATGACATCATCAAAAAAAAAAAAAAAAAAAAAAAAAACAGATCAAGAGATACCATCTCCATCCTTATCAAATAGGCTAAAAGCTTCCTTAAACTCAGAGATCTGTTCTTCGGTCAGTTGTTCTGCCATTTTATTTTATTTTTCTCTCTTTCGTTTTTCTTTGATGAAAATGAGGAAGGGGAAATAAAATGAGAGAGAGATTTCAGTTTTCTTTGTTATTTATTGCTGATGAAATGAAGCTCTTTTCTTGCCTTTTATAATTGGAGTTTAACCTTCAAACCAATACACATATCTCGAGACGACTTTAAGTGGAAAGCAAAAGGGTACGTATCGTATCCGACGGTTCACGCGGCTTTTAAAGTTGTTTAAAAGATCTGTTGTAGGGTCATGAATGACTTTTCTGGATTGAGACAGATCACTAGTGGGATCCCCGGTGGCATGCTTACACAATTCCGCGATATATCTTGTCGGTATAAAACTATAAATGCTATGGTGATATTTTCTATTTTATTTATATATGTCGACTCTATAAATTCAGATTTTTACACAATTTTGAGTATCTGTTCCACACTTCCACGTCCAACGGTCTAAAGTTTGAGTTTTAAAAAGAGTAACTTGATTGCTAACACATCATATATACCGTTACCCAAAGTGCAATGTTGGCATTTTGACTGGTTAGTATACTATCTACTTATTCTCATTACCATGCGTTGGACGCAATATTTACCTGTCAAAGACATGCTCACGTACAGCACAACAAACAACGACACAATTGCAATGAATTAAAACAACCAATTGGTTGGTGAGTTTGACAAAAAAATTAAAAAAAAAAAAAAATATATCAAAATCAAACTAAAATGTTTCGCTAGTGAAATTGATTCCATCACTGCTCATGAAACCAACAACAGGCTGACATATATTATTATTTGATGCCATTGACCAATCTCATCGTTTTCCAAACTTTATTTGAGGTATTAGTTGTCTAGATTGGGGTAATGCAGGCATTCCACATCTCAGAAGTCCAAATACCTTGACATCCAAATGGTTGTCTTTTAATATATGTAAACTTCTTTGAAGTAAGCAGCCAAAAACGTGGAGACTTCGGCGTATGACTTGTTCGTTTGTGTCCCAATCCCATGCATTACTCCACGGCATCGTGGATGTTGGCATTTTGACTGGTGATCAAAAATTGCAGCTTGGGAGTTGGGACTTTAAGACTTGAGCTACACGTTGGGCTGCAATTTGGGTCGGTTGGATCAGCCTCAGGCCCCGCAGAAAATATTAACGGCCCAAGCATTTTGTTGTGTGTAAAGATCCACAAAGAATGAATATATTTGGGCCTAAGTTGCAGGCCTTGCAGCCCAAAAGTAACATATCATCGTCTCATAGCTAGGGGTGGAACTGGGTCGGATTAGTCCAAATCCGATGGGCTAAAACCCAATTTTTATTAATTATGAGCTAACATTTCATATTCGTGGTCCGGGTTTGGTTTTGTAAAATCAAAACCCAACTCAATTTTGGGTTGGGCTCGGATTATAATATCAAATAACTGAAAAACTCAAGCCCGTCTGCATATATGTACGTATATATTTCATTCCTTCTATTCTATTATATTGTTTCATTAGTTTATTCTTGTCAAAAATAAGGTTGAGAATATCAATTTTAAATAAAATAATTGAATCAATCAGGTTAGTATCCCTTTTAAATAATCAAATCCCTTTGATTTAGTTAGAATATTGAATTTCAGTGTTATTTACTTCTTAATTTATTTATTTAACAGTGAAAAGTGTTGAGTTCTTCACTATTTAACATTGAAACTTGACCAGCCCGACCCAACCCAACCAACCCAAGTTGGATTTGGACTGAAAATTTAAGGATTGACTAGGACTTAGTTCTGAGCTCGGGTTGAAACATTTGAAACTCAGGCTGGGCTTGGATTATGCCTCAACCCGCCCGAGTTCCACCCCTACTCGTAGCACTAGCACGGTGGAAATTTCTTAAGTTTGAAGTAGTGAAGTGCGAAATACTGGTTTGATTCATCCACTGGTTTCTGGTATTAGCAAAATAGGTCAGAAAGATGAGTGTTTGTGGAGTGTCTGCAAATAACGTTTTAGGTGCTCATTTCTCTTCATCACCAAATTAACTTGTGTTCCCCACATAACCCCTTTGCTTACATTCTTTGCAGGTTTAATTCATGTCACTACTACTCCTAAATTACCATTTTCACCCCAAAGATTGAGACTTTCTGATTCCAACAACCTCAGTTTCACTAGCAGAAACGTAAAACACACAACTCTTTTTCAAGTTGTCAGTTGTTTTTTGTGTTTCATTTTGTTTATAATTTTTTTGCAGATTATTAGCACTAGTGTTCGGTATTCAGCCCAGTTCAAATGTTCTGCTTCACTGGGAAGGAATCAACCAGAATCCAGGTTCAACGATAAGTCACAATTGGAGCCCCTTTGGGTTACTTACAGCAAACAAGCCATTCAGTATGTTGGGACTTTTTTTTTTTTTTTTTAAGTGGAAATTTTATTAATACTGATAAAGAATTTTACAAATAATTAGGACAAGCGTCATGCAACAAGCTGCGCCATGAAGTCCTTTCTGATAAAAATCCTATAAAAGCTCAACAAGCATTATCATACCAGTTTTAGATTTTGATGAAAAACTGTGAAACATTACCGTCCTTTTTTTTTTTTTTTTTTTTTTTTCCTTTAGATAAATAATAGCTCAACAAGCAGTACCAGTTTTTAGATTTTGATGAAAACTGTGATTTAAATGACTAAGCATTTTGCCAATTACTAATGAAGTGGCTAATAAAGGTCCATGCAGGTGAGGGGCGGGTCAAAGATTTTGCCGTCTTTTGATAACAACTTGTATCACAATGGTTAAATTATCTTAGACCTGAGTAATCACATTCATACTGAAGTATTGAAATGGGGTACTTGGATATAATGAAATAGTAGGATGCCAAGGACTTTATCCTAGTGTGTGATGGAATGGTAGCATCTCTAGTTAGGATCTAACTTTCGTGTACAGTTTGGTGAATCTAATATAGGTATTATATTAGATTGACATAGTTAGTTAGCTCTCTTTTGTTGAGTTTTTTTTAGTATAACTACGTTTGTTGTTTGATTTAGTTGATTTTGTGGACAACCATTATCTAGTGCATTTCCTTACCTTACAGGGGTTTGAAGTTATTGGTTGTGTTTCTGGTTGAGCAGCCTGGTCAGCTGAAGTATATAGAGTGGCCTAGCTTTCAGAGCACGGTATATGTTCCGAGAAACCTTCCATTCTTCAATACACTGATTTCTAGTTGTAAGGGCAGATGATTAAGTAAACGCTGTGGCTAAGTTCCTTATGGTCTATTGATAGGTACTGGTAGTATACCTCATTTTGATTGTTAGGAGTCCCATTCCCATAACCATCATAAATGATTTCCTCAGTTTTCTTCTTCGCGACCATGACAGTATAACATTTCATTTGTGGAAAACCATTACAAATAATTAAATGAATATGTTAGTTGTAGTATACATCAGTAGAGTGTTGGATGTTGGGGGATCAATATCTCACACTTTCCACAAGTCTTAATAGTAAAGCTATCGAAAGGTTGATATTTGAATGGGCCCCTAAGATATTCGAATTTTTTGAAATCCAAAACTCAATATATTTGTAATGTTAAAATGTATCATGACTTCTTTCAAGAAATGCTTGCCTAACTTGGTTTTCATTTGGCAGCTCAAGACTGCAACTCTCACTCTTGTTCTTGTTGCGATGCTTATTGTTGCTCTATCTTCTGTTGACTCTGCACTCAGTTTTCTGTTGGCTTTGCTGCTTCGAAAGTCTGCCTGATTCAACAATTTTCTTGATCAGGCAGCGTAGATGATGGTCCCAGAGATGATGCTGAAAATATGTGCTCGCTGAGGTTTGGATGATTTGGGTAGCTTTGGTATCCCAGATCATAATTGTCTTAAATTTCTGGGGTTGGGAATGACTGCTGATGGTGAACAGTTATGACAGTAATGAATGGAGTCATTGCAACCCCTCCTTTGTACAACACTGATAATCATACTAACCCATTTGCAGACTGTAAAAGGGGGTGTAAATGACTATTTCTCGAAGATAATACCTCCATTTTATGTGAATTTCATTACTGCACCTCAACTTACCAAAGTAACTTATTGCGTCTTAAAGGGTAGGTTTCACAAACTGTTGAAAGATGAAAAGAATTTCTGCCTTGGTCCAACATGAAACGGACTAACTCGCCTGAACGGCTCACCATATTTTTTAGTCAAATTTTGTACGGTTAATCTTTTCACGTTTGGAAACACAGTTACAAAATGGGCATAATAGAAAGGTATTTGTTATGGAGAGAACTAACCCACATGACCTGCACAGAAAAAACATCGGAAGTCAATTCTGATTGGTGTATTGTATTAAAATAATGAGCTAAATTCTCTCTTCTTTCTCTTCTCTCTTCACCAGCCAATCACAGCTGACTTCTGAAGTATTTTTCTGTGGTGAACCATGTGTGACAGTCATTTTTATTTATTGATGTTGGGCAAATGTTATAAGTGTGCCATTGGTCTAAAAAATTGAATTCAAAACCCCAAAACTAAACCAATCTAGGTTTTGGATTAAGTCTCCAAATGACCACAACGTCAAACGATTTAAATCGTTTGGACTTAGTAAACGATGTGTGTTCACCCGGTCAAGAGGCGAAGAAATGTAATTTTATATTTTTCAAGTCTCAAATGATTTGGACTAAGTCTCAAACGGTGTAGCAAATGCCCAACCGATATGGCAAGACACCATTTGAGATTTAGAAACAAAAATTTAAATATATTTTTTTTTTGAAAGTTCAAAGTCCCAAACGGTGTGACCAAGTCGCCTTACAAACCGTTTTTTTTGGAGATTTTTTTTGGGACCAACACTCCAAATGGTGTGACTACATTGGGTTTTTTTTGGGGTCTGCCCAACACAATATGGGGCTGTGAGTAATAGGACTCAATAGAAATAAGAAATATGGGGCCTTTGAAACACAGGACGCAACCTGTTAACTTCTTCTCCATGGAGTGACTGCTGTGTTACCAGTTCCCCCACCAGCATCTTAAATCATACACAGTGATCCACTTAGGCATACATTTTCATGCATTTGTGTTTACAATTTGCTTGAGCCAAAATGGAAAGACAGAATTGAAGAGCCAAAACGGAAAAGGTTGAACTCAATTCAAGAAATTTTCCAAAACTGTAGAATGAGATTTTGATTACCTCTTTCTATAATTCATTTTCATGATTACATGTATTTTCCAAGTACTCCACAAGGGAGATAAAAAGGGTAACAGCCATGCCCAAAATCAAAGATGTTAATTGAACAGCAGTACTTTTAAATGTTAGTTTTCCACTATTCGTTTCTGGCAGCACACCAGCAACTGCAATGTAAATGAACCCTCCAGCTGTGAAGCCCTGCATAAGTGAAATGTATACTCTTAATTACAAGGAGATGAGGGTACTATACTAACCACAAGATGTGTTTAGTTTCCAGCAGTACTTTCCCATCAACTAAAACACACCAGAAGAGATTTCTTGGACAGGAATGTTTTTTTCTACTGTACCTCAATCAGGGATGATTGTCCTGGATCCTGTCCTAATAGCAGAGCCTGTGACAGCAGGAACAACAGATTTTCACGTTGTTATTTCTTCTTGAGAAATTTCAAAGAGTCCAAAATGATATGGAGAGCACTCACCAATGCAGCTCCTGCTAATGCCACCAACACTGATAAAAAACTGAAAAAGAGGGCTTTGGAGACGGTGAAACCTGACCTTTACCAAAATTCCAAAATCGCCGACCTGTAGTTTATGGTGAAACACATCATGGACAACAACAATGGCCATAGAGATATGCACTTAAACTAAATGAACGATTTTTTATTTTTTATTTTTATTCTTAAAATTTTATAACAACTAAGTGTGCACTAGCAGCAAGCCCCAAGTGTCTTGTCATTTTATTATTATTATTATTATTATTATTATTATTATTATTATTATTTATTTTACTTCTTTTTTTTTTAGCTAGAACGTTTATTCCCTAAACCCTTAAATTCCCTTTTTATTCCCAAGTCTTGATTAGTATACCCCTGGACAGTCATGTCTGATCCTTCAAAAGACGAAAGTAAATTGCAATAAAAGAACAAAATAGGGCTCACACAAAAGGTATCCACATGCTTAGGGGTCCTAGATAATGAAACGATTGCTCTATCAAAGAAGAGAAACTCCATGAGAGAGATCACCCTAGAACTTTTAGTAAGTACAGAGGCCTTTGTCATATTCAAGTCTTATTTTATTTTATTTTTGGTAATCAGCCCTTTATATAGTTGTTAGAGAACTGATCTGTACATGTGGGTATGGATGTCCTTACCGTATGTCCATATCTATGGCATCCATAAGCCATTGCGGTAGTGAATCTTCCCAAAGGAATGATTCTCCAAGCAATATTGCCTTCTTTGAAATTAAGTCTGCGATGCTGTTTATGTTACGGCTACAGTAGGATACATCAAAATATACAAAATTAGTAGATAGAGATCTGATATCTCTCATAATGTCTTTTGAGCACCAAGAGAGATTTGAAGAACGAGTTGCCCATTCTACTGAGACTGCTTGGGCAACTCGATATTCAAGTCTTATTTGACATGCATGAACCTGATATCTTTATTGTCTTGATTTATCCTGTAACGAATTAATCTACAATGATTGGAAAAAAAGTCGGTATCTATTTTATATAATCATATTCCCAAACTGTTCTATAAAGGCCCAGATATGAGATCAACCCAATAGAAGAGACATGTTATAAAAAAAGATTTTACATGCTGAAATCACATACATAACAACTTACACATATGCTTATTAACAGCTTCAATACTTACAAAACAAGAAATTGTTAAAAAACAAACCTCTTGTGGAATTTCGTGTGCAAGAAGAAATAATGTTTGAGACCACCCCCAACTGAACCATGAAGCAGAAAAGCACTTCCTAAAGCCATTCCATCAGTAAAATTATGCTGCAATAATATATTGAAGATCGCAATTCCGTTATATGTATAAGATGAGGTAATATTCTGTTCTATGATTTATAATCAGAATGAGGACTTACAACACCAGCCGAGAAGAGATTCAGATAACCAAAAACTAAGTTAGAAGATGATGAATCAGGTTTAGTTTCACTTGCTGGAGTACTCTCAACCGCATCTGTATCTGGTTTATCCTCATCAGTGGCACCTTTAGTCGTGACTCTCTGCATACGGTTTGGAAAAGCATAACTATTGGACATATAAGGTGATTTAAAAGATGGTTCAACTACGGGCTTAATAGACATCAAAATGTTTCAAATTAGTTCAATGTAATTTTATATAAAAATCGGTATTTTATTCATTACGAAGTCTCTATATTAAGTATAATTTATAGGAAAAAAAATAATTATAAACATTTCAAGAAGCAACAGAGACTCAACACTGAAGTTATTCCAAAAACTGGATCGTTGGAAGATGCCTGGCATTAAAGAAACCAAACTAATTTTAGATTTACCTTACGTAGAGATTCATTTTTCGAGTTGTTTTGATCTGTCAAGCTGCCAACAGATACTCCATCCAAGACGTCCTCTTTGGATGGAATTTCCAATTCATTTTCATCTTTCCCATCAAGGGACTCTGAATTTGTATCATCACAAGCATCTTTGACATCATCATTCTTTTTATGGCTATGGTGGTGATGACTGTGACCTCATGCATTTTCCACGTTCCTAGAATAATCTTCAACATATCTAACAACCTTCTCCACCAATAGAAAAAGTACAATTCCAGCTACAACCCACAAATTATTACCATCAGAACATTGATCAATGAGCGCGGAAAAATTATTAAATGTGGGAAAGTAAACTATAGAAGTTGCATTACCAACAACAATTCATTGGGAAAAACCTAATAGCCAGATAAAGTGCTTATATTTTATATCATAGGGTTCGGAATTTCATCAGATAATATATTTTAACATAAATAATAAATCAGATATTAAATTAAAAATCTCAAAATCTTCCAATCGTTAAAAGTTAAAAGTTAAAACCGAGTTTTTATTAAGTTCTCTTTACTTCCAGGTTTACCATCTTGTTGATGAACACGAGTATCATTATATAACATTCTCCTCAAGCCAGAGTGGTGTTAACGTGTTACAAACAGCTAATCCTTCATTCCTCTGTAGTTTTATTTAATATTTTCCTTATATAGAAATGCTAATGCTAATAAAAAATTAAATGCACTATTAAAGCTAAACCTGAGATATTATCCTCTATCCCTCCTGCCAGTTCATTCACATATATTCTTTCTACTAAGCAAATCCCCAGTATCTTTTGTTTTATTTAAGAAGATAAACGTCTGTATTCAGCAAAAGATTGAAGTCTCAGATTTTTACTTACAATATATAGTTAAAACAATAAAACTTGATTTTGATAAACAAGGAAAGTATAGCAAGATCAGGAAAGAACAAAATGTTGATCCTATAAGGTGCACTTACATAGAGTGGACAATCCAACAGAGCGATCTTTTAGAGAATGGGAATGTGACTAGTGAGAATGATCATGGTTATGCTCCATGTGATGATCATGTGAGTGAGAGTGACCACCGCCTGAAAAGAATACCAAATTATAAATCAGCACTCACTAGAAGTTTGGGAAACTGAAATATGTATTTCAGTTCAATTCTCCCACTGTCTAGACAACCACACACTTAGGTTTTGGAAATTCTACTAGCATCAGTAGATACAGGGTATACAATTCATATCATACCGAAAGCATGCGGTAACTGGTGAAGAAAGGCATCCCCTAACATAGCTCCTGCCTACCGACAAAGCCACACAAAGATAAGTTAACTCATTATTCAGAAATGACTGATCCAACTATTTTTACAAAATCAAACAAATTAGATAACCATTTTATTTTATTTTTTACTTTTTTTTGGGGGGGGGGAGTTGGATTTCATTTTCTACATAATGCATGAAACTGGTCATTAATGATGTTATGCTCCAGCTTAATGGAGGTTATTAAGACTTAATAACACTGCCCATGTTCACATTAGGCTGCAGTGTTTGTTTTTCTTTTCCAAATGTCCTATACCGTCTCATATATGGAGAAGCACATTGGTAGAGACCAGCACGTAGTGAACTATTCATTTCTCTGATCTTCTCTTCCCTTTTGTAACACATGACATGACACCATAAGTTCATTTTAACACAAAGGCAACATCTACAGGAAACAACAGACCATCATCAACAACGACTATGCATTGGAGTCAGTTCTACAATCTATTGCAAGTCAAAGAAACAAACATTCAAACTTGAAACAATGATCATTTACAACCAGTGGGAAACCATATGTAAAACAACTCCTAGTTGAATCTTAAAAGAAGTCAATTAACGTCAAAACACAAAGAAAAGATGCAATGCACAACCACAATATCAACTAAAAAGGATAATGTATCTAACCCCAAATGCAGCTAATGAGTCAACAAATGCCTTTGATGGTTTTCCTTAGACTGCAAAAATCCAAAACACACACATTATCACAAAGTCTCCAAATTCAGAGTGAATGGCAGTAAATACAGTGAGTCTACTTTGTACATACATAGAATCGGTGCCAAAATAATCAGGCAAATAAGAGAGGCCATGCTCACCAACAATGAACAGCCCATTGCGTAAACCCAAACACCTTTTCCATCAAAACAACAAAAACATAATCTCATTAAAAATTGAATTGCACCATTTGCAGCTGAACTAACAGAAAAAAGGGTTAAAGAATTTACTCAAATTCGAGAGCTCCGAAATGTCCTCATGGTCATGGCCATGATCATGATAGAAATCAAATCCGTGCAACTCAAGATCTTCTTCCTCCGCCAATTCTTCTGGAAGAATCCACTTACTATGCTTATGAGGTTGTTCATGATGATGATTCCATGACTACACTTTGAATGATCAGCAACATCCACGTCATCACGATGATGGGCATGGTCATGATGGTGATGAGAAGGAGAAGAACAAGAACCTGAATTGTCTACGTGTCCAAAACAGAAAGAAAACCTAAGACTGAAACGAAGACTAAAATTTGCAATGTGGTAGAACTCGCCATTTCTTTAGTTTTTTATCACAACAAGTGCCTTGAATTGTGATGTAAAGAACGAAATACCAAACGCTACTATATATCCATAATAATTTCCACCTACAGCTCTTGAGAATGACGAAGATTAAAAGAAAGGGGAAGTTGGGCTATTATTTATTTGTGGAAGAAATTGGCAGTTACAAATGAAAGGGTAAAAAGGATAAATAAGAAGTATGAAAAACAGTTAATACACCCAAAAAGTGACGTGTTGCTAAAATTGGAGTAGAAGCAAAAGATAATATTGGTCTTTCTCTAGACAAAAAGCACGCTAAAGAAAGGTTCTGGAACCCAATTTCCAGTTTGGACAATAGATAGCTGTTAGAACAATTGTGAGAGCGGATAGCAGCGCCGAAAGAAAAGTAGTAGCAGAAACAAGTCCAGAATGTGCCTCATTTCCCGAAGGTATTCTCCACACAAGTGCACTGGTGTTAGAGTCGGTCCTTTCAGGCAGCGTTGTCCATACACAGTCATTATATTCTGACTTCTCTTTGAAGCTACAACGCATCAGGACATCGGGCATGCCCATCTCCACTCTTGAATAACCATTGCTATCAAGAGGCTGCAAAACAATGTTGATTAAAAGTCAGAAAGTAAACCACAAGTTTACTGCAGTGTACAGGAAGCTGAGTAAATGCATTTGGGATGGAGCAAATCTTCTCCAGCAGAATAAAAACGATAATCTGATAAACTACATGCCGCACCAACTCAATGGGGGCACTGAGAACATCTCTTTGTAATTTTGGATAGTCATCACCTACACTCATGTTCTAGCGTTCTATCCAATATATCTGAAAGGTACTAACTAAAGCTTATGGGTTATGCCATTTTCTCAAGGAAGACAGAGAAATCCCATAGAAATTTACAAAAGAATAAGAAATGAGAAACAGTCAACAAGATCTAATAGGATGATAGTACTTGCAACTGACTATATTCACATTTAAGGCAGCCCAACGTGCTGATTTGTAATGGTATACTCAAGTCTGCTAAGAAAATAACCCTTAAAAGTCCTTATCTTGACCGATTTGTATCTTTACAAGTGTCAATAGGATCTGAGCACTCGATTCAATTGTCAGTGGTGTAAAGTGTCAGCTCAACTAAACCAGATTTTAGTAATTTACACGTCTTGTCTTTTAATTTCAACACTTCCTTTTGTTTAGTTCAAGTTCTATGGAGCTCACAACATATTGATTGCTTAGTCATTTAACTCAGTTTATAAGAAGTGCATTTGAGTTGCAGCAAAATTAAAATATGGACACTGGTTAAAACAAAAAGATTGCATGCATATGCAAGAGACAGTATCAACTGATTCAGCATATGCAACAAAAATATTAATGTTCACTAGTCCTTGTTTCAAGTATCTCAAACTCACCGGATATCGCGCATGTAATGGAATATCTACTTTGACTTCCAATTCTTTCGCATTCACTGATAGAAAATTTTGACCAATCTCCACGTGAATTTCAACAACAGATCGGTTGGAGAGAGCTGAAGGTAGTTCCAAATTTGTGTCCCCGAAAACAGCAGCATCAGTGAAAACTGCAATCAACGTACAAAGTTAAAAAAAACATAAAAAGTAAACCACAAAACATATGCTCCGCATAGGAGAATGTTTACGTACCACCACGTTGAACAAGATGTTGCAACTCAAATGGGTCTGCAAACACCCCAGAAGGCAGTCTTTCAATAACTACAAGATGACAAAAATGTGCAGGTAGCTCTAATGTGCCTTTTCGTTGGATCCTCAACTTTATAGTTGATAATAAATGGCGATGTGAACCTTCACCAACAAGATCTCTCTGTGGGTCTGATAGCCTAGGAACATAATTCAGATTATGTTGGAACTGATTACAACCGCAAAGTGGAAGCTCATGTGCCAAATGACCTTGGAAATCTAAATCAGTTAGGGAGTCATGTTTCTCAAAGTAAGATTCACTAAGATATCTTCGAGAACAAGGTAGTGAAACAATGGTCTCTGAGTCACTGCTATTGTCTCTTGCCACCTAAGAGATAAAAGAAACGCAACAGATCAAAATAAATAAGGTGAATAAACAACTGGAAACAATGAAAATTTTCAGGCTGTGGGTCTAGATATGGTATTAACATCATTTCCATCTTGCTTGAAAATTGAGCAAAACACCTATACTTTTCCTAAATGAAATTGATGAAATTTCCAAATCGATATAAATTTTTTTTCAGCTAATGAATATAGAGAACTAATTTGATGCCAAAATCAACCACCAAAGATCAATGACAATTGCAATTAAAATGTAAAAAAAATCCATAGAGATGTTATAGGGAAGTATTGTAACTTACCGACTTCATTGGAAACAGCATCACAATGAACACAATTATCATACATATGTCCATCGGGGGTTTCTGAAACAAGTCAGAGGAAAAACCAAGTAAGATAGATCTTTGATTGCAATTGGATTAAAAAAATATGTGTACCACTCGGCAAAATAAAAAATCGTCAAAAAGGAATTAGTTTAGAATTTTAGTTCTTCTTTTACAATCAGTAATCCAAATCCAATACAATAATAGGTTAAATTGAAAGATTTGTTTTTTAATGTGTCACAGTGATATCAAAGTTTTTATTTCTCTCAAAAATCTTTGATGCTTCTTTTATACTAATCCAAAAACAATGAAGATTCAAATAATTGAAAATGATGATGGTAAGAAATTGTAATCAAAATCCAATACACAATAGGAAGGTAGTGTTTTTTCTTTGAATGTAATGCAGACAAATAATTGAAAATGACATGGTAAAAATTTAAGCCTCCCTAATGATTGAAAAGAATCAATGCATTGCTTTGTGGAGAATTATATCCTTGAGCTAATGAGGCGACATTTGAACTTGAGAACAATCCCCCAACCTCAATCTTGTTCTTCTTCTTCACTCACGAAGAAAGAAATTTTCCTATTAGTTTCTCCCTAGTGCTAGAATCATATTAGAATCGTCGATGATCTGTTTTCTGTAACACCAGAGACCAGACCCATGATATGTCAAGGCACTAACATATCGAAATATACTAGTATACTGCATGGCAGTAGAGAGTGAGCGGAGAGAGAGAGAGAGAGTTGGGTTAAGGAGAAAGGGTATTGGGGGCGAAAAAAAAACGAGAGAGAAGCACGAACACCAAACAATTGACATTCTCAAACTTGTTAATCAAATCATTCAACATAAACCTTCACAAAACCTCAATTCCAACATTAAAACATCATCGAAACTTTGAAACCTCATCAATCTTTGAGTGCAAAGCTGATTCCCTCATCAACGACGATCAATTCTTCAACAAGATCAAAAGATGGGATTTTCTGCAAGCACAAAACATACCCTACTTGTTGCTTTGACTTATGAACTAAAGAACATTCCATCTACTCCAACTTAATATACTCAAGCTTCTCAAGATATACGATGGTGAGAAGACATGTCTGTAGAGTGCAACGCTCTAATACATAATGGTACTTGAAGGTAAAAATGGGTGTTTTAAATCAAGGAAAATTCTAATTGCTCTATTGACAAATTCAAATAAAGTTTGGCCCGTAAGAGGTATCGCCAAAATCAAGGTCCAGCTACTATGAAGCTTTTAGCCCTGTCGCCACCATAAAAATTGTCTTTGTCTCTTGTTTTTCAACATACTTAACTGCCCTATCTATACTAGAGAAATTGTCACAGAGAAGTAGGTTGGTGTCATCTACCTATGCACTAAAGAGCAACTAGCACATGTGTCTACTACAAGATTCATTCCGTCTCTAAGTGTATTAATTGGTCAATGTTACAATTGACAAACACAAGCTAAATATTAATGAATACTCAACGAGACAAAAAAGTGACAAGAACCACCCAATAACGAATTATTCCGATCATTAACTCGGATTAAAAAACAACGAAATTATATATTCGGACAACCCCGTTTCAAATCAAGCTCCATTTGTCCAATTCAAGAAACCCACATTGGAAAAAAAAATGATAACTCACATAATTAAAAAAAAAAAAAAACGTACCTTTAGTTTGACCAAACAGTTTTTCATCTACAAAGAGTGGAAGATGGTAAGCTGTTTTTGAGATGGGGTTCAAAAATCAGTCATTGGGGAATATTATAGGCATAGATTGAGTGGGAGAGTGTTATGGCGTAGAAATGAGAGAGAAGTTGAGGACCAGTCTCATTAGCAAAACTGATATATCGAAAAAAAAAACAATATCACATCGATATTTCTCTAGAAGTTTCTGGAACTTTTATGTGCCACATATAAAAAGCACCCGTCGGAGACTAATCACTACTCTCAAACACAAAGACAAAGAAGCAAAAATAAACAATGTTCGGTGTAGTCTTTCCAAACCGAAGTTTCCCAATCGACATATCAACTTTCTCTCAAATTGATACTTTCCACTGGGTGCTCGACATGAACACTTTTGTAGGTAAGCTCTCTTTTTTTTTTTTTTTTTTTTTATCCTCGTTTTAATTTTAAGCTATTAAAACTAATAAAAATTATATAAAAAATTTGCAGGTGAAGCATATGATGAAATAAAAGAAATGTGTATATTTCTATTAAACAATTTCACTTTACCACCAGAAAAAGCACTAGCAATTTACCTCCAATCACCTGGTTCGCCCTTTGTATTCTGCGGCGCAATTACTATAGCCCGTCCATCAGCTGTTTTATCACTTAATTGGCCACAACCAGGAAGTGCTGGCCCACAATTACTAACTTCACCTAATTCAATTCCACTTTCTGCAAAGATTGGTGTTTCGGTTGAGGATTTAGCGACGTTGGCTTCGCTTGATGTGTCTGCACAGAAAAAGATTGAACATTTGGCACTTAAAGTTGGGGAGAATTTGTTTAATTTTATGCAGTCGTTTTGTGGGGTTGATGGGAATAAGTTGGTTGTGCCTATGGATATTTTGGATAGATGGTTTAAGAAGTTTCAGGAGAAAGCTACTAGAGATCCCGAGTACTTGAAAGGGTTTGTTTTGTGATTGATTAGTTTGAATTTCTCTTGTTCTGTAACGTTAACTGTGTGTTCTTTTTTAAGAGTCATGAAACTCGTCTTGCATTCTCATCATTGTAGCATTCACTGTGAGAATATTGAAGGAGTTGTTATTTTGTTAACGTGAATTGCCTTCCGGTGACTGGAGTACAATAGTGTGAGTCTACTTCCCTGAAAAATATCATCAATCGAATTATCCTTACAATGCACACACTGGTAAGTGGTAACTCACCCTCTAGGTTGTCTACTCTCAAGCGATCGCATCAAAAGGTCACTGATGGAAGCTTTTGTAAATTTGTTTCGGCACTTGAACGAATTAGGTGTAATTATTCCCATTGCCCACAAAAAATGTAAGGTCAACCTTCCTTTGAAATGCTGGTTGACGGTGGCATTTTGAATGGTACGATTCAAAAAGTAAACATTGGATATACACTTGCTGGTGAAGTTTGTATCTGCATCGGCATTGGGATGTACATGCAAAACATGTAACTGAAAGGGGTCATTTGTAGTTGCAAGTGTAACAAGCTGCAGCAGTCAAGACGTCCACTCGGTACTGTAACCAAGATTTTACAAGAGTCCTGTATTTTGGAGCCAATATCATCTCTCTCTCGCACTCACCCACTAAAAAAGCAAATCTTTTTTTTGCATCTTCTTGCTTTGAAATGCATTGCATTCGCCGGACTATTGGTATTACACAAATTCAAATTGTATTCACCAGACGATTGTATTGACAACCACCGAATTTGATTTGGAATCTCGCGAGTCTAAACCCAAAAAGACAAAAAAAAAATTGTATTTTCTTGTTTTGAGACAAATTGTATTACAAATTGCATTCGGAATTACATGAAAATGGAATTTGTGTTTGGAAGGGATATGAAAGTGAGCAAAAAACAATATGAACTTCTCAATTTTTTTAGTCCAAACGACCTGGCTATGTCACCTATGAGAGTTTCCAAACAACCCAGTCATGTTGTCCTGGAGACTGCCCAAATAACCCCATTATATTGTCTAACTAAAAACCCAAAAATTTTGTCTCAAATGACACTCGGAAACCACTTGAGTATACACTGAAACGACATGACTACACTATTTGAGTATATACTCAAACAACATGACAACACCGTTTAAATGTATACTCAAACAACATGGCAATACCATTAAATATACACTCAAACGACCTATGGTTTCATTATGGTGAGACCAGTTGGATTGGCTGTCAAGCCTAGACTTTGATGGCAAACTTGAAATATTTATTTTTTTTTTTTGGACAGTTGCACAATCCAATTTGATGAGTGCCCAATTAAATCACCTTTTACAATTTGATGGGTTTTGTAATTAAGACTTCACATCTGATGTTGTGACAATGCCTAAGAAAGTAAATTTATAACACGTATGTACATCTACATGTGCTAACACAGCAAACTAAATCCACAACATATGTCATTACTATAGCACTATCAAATCAAATCCCTACTTCAACCACATAAACATCAACATCTAACAAAATTCCAACCTACAAGCCATTGACTGTCAAGTACGCTGCGTTCTTTACACCTGTTAATCCACACAGTTCCTCAAATCACAGTAGACCACCTTCAATCCCTAGGAAATTAGTAGCAAATGCTAGTGTACATCCTGTCTTATTCACAGAGTTTTTGCTGGTAGTTTCTACTGTAGAGAAAATGGATACCATTAGAACTTAACTACATGGATACATGGAAATAAGAAAATTTACCAGCATTGGAATGCACATGCAAAACAGAGTGAGCAATAGCAGGGAACAAGGTTTACCAAATAAGAAAGGCTCAACCACGTGGGGGAGATCCAAACTCAGAACCACAAACAGATGCATATGACATAGTATCTTCTTTTGTCAGTGACACAAAGTTAAGCGGAGCAGTTGACAGCCTCCTCATTTCCTTAAAATGGCCATTTTGACGCCCAGAGCGAGAACGGGGTGTAGCAGACTCAGGAGTTGCACTGCTAGCTGAGAATCGTCGAGGTGTGCTAGGCATTGATGCATCTCCATTCATACGGTATCCATTTGTGTTCCTGAGGCTATTACTTCTCTTTGGACTCGGTTTGGACCCAAAAATAGCTTCCTTCTCTGTAAGAAGTAGATCTTGTAGCTTTTTCTGATTCTGTCGGGAGGAGGCTAGAAAGGTTAATTTACTAGATATAACAGTATGAGAATGTGGAGGGTGTGAAATAAACCAATACCCTGAATCTTCTTTTCTCCTCTTCCTTTTGTTGTTTAGTAATCTTATAGTCCTCAAGTATCGATACCAACCGCACCTGAATACATTACCAAAGAGTACATTACTTAGATTTAAAATATATTCACTTTTGTGTTGATTCTAAAATTGCAAAGAAACACACCTCATCATACAAAAATAGCATATTTTTCTCGTTTTCCCAGGCTAGTGTTTTGTTCATCAGATTGTCTACCATAGCTGCAAAAGGAGGACCGTGTTAGTTACAAGAATTTGGCCCAATCTGAATTGAATATGGGATCACAGCAGAAGGTACACACCTGGAATCTTGTTTATTGTCACTCGAGCTCGTTCAGCACGTTTTAGGTTTAAGTGTGCACCTCTGCCAGCAGCATATCGGTTCTCATCCTGAAACCAACAAAACCACCAATTTTCAGAGCTAGCTTGTAGGCCCCTATGCTATTCTGACTACAGAGTCAGTATTAGTTTTCAAGTAACCACATAATTCAACGAGAAATTCTAAGATATGAAAGTACCGTAGGCATATTGACGTTAACAAAATTTGGTGGTATCATTTTTTCACTTTCCTAAGTACAGTATGGTAGATAAGATGAGTAAACACTTACAAGGCTATAGTCTTCAAGCCACCTTTCTTCTTCACAGGCAGCAAGCCATCTATCTATTCTATCCATAATATCTTTCCTGTTCACAGCTTCATCTTTTGCCTTTGTAATCTGTGCTTCAATATTAGCCAGAAGCTCAGAAGGATCCACAAGGCCTGCACATTAAGAAGAAAATTTCATTTTAAGTACTAATTTAACGCTTGAAATGAAATCATCTGGAGGAAATGTAGTATACCAGAGTCTATCAATGCAATAGATTTCTCAGGAGATGTGCTCATGTCGGGACCCATATGTGCTTTCCTACATACTTCTTCCAATTCTAACCTCCTTTTCAGAACTAGTTCTTTCATTCTGCTCGCTTTAAGTGTAGTAAGTCTCTCGACCTCTGCAGTTGCCTGTTAGAAAGCAAAACAGGAATCTGAGTATACAACTTCGAAAATACTGGCGGAAGCAAAAGTGGGAGTTAATCATCGAACCTGCTCAATGATCTCTTGTGAGAGAATGCCAGGTTCTGTAACTTCCGACTCCGATGACTTGAGAACAAAAGTAATCCTTCGGAACAGACTCCTCTCCTCTTCAGGGGAATCCATCAAGTTCCAAAGTTCAAACAATGATACCACAATCTCTTTCAACTGAAGCAGAACACAGAGGCTAAGTACAGACAACTAGAAAAATAATCCAAAATGTCAGAAGAATATAACATACCTTTTGAATGCGTGATCTCCTTTCCATTTTCAACTTTTGGATTGCTTGAGCTAGACATTCCAATGTGTTGTTACTGATATTAGCGGACTGCTCTGGAGCCGCTTGCTGCAAACTTGGATGCACTTCACTCACAGTCTTCCCAAAATCAAGTCCAAGCACCCCACATAAACAGTGCACTTCATTCACATATTCCAGAACTTTATTAAGGCGATCAGACTGCAAGCAGAGGGAAAAATTACAATGGGAACAGGAAGAATACAAGGAAGGAATCAAAATAACAACAGGTAAAGATCCTCATACACACATACCTTTTCCTTCTGCAGTGAATGAAGATGTGTCTGATGCTCATTAAGCTTTCTTAATGACAAATCATTCTCCTCCTTACTGTTGCTACAGCTCATGTCATTATTGTATCCTGAAATCTCTCCACTAATCTTTTCAATTTGTGTTCTTACATCTGCAAATTGTCTCATGCGTTCCTCCTTCTTGTTTCTTAGATTGTCTACCAGTGGTTTGATGGATGCCAGCTGCTCTTTCAGTGTTGGTCTTTTCTCTGCTCGAATCTACAAAATTCAAGGCAAATGGCTGAGAAAAGGCTAATCACCAGATATTATCATATGAGTTTGGGACCATTCAAAAAGAATTTTATTTTATTGTGAAGTAAAAAGGATGATGAACCTCATGCATGAAAGAGTGAAGCGACAAAAGGGAAAGAACTCAAAGAAGTAGATATCATGTAAAAACAATAGAAATATATAAGAATGTGCTTTTCAAGATATGAAAATTGAAAATAAGAGGCTCAAACTGGTAACAAAACCAATTTCTTGACAGTGTTTTTTATCAAGCGCATGGTTTTATTTGGGTACATTACTCACACGGTCAGACAATTAAAATGGACTGATGTTACGGATATTGCTATAACCTGTGGAAACTGAGTTTCAAATTTGCCATTTGCGTTCTTTTGGTATCATTTGTAACACGAAACGCAAGTAAAACAAAAGGAACTGCAAGGATCCCAATTACCATCATCATAAAACCAAAGAACACTTTTCCAATAGCAAACCCATGACTATTCTTAAAGGATTACCATCTTGTAGCTAAGAAACCCAGAGTAGGGAAACAGCATAAGCATGGAAACCAGCACACTAATGCAAATGTTCTCTACTGTGTCTTAGGTATTTCAGTTCCTTTAGCAACACATCAAACAGCTTTGCTCCTCTACATAACTTGACAAGTCAATTGATTATCGTGGAAAACAAACAGTGTATATGCAAATAGTCTACTTGTTTTTTTGTTTTTTTAGAGGGGAGGGGGAATCATAATAATGAAAATTTCTATCTCGGAGGGCCAAAAGGTTGGAAAATCAATATCCTGGATCTGATGGGGGATGACGGTCACTTCTTTACTTTTTGTAAGTTTATATGAGTTTGGTTTATACATTTAAAGCAAACTAAGCCTCATCTTTAATTAAAACAGCACTTATCTATATACCTCACTACTGACAATGATAGCAATAGAGCCTGATTACAAACACCTAGGGGCAGAGAGTGAAGAGTAGTTCTCCACAGATATAGTCTTTACTCTATAATAATTCAAGACCTTAAATATTAGTCCCAGTTTAAACTTAGATTCAAATTTGGAACATTTATTATCTCTTAAAGAGCATTGATGGACAAACAAGCTAAAATTCATTAACTGCTTCCTAGATATATTATGGTGTACCGGAGAATGAAGACCAAGCTCCCCAAGAGAAGCCCTAAGTGTTGCAAGCTCAGCTTCTGTTGAAGCAACGGATTGATGGAGGCGTGCCTTTGCTTTGGTTGCCTCGTCAACCTTCCTCCGATACACTTCTAAACACTCCTTTTCAAGCTCCATCAGCATCCGGTCCTTCTCTGCTTCACTCTCCCCCATTTCATCCCATGCTTGCTGCAGTAACAATCCAGGAACATATTCAGAACCACAATTTAATAGACCTCCAATTTAGTCCCAGCATCCAAACCTTAAACCCAGCTTGCTTTATCATTTATGAAACCAAAAATGAAACTTTCCAAACCCAAGTGGTTTGAGGACAATAAATATACACTTCACTGGTCCTAATTTCTTCTTCTTTCCCACAAAAACATATAAACCCAAAAATTGAAGGAAAACAAAACACTAAAAACAACAACACAAGACTTGATGGTTTTGTTTTCTCTAACTATGTTTAACTAATAATTCACTTCTTGCTCAAGAAACCAGCTGCAATGAAATAAAAATCATCACCCAAACAATATAACCAGGAAAAAAAAAACATGCATAATGAAGTAAAACAGTAAATTAAGCAACAAGATTACCTGAAGCTCACTAAGTAAAGAACCACAACAGGAGTTCATATTTCGTTCACAACAACTGGAACTAAGTGGGCTTCCAAGTACTTGCATCATTTCTCAAAAAAACAACTAAACAAAACTAACCAAAGCAAGATCACAAGCAATTATGTGCAGAGACTACACTAAAGACACAATTTTGTCCTCTGTATTTCAAGAAAAGAGTAAAAATAAAACCCCATTTCACTACACACCCAAGAAACAGAGACAGAGGAGTTAAGAGCAGCTGAAACAGTTGGAAAAACAGAAAGGGGCTTGTCAGATCTGATGGTTGAAGACAAGTACAGAGCAAAGATTATAACTTTTTTGAAGAAACTCAAAATTCTCACATGTAGTGAAGTAGAGAGAGAAAGAAGAACATTGAAGAGCTTTAAACAGAGAGAGAGAGAGAGAGAGAGCAAATGAGGAATGGGCAAAGTTAGAAAAGTAGTAGTTCTACTAGGGTTTGTTTGTTGGGGTTTGATGAGTGAACTAGTACACAGTTACACACTACACAGAGTAGAGTTGAAGTCACAATCACCAACACTTCAGATTCTTTCTTTACTACTGTCATCAAGAAAGACATATTTTAATTGGGTGTTGAAACTAATACACCTCTCTTATGTGTGTGTAATCTTATCACCATTAGATCTTACAAAAGGATATCTAGATTCTCATCACAAGGATTTAATCACATTACTAATATACTACTGTGATCTAATGTTGTAGGACGAACAAAACTACGTCTCTATAGTGTAGAACGGAAAGTACTTACAATAACATAACTAATATACTAGAACTACCTGTTTACAAGCAGGTGTTATGAGATAAATGAGATAGGCTATATATTCAATGATTTTAGTAAAATCTAATGTTGTAGGTGACAGATAAAAACATACAATAATGTATTTCACAAGGGAGGTGAATTATTGCGCCGCAGAAAACTATGAGATGCTAGGTAATCAAGACAGACTATGGAGTATGAGATATAGAATGATAATTTTTCGTTATTTGTGTTTGATGTCTGATATAATTATCTTATAATTGCCAATGAAATGGTTCTAGTCCACTTAAAATAATTGGATGAGCAACAACAGCTCAATAATGATGACAGCTTAATGCTAAGTTGATGCGTAATGAGTATTCAATAGTTGAGAACACCTACCGCATTATTACCTTATTATCATACAATTTGATTTTGTTGCTATCTAATCTGATTCCTATTTCATACCTTCATGAGTTTGAGGCCCTGAACAAAATATGATATTTTTAGATAACTAAGCTGAGTTAGGTATGGATATTGATCTGGATATTAGTTTCTTTCACGGAAAATTTAACAATAATGCTAATTCTGCAGCTCATTTCATATTTTCATTTTCCGTGGGGACAGAACAAAAAAGGGACCAAAGACCATTTAACAATAATGCTAATTCTGCAGCTCATTTCATATTTTCATTTTCCGTGGGGACAGAACAAAAAAGGGACCAAAGACCAAACAACTTTCACAATTTAAGACACTAAAATTGTCCGAACTCTAAAGTCCAAACCACACCATCAAGTTCTGGCCAACCCAAGTCAACAATGAGAGAACATGTTTTGAACACCGACCTTTTATGGAGTTTGAATGTTTGATGAGGATATTTATTGGAGACATTTCTCTATTTCACTGAATAAGTGTATAGCAAACAGTTTCATGATTCAAGTGAACATTTTCGTAATATTTCACCTTGTCATGTGGTCATAATCTGCTGAACTATAATGTGAATTTGTTTGGGCGTTTGTCACCTTGGGGCAGAAGCCAAAATATCAGTATCTACAGAGTTTCCAACATATATCGAATCCTGATTTTTTCAGTTTATATTGGTCCAAAAAAATTCAGGTCAAAACAAACTCCGAATGCAAACTAGTGAAGACACTAATCTTTCCACTATATAGACCATCTTCATACAAAATCATCCCATTCGCAAATGTCTAAGTAAAACAGTGTGACCATGTTTTTAAGTACTACTGCATGTCGTCCCTACAAGGCCATAGTCTCAGATTCAAAAACACATAAAAGCCTTGAGATCAAGGAGTAGTAGAATAGGATCAAACCTACCCCCATATATCAGATAGATTGCCCTGCTTTTACCGAAAGACCATTTGGATTAGCTCTTTTAAAAACCACAATTTAAAATTCCCGCGTCATTTCTTGAACCATGGTATGCATTCCCGGATTTTGAGAATGACCTGGTCAGCAACAGAAATGAATCAATCTTGGGAACTTTTAAGTATTCCTCAGTATTCAGTTTTCATTCTTGGTTCTTCCTTCACATAATCACATGCACGTCTGACGTCCAGAGTTGAAGAATAAAAAGGAGGAGAGAGATAGAGCAACAGTTCAAATGCTTCAATCAAGTTCAAATCATAGAGTGGGCCAATTATATTAGTCATGAATGTGTGGGTCAGACAAAATGTCCATCCGAAAAGAAAAGAAAAGAAAAGGGATAAGAGTATATGACCAGAACTTCTAACAGCTGCGCAGCACCTACCAACTGAACTTATCATCTCTGGAATTTGTACTGTAATAAAATCTAAGAGCATCTCTAGGTGGAATTATCACCTGCCACCACAATTTGAAATTTTGCGAAAAACTATCTCTAGATAAAGGCAATAGTGGAAATATCATCCGTCTAGCCGCATCCATAAATAGAAATTTGCAGTTTTAAATGGGAATGCGACGCAACAGTTGTAGTGTCATGCGCCATTGCCAATGTCGCATGAATTTTTCATTTTTTTTTTTTTTTCAATTTGGTGGGACAATAGAAATGTCGTATGAATTGTTTTTTTACTTTTTTTCAATTTAGAGCGACATTGGGAGTGTCGCGCGACAGTAGTAGTAGTCATGGATGGTAGGTCCTACTCCAAATTTGCAACTATTATTTACCTCCACTTAGAATTGGTCAAAAGTTAAGGATATTTCTCTCAAATTTCAGCCTCAAACATGAGTGCTCACTACCACCACCTATAAATGCTCTAAATTCTTTACCATCTTTTTTCTTTTCATTTCTATTTGGATAGCAAAGTTTAAATCTGCTATGACAATATAACATAGAGTCCTCATATGACCTACATTAAGTAGGTAACAGATAACACATGGTTTAAAAGTAAAATACGAGCAAATATATTGTTGATATACAACAGTCTTGGTCAGCCAATACCAATTATAAAGATACACTCAAATACTCAATCAAATAATCTATCTAATAAAAAGGTTTGGTGTGGAGGCCAAGGCCCCATCCGGCGGCTATCATTGTATTTCACAAGTTGCGACATGACATATCCAAAGTTTTATAGGATATGTGCATTTTACAATATTAATTTGAAAGAATACTGGATCATTGTTAATTTGGTCAACAATTATTATTTTGTGGACTGGACTTTTATCATTTGGTTGGTTAGAATTTTTTAGGCCTAATTTAAAACAATGTCGTGGGCACGAACTATATACTAATAAGTAATAACTACCATCCCTTGGGGAAAAAATAAATAAATAACGGTAACAACCCCTCATTTTGGCTATAGAGCAGAGCTTATAGCTTAATCAGACAATGTATTCACAATCAAAGCATATGTCTATAAACAAAATTCAGGCATCAAGATATCCCTATTAAAGAGAAGGGAAAAAGGGCCTTGACAATGAAGCATGAAAATGTACACAATCAAATCAGATATAAAATAAGTACCTCAACACATGTTTGGTCGTATCAGGCCAACAGTTACTTTAAAATTAAAATAGCAGGACAAATTAGCAGAACCATACCCCAACCATTCATGCGGATAAAAAGGGCCTCTTCCTGTTACCTTAAAAAATAGAAAAAAAAAATGGGCCTCTTCCTCAGCAATATAATTGGACTCTTGTCTCCCATTATCATTGTTAAACTCCCAAAGTTCATTCTAGTAATGTCCTTGACGCTTTTATGGGGTCTGGAACTCTGGATGATATTCAAATACAAACTGAAAACTAACAAAAAAAGTTTAACTTAGTGCATGCAATATACTAAGTCAGCGATAGGGCAGTTGAAGGTTCTAGTAACCTACTTAATCTGATCATAATATATACACGTCTCAAATGACAAATGGACACTAACAACAAAGTCTAAAAAACTGTTAATCAAATTTGTCGCAGCCATTTGTTTACCATTGGTCTAGATGATGTTACATATCATTTCACACCTCTTAGGCTCATAAGTTATCAGGAACATGTACATTGGTGATACAGCATAAAGATCGCAACGATTCTACAGTTTCTACTGCAGATCTTGAACCAGATTTGGTATAATGTAGTGGAACTATATGGGAGCATGGCCTACATGACATGATAAATTGGTAACACAGGAGTAAAATCAGTCCTTTTTTGGCTATTCGTCGCCAACTAACAATAAAGGTGATTATAATTTATATTCATACATAATTTCACAGATGCTTCCCCTAAATCACCTTTGTATTCATAAAGTGTTCTGAAGATTACAACTGCAATTCAACCAAGAGAAAAATACATGAGTTCAAGCAAATAAATAACAATACACTCATGTGAACAAACCCCAACAGCTTCTCCTCCTGTCGACCACCCGCAACCATGGAGTCATCAATGTGCATCCAGCAATCTACTACTACTTTAAAACCGTCAGAACACATATTTCTGTTCCGCAACCTCCCAAAAGACCCAAAGGCCACTAACCAAGACCCAAAGGTCAGAACTTGAGACCCAAAAGTCTCAATCGTCAGATTGACATTTTCTAAAGAAAACACCCGCCAAATGCACTATAGAGGTGTGGCAGTGGCCTGACTGGAATCCATGTCAAGGTTTCGATACACTATTGCGGATAGAAAGGAAGAAACGGAGCATGAAACCTGCAAATGAAAGGATGAAACAAGGAATGAGAAACACAAACAACACACACCATGTGTCTGTGGTAAAATCAGATGACTCAAACTTGAGGGTTTGGAACTGCTACTGCTGCAACCAAAGAGAACAGAAAATGAACACCAAACAACACCACAAACTATATACAAACCAGACTTATTATAGGTCATATAAGGCGCTGCAAACCCCAAACTGGTGAAGAAAAAGACGATCATATTGATGGACTCCTTCAAACAATCCTGAGTGGATATACATCTGAGCACTTGACTCTTGCCGATCGAAAAGTGATGATGATGTACCGAGCCCGAGTTCAAAAACTAGAACAACCATTTCTTCTTCTTCTTCTTTATCTCTACCAAAAGTGATTCTAAACAAAGAAAATCAAAACTGAAAATTTATAAAAAAAGGCTAGCGGTGAAAGAAATTTGATAGGATTTGATTGAGTTAGGTTGTCTGTGGTGGATTTGGGGTAAGGAGTGGACTAATTTGTGATTGAAATGAGAGAATTTGGCTTATAATTGATTGATTTGGGATAATTTGGGGAAAATTATGGTACTGTTTCAGATCCCTAAAATTTTGTAAATTGAAATCAGGGTTTTCGTATATAGTTTTAATTTCACATATGCTTATGTGCACCTAGGGGTGTCTCTTTTTCCTAAAACCCAATTTTTCCAATTCAATCCAATATTTTTCCGAATTTGGCAATGATATTTGTGTTCCGATATCCAATTTTTCCAAAAAATAATTGGATTGGAATTGAATATGTTTTCAAAATCCGATCCGATCCAATTTCTGATTAATTTCTAAATTTTTAACATATCCGGTCTACTTCATATAGTTAATAAATTAAAACTACATATAGTTTACAAACCAAATAAAAATCTTAGAGAAATAGAACATTGTCTCTCTCACAATTCAAGAAATCAATATTTTCATTCTAGTACATGTTTCAATTTATCTCATATTCCTATTTATTGAATTAATGCATTAACACGCATGAAGAAAAAATTTGTTGAATGAACGAGTTAAAAGGTCTAAGTTGTTTTTTAGAATTAATACATTTCAAAATGATTGCTAAATGAATGTATTAAATGGATAAAAAATGGTTATTCCAAGAGAATCCGATTATATAATTCAAATTTCTAATTTACTTCCATATTTTGCGGATTCTGAAATTTTCAAAAAAATTCTGATTTTCTGAATTTTCCGAATTCGGAAAAAATATTGTCATCCGAAAAATAATTAGATCGGATTTGGAAAGGATATTGCCATCAAAAAAAATTATAAATTTTTCGAAAGTCCTTTATCTGATCCGATCCGAAGTCACCCCTATGTGCACCTTTACTCGTGTAAGACAAGCCAACTAAATGTTGGGTTATGGAACCGGTCGAGCTTAGCTCCGGTGTTCAACATGCTCGAACGACCATGCTGTGTCATAGTTGAAGCTCCCTCACGATCTGACAAGGTCGTTTGGAGGGAAGGCTATTGGAACTGATGTTTGAACGGCCTGTGGAAGTTGTTTGGAAAGAAACCCGAGCGACCATGGTGAAGTTGTTTGGGAAGAACGCCGAGCAATATGCGTTGGCCGTTTGAAACCAAATCTGCTAGAATTTCTCCCTAACGACCTGTTGGTGTCGTTTGAAGTTAAACAAATTAGAAACTTTTTGGAATTTTAACAGTTTGTCGGTATTTCGGCCCAAAGCCCATTTTATCACATTTTTCTATGTGTACCTATGTAAGGGCATCTCCAATGGGGGGTGTAAAACGTATAGAGTGAAAATTTTACACCCCAAATGTCAAAAAACTCTTTCCAATAGGAGTTTTATATCGTAGGTAATAGAGTATTAGTTGATAGAGAGGGTGGGGAATTCTCCTCTTTGAACGCTATCGAAAGAAACCCGGCAATAAAAATCCCGGTGACACTTTCGAATAGACATCCGAGTAAAAAAAAAAAAATGGGCGCCACTTTAAGTAACGTCCCTTTCTAATCGTCCATTTTTAACTTCGAAACTAATTAACGCCAAATTCTAATTCAAAGTAATTTTTTCCCTTTTAAGGATTTCAATTTAAGTGGGCGTCAATTTTTAAAGAGGGACGTCACTTTAAGTGACGTCCGAGTTTAAAATCTAATTTTTTTTACACCTCTCCATTGGGGAGTATAGACTATAGAGTGTGGATATTTATAAGCTATACAATAGTATACAATTAGAGGTGTAAAATCCTAATGACACCTACGTGGAGCCTAGGTGGAGGTATAATTTTACACCCCCTATTAGAGATGCCCTAAAGGAAATAGATTAGGATTTTGAAAAAACTTTTAAGAGATTCATTTCATGTGAATAGTGAGAGCTTTATTGAGTTAGGGTTTGCGTGAGGTTGTTTGTTCTTGATTCTAAACAACTCTTGTAAACTCTCAAATCTTTACTATAAAGGAAACTCGTCTCTTGTGTAGACATATGTAACATTTACCGAACCACCTTAAATTTTTGTGTCTATTGTATTTATTTTCATATTTATTGTTTGTTATTAATTGTGATGATAAATTAATAGTTTTGCTTTATTGAGTTTGTTGTGATAACTAACAAAGGGTGATTTTCTTGGAGTGAACTCCAAGAGAAATCATTTGGAATAGAGAGTAACTAAGTTGAGATGTAACTTCCTAATGAAATCTCCCAACACTAAAATCATCAGCTAAAACAATTAAGGAATATTAATTGAATTCCACAGCTAAAACAAACTAAAGTCTAAAACAACTCGTATCCTTTACACTTTTCTGGGGTCTCTAATGTTCTTTAAACAAAACTTCCAAATTAACAAAAACCTATAAATTTAGTGCAACTGCAATCTATTGAGTCAACACTCAACGGTATAACACTTGAAGTTCCTATTATCCTAATTTGACCAGAACCTATCCATCACAACGAACAAATGGAGTTAACTATAAACTCTAGCTACTTGTAGTCCAAAATGTCTAACGAAGCTATAATTTATTAGCTTATTGTATTCAGTTTCATAAAAATCAAGGTACAGTACACAGGTGATACAGAGTACACGTTAGGAAAATTATAATAGGTGTGCAGGTCCGCCAGTGGTGATTGGTGAGCTAAACTTATATAAATAACATGGCGCACACACCATGATTATGCATGTATATAATTTCACAAGCAGATATGTCGGGGCATATGTGCAACTTAACTAGTATAAGAGAAACCATGTCTAATAAAGTCAGTAAAAACAACTACGGAATATCAATTCCACAAGAAAATGTGTCGTGCTACTGTGCGGCAGTGGAAAGAGCTTCTTATGATGGCTATAATATGCTGTGAAATGTCATTAAGAATTTAAGATTAAGATCAAGATCCCAAGTCTAGTTGCATAACGTTAACGCCATGCACACTTCTAATTCCTTTTAAGTTTAGACAAGGGTGAAAATTTACAACACTGAAGGTAGTAATAGGGCATTGTCACCAATTACGGTACGGGTTTAAGACAGTGTATTTGAAAAAAACTTAGTTCGTGTTTTAAATAGAATGTTTCAGAAAAAAAAATGGAAAAAAAAAAACGTAAAAAATGTGGGACATAAAAAACGGGTTTAAAACGGTAAAACGGATTTAAAACGTATAATACGTAAAAAAAACCGATGATAAATAATATCTCTACTAGTAGTATAGCCTATAATGATCGTGGCCTCTTCAATTCATCCGGAACTTTTTTTGACGCATAATACCCTTGATGAATAATAAAATCAGATGCCTATCTATTTATTAATGAGGACTACTCTGTCTTTTTATGTGTTTATAAATTTTCAGTACCAATATTGTCCTTAAATAAAACAATTGTTTAACACCTTTAAATAGGGCCAATCAGTCTTTTCATATGGGAGTATACTATAAAACCAAATCCACACCATGCTCAATTGTACGCATTATATAAATGTCATTTATTAATTATTAGTAATAATTGAGTTATTTAATAAGAGTTTCATTTAATCAGATAATACGAACCGATTCATTTCCCTTCTCTCCCGTCTCTTCTCCTTTCTCTCCCATCTCTTCTGTTTCTCATAATTTTTTTTTTGCATAATGAAACTACTACAACAACAAAAAATTGGTCTGCATTTTCTGCAAAACCCCACTTCTTCTACATCTATCTCTCCCAATTGATATAGCCAATTGAGTCACTTTGTTCTAATATTAATACCACAGGACATGAACGCCAGCAGAAAACATATTTTCTATAAAGAGACAACATTTAATTCGTTTGGCTACTAAGACTGCATCTCTTGACATTAACGACATCTGCGCAAAGGGGTCAGATACTTTCCTAGAAATGAACTCCTTTCTATTTGTCTGATTTCAGTTATTGATTGGATTGAAAATTTTCAGGTCTATCCCTAAAATAATCTCTAGGGTTTGGTCCAGAAGAAATAAGTCATCGAGGGCATCGAAACTCATTTGTAAGTCTTAATATTTTCGTCATCATCATTTAAACATTTGATATTTTCGAATTTCAGCATATTTCATATATCTAATTGCAATTTTACTCCAAATCCCTTATTACTGTAAACTTGAAATCTATTAATCTTCAATGATTGGAAAACAAGATAACTCTATAAAGGTGTTCATCATATTAGTTCTTTTATTCGAGGATTAATCCATCCATTTTATGTTAATCGAACAAGCGGTGCTGCTCTGACTAATTGAACTAAAATACCTAGAAACACATACAAATTGGTCAATGCACTATCTAAGATAATGAAGGAAACAACAACATAAGATTGAGATATGGTATAAAAAGCCAAGCTATCTCAACTTGTCACTTCTATATGCAAGATGACAATCTTCAAGTGAATGCTAAAATGCTAACTATGATCATCGCATGCTAACTACAACCTAAAGGATGAAGTGGGCTACTCCAAAGAGAGGAGTTTGGATGGCCTCTAATGGTCCAATTAAGAGGACGATCTTAAGAGAGTTAGAGCTGATGGTACTGGTGAGCTTCATTCTTAACTAATCTTTAGTTTGAAGTTTGTCATGCGGTTTTCGTGTTTAGTTGTAGAATTTAAGTAACTCTAACTATCTAAAATAGTTCAATAGGATTGATAGGTTTGTCGGTATATCTTAGATCAAATTTTAAAAGGCTTATGACATGTAATCATAATATACCTTGGAGTACTCATAAATTGGATGAACTTTAGGGTTTAGGGTTGCCAAGCCACAAACATTTACTAGTATTTTGTTTATTAATTTGCAACTGTGAACGCCTCCGGTTGATGTGCGTGAGGAGACTTAGGGTACTAATGGGGGAAGAGGTGCATGAAAGTCATCTGGGTGCCTCCAATTAATGGACAAGCTAAAACTATGTTTCCTCCTTAATATACTTCTTCTGATCCAATACCAAAGCATACTAATTTCTTTGGTTGTCTGAATAATAATATTATTCTATTTTCTGGTCTTGATGAGTCTGGAAATGAAAAGCGTCCAGCCCAAGCAGTTCTTGATGGCCATTTTGCTGCTGGATCATTAGAGTCAGGTGGAGGCAATGGGGCAGCAGGAGTAGCAGGGACAACTAATGTCGCAGTTTTGCTTACTGCCTTTCATCTCTAAGTTTGTGCATTTTGTCTAATTTTATTTTATTTCATTTTTGTGTTTGTTCATATGTTTCAACGAAAAACAAACTGGGGCTGGGGCAAGAATCATCCGCGATGGATTAGGTGCATATGGAGAGAGAATTCTTGGTTCGAGCTCTGAGTATGTGCAAAGCAATGTATGTATCTTGCTGATAAAATATTTCCAAAGTGCATTAGGCAATGGGATATACAATTGAGTTGTGAAATTTATGGGAAATAAGATATACTAATTCTTCTTTTATCCTGTGATCAGGTAAGCAAGTACTTCTCTGATCCTTAGTACTACTTCCAAGTGAATGGACAATACGTGAGGAACAAGCTAAAAGTTATTCTTTTTCCTTTTTTACACTGAGTAAGCGCAAAGTGATTTGAAATTTCTCTAGTGCTGTTTTTTTTTTAAATTTCTCTTGGGATTTTTGTTTTGTTCTTTTGTTAATCCGCTTTTGACTCTTATATTCAGGGCCATTGGACAAGAATAACTGACCAATAGGTGACAGACTCTCCTATAAAGCTCCAGCTTTTAACATAAATGCTCCTGACCTGTACATCCCCCTGATGTCATTTGGTACCTATGTGGTCCTTGCTGGCTTCACATTAGGCCTCATTAGAAAGTAAGACTACATAATTAGGGCCATACAATGTTTTTTTCCCCTTACAAATACGTTTCCAATGTTCCTCATTTCCTTCATGTGATGCAAGTTTAGCCCAAAAGCTTTGAGCCTTCAGTTCACAAAGGGACAACTTTTATGGTTTCTGCAGGTAATGCTACTAAAGGTATCACTGTATTCATTGGGGAGTTGGGAAGCACAGTTGTTGGACATTGTCGCATATATATGCTGGATATGCTTTTACTGGGATGTGTGTGCCTGTTATGGGAAGGATCATGTGGAGTTACTCGTACTACTTTCTCATGCCGTTTATGTGCATGCATGGGGGTTTTCTTGGTGAAGACCGTGAAGAGAATTCTATTTGCAGAGATAAGGAGTTATGATTCCAACAAATAGAACTACGCTTTGCTCTTTATGGCTTAGGCCCAGTAAATGTTTGCAGAGGACACGGAATGATGAATATAGATGGAGGAAATATGGCCAAAAGGTTGTCAAGAATAGCCCTTATCCAAGGTTTGTTAATTTACTACATACACACAGAGTTAATGAGCACTTTTGCTTCTTCTTCTTTTTTTTTTGTCGATAAGCAAGGTGTTTTTTAGAGGTCCCCAACCCCTTTTTAACAGTGCAAGATTATCTTTAAGCTATGTAACTGTATATATACTTCTTTTTCTTCGAAAGTAAGATGGATTTGATCCATATAGTGAAGCCACCACAGTTTGCTAACCGTTTAAAACTGATATGGTTATTAGTAAAATATTTCAGTTTGATATATATGTAGTATTTGTAGGTTCTAAAATGGATGTAAGATCATCTATCAATGAACTTCAATCCTTATCTAATTTGAATATATATACTTCTATATGTGCTTTAATCTGAATGCAAACACTATGATTGATAGTCTGATGCTAGCTAGAATTGCATTGCATCATATCATAGATTCTTCAACAAGGTAATGAAACTTCAGTTAGATGACTTGAGTCACTAAGAATGTACCCCTACAATTTCTCTCTTCCTTATTTCTTTTTTGTTTTCATTTCATTGTCTAACAGCCTTTGTTTGGCCATTGCGAGAAAGCAATTCTGAGATGCACTAGCCCGGTGCAATTTGTGAAGAAAACGATGTAGAGATATCATTTCATAATCCATCAATTGTGATAACCACATATGAAGGCCAACATAACCACCATTGCCCGGCAACACATACTGCGAGGAAATGCTTCTAGACTGCTGGCTAATCCGATATTCACTTCAACGCCAGGGGGACCAAGTTTTCATCAAGAGCTACTGGTGTAGGTTCCTCGCACTAGGTGGGTGAGGATGCTCACTCGCAACGACGTTCAGCACATTATTAGATTTATTTTGCTCACGAGGAATGACAAAACAGATAGGAACATCAGCACAGCAAGAACTCCAAACCCCCATTTCCATCCAAAACGATCTGGAATGTAAACTATGATAGTCATTGAAATTAAAATAGAAAGTCCAATTGATGCATAGTACCGGTGAAGTAACTCTCGTAAGATTCTCTTATAATTTGGACTGTCTTTCTTTTCTTTTTAGTTGATCTGCTCCAAAGCCCATGGAGCATGGTCTAATCGCCACTTCATATGGCCATAAGAACAAATGATGAATATAGAAGTGCCAACTGCCTTGAATTGGGGATTTGCTCTGTTTGTGGCCCATCTTTGGAATCATTCTTTGTTAGCCATGGTAGAACTACTTCTTGCGGAAGCGAGGATATAAAAACTGGATTAATAAATAAAAAGAAATTTTCTTTTGTGCACTTAAAGATGATCGATCTCGACCAGATCATAGTATAATCCGGCTACCTATTGTTCGTGTTCTAAGCAATTTTTAGCTTTGTAAAGGCATTTTACAGTTTTAGATTTAACAATAAGTCAAGCACATTTTTAAGGCCAATTAAAATGTTTGAACTTCGTAACATTACTTACTTCAGTGTATTGATGAATTAACCAAAAGTTAATATGCTAAGTGAAATCAAAATAATTGGAGTTACGCACAACTATATTTCGATCAATAACTCTATAACGTCTTGTCATGGAAGGTTGTCAAGTACTCAAGACATGTTCTAAGTATATCCATGATTAACCACCAATCCATACAATTATTGACATTCTGTCTGGCGAACTGGTTACATAATTATCTTATTTTTTTTTTTCTAAAGGAAATTAATGTAATTAATTTGATTTCTTAAAATGGTGATTTCTTTCTTAATTGTTGCCAAATATCAATGAAAGCTGTACAAACTAATGGCAATAAGTTTCCACCCAAAAAAAAAAGGAAGTAAAGAATTTAGAGAACGTTAATAATTTGGTAAATGTTGTATAATTTCGTCAACATAATACCTATTTTTTTGGTAAATTAGTTTGTGGAATATATACTAATAATTATATATTGACTAAGTTACAGGCAATTAAATACCTTTTCGAATATATTTATTTGAAACATGACAGTGCAGCAAAAATCAAAGCAAACAAAGAACACAACTAGCATATTGAAGTGTTTTTTTCTTATTGAAGTTTTATGTCAGACCTGGACCTGTATTAATCTAAACCACGTTACATAATATATCCATTCAAACAAATGTAATATGTTACTAATTTACATACATTCATTTCTTTGATTTTCTCCACCCCAATTTTCTTTCTTAGCACGTGCAAAACACATTCCCGTTTACTAGCATCTGCATAAAAAAGATTGAGCGAAAATGAAAGTTGCACCAAAAAAGGCATGTGGATGCTATGAGTCCTCACTTTTCGAATCTGCGCAAACAGACAAGGCAAAGAATATGTAGTACAAAAGTTCACATCTATTCCCATACAAATGTTCGTATGGATGGTACAAGTACAACAAGGACCACTTCGACTTCTATTCAGGATGATCAACTTCTATGTAATAAAATAGCAGCAAGTAAGCATACCTGTTTTTTTTTGTATATACAATCAATCAATTTTTTGTTATTACTTCGGCCTTGATATTTAATTATGGTTTTGCTCTCTTTATATACCTTTACTATCTTCAATGCAGGTGCAGTCTAAAGCCACCAATTTACTCTAACGGCTCATTTTAAGGTGTACCAATGTCTGTGTGGTATCCGTATTTTGTGGAGATACCTTAAGTTGGAATAAGGGCTTGTAAAAGACTATTCTTCTGTATTTCTTTCATTCGTTATTTCACACCAATAGGCACTCGCTGTCTTTGTAACATGTATAGAAGATATAGTGTAAAACATTGGTGGGCTCTTTCAGAAGGTTTAAATAAAGTGTAAAACGTGTTTTGGACTATCTGAAGATATCCTTCAACCCCCACCTATAGCATCTCTGTTACCACTAAAGGATCTATGCTCCTCTATCCTTCTTCACATGTAGTCTAGAAATTTTGAGCGGTGCATCGTACCTTCAATGATAATAATTCTTGCAGGCATGCTTGCTGAATGGCCAAATGATTGTAAACTTGGAATAAAAACACAACAATTTGTATATCAGTTGCAAGGCTCTTAGTGCTTTTTCTATTTGGGAATGGTGTCTGATAAGTATAAAATGAATAGTCTACCTACGAAATGAACTATGAATTCACAACGTAAGTAAACTAAACTTATACTTTTACGTGCTTGAGTTATCAAAGATTTCTACTCTCAATCCTATGAGATATAGTGGAGTAGATAAGTTAGTTCCACTCCTAGTGCTCTAGCATGGATGTTTTCTAATCTAACTAGTGGTTTTCAAGTCTATGAGAGTTTTCACGAAGGGAATTATACTACGATGCAACTACCCACAAGATGCAACTAGTCGATTATCTAAATAATTATGGGAAGGCTACGTTGATTCTATGATAAGGAGTTAGAGGGGATTGATTCCACCTTAACTCAACTTAATCCACTAACGGCGAATAAATTAAGTAATCGAATTGAACTCCCATGAAATAATTTGGTTATTCCTAATCCCTAATTATACATGGCATTTCTACCAATCATAACTAGCATGTGAACAATTAAACCCATTCTCATTTTGTGAACTAATCATTTCTAGAGTGGAATAGAAAATCGGCGACTCTACGATAATCGGACTCAAGCTTTCATCAAGGCTTCACAACCCCCTCTAATGGAGGTTTAGCCTTGAATCATTCATAATCATTTCCATTTAGATTAAAACTAAACATAATATAAAGCATTGAAATTTACTTAATTTAACAATAATGAAATCTAATTTAATGACTAAATTGAAATAAGGACATGAATTGAAATTAGATCTAGAATTGGATTTGACAAAAATCGAAATTGATAAGAAATACTACTTTATTGATCTAATTAATTTGAAGAACAAGATCCAAAGGTTTAATCTAATAAGGGATTTGAAACTAATTAAAGAAAACAATTAAATCTAGATCTAGAAGCTATTTTAATGGCTACTTTCTATTCTAAGCTATCTACCCTAATTCTCTACTATTTAATCTACCATTAACAAAGAATTAAGCTTTTGTTTTATACATTCAGATCAAAATCGTGCATGGGCTTGGAGCCATGGTTTGGGCCAGAGAATCGGGCCCAAAAACCCAATCTTCGATCCAAAAGGCCTCTTCAGCTGCAGTTGGCTTCCACAGACTTTTCGTCCACTTCTGCTCCTCTGATTGGGTCAAGGCTTGGACCATTGCAAAGCTCTTTCGAGCGGTCGTTTTGACATAAGGTAGGCCTCAATCCGAGGTCTGAGTCCAAAGATATGGCATTCGGGAAGTTAACGACTTTTGCTCCTTTATCTCGCTAAAATGGCACATTTACGCACATAATGGACTTTGAAGCTTTGAAATGCATAAAAACACTTAATCGATATTAACTCTTACTTATTATTCACATAATTGGTCTAACAGTATGATTATTAAGGGGTTAAAACTACAGTTTTGGGCTCTTATCAAACCACCCCCAAACTTGACATTTTGCTTGTCCTCAAGCAAAGATGAGAAATTAGAATAAGTGACCAAAAATGGAGTTCTACCTAATCTCGTTTTAGCTGAGTCGATTGCATTGACCATATGCAACAAGGCCTTAAACTACTAGGAATTCCCTAGTGGACGAGTTATAGCCTCGTGAGAGTTTTTCGATGAAGGTACTTCTCAAACTTCATCTATCTTCTGGCGACTAAGAAAATAAAACTATTGTTTCCTTATTCATGCTCAACTATCTATACATCTCTCTAGCAATTACATAAGAATAACCAGTCAAAACCCTAAGTTAATATATGCATAATAATCAATCATCTACAATAAACATATATCTGATAGGTAGTCTTATCAAATGTTTAGCGGGTTTGTTTACGAGAACTTCGGAATAAGCGTCCTTAAGTAGGTTCTCACAATAATAGTCAAGAAACAACACTCTGATTTTTCCACTCAAGTTTATTTACTCCGATTAATGCGATGGGTACACTTTACCTTACAATCTCTGACAATGACAACAAGGAGCCCGGGGTCGATCAAACACATCTGCCACTTACTATCACACTAACCTATTCCTAATTGAGCTAGAGGTCTTTATTAGGTGTTACGGGGGATTAGGAGGTGGTTTAAGAAGGAAGGAAATGGATATTCAAAAGACAAGTCTGAGATAATAGAGTCTTCAGATTATGTAACTTAGAAAACCTTGTTATTTTCTTTTTCTATACTTTGTTTCCATCCTTAGCCATATTTTTTCTTTTTCTTTTTTTTTTGGCTTTTTGACTCCCTTTTATTCTATTTTTTGGAGTTTTTATTTTATTTCTATTTTTCTTTTCTTTGGATGGAAACTTCTTTTTTCTTTATTTTCTGAAGCAACTAACAATTTTTTTTTACACGGGTTTTTCTCTTCTTCTTCTTTCTTCACTCATTCTATTCTCGGACTTATTCTAAATTGGGTAGGTTGATTTATTCTCTTTTTTTTTTTTTTTTTTTTTTTTTTTTTGTTTTGTTTTGTTTTTGTAACAGGGTAAAGGAATTGTGGTTTATGGAAGGGCTAATGAAAGGCTCGAGTGGCGACTAAGCGGAAAATAATTTATAGGTTTGAATTTACGGCTATATCGATCCAAAGGCGACCTAAATTCTCACTTAGGATATGGTTTAGTGATCAAGCAAGTGGGCGTGTGATTTCTCTATCCGGATTTTACTTCTCCCTTGTGTCATTTCTCAAATGTTTAAATTTCATATAAGGCTTTTAGGCTATATTCTCCACGAGATTTGTAGAATAAAGTACTCTATCCTAGATTTGAAAAACTTACTAACAATCATAGATACTCATGTAATATATTTATAGATAGATGCAAAGATTATTACCTACGATTAACCTAAGTTTCTAACAATTATTACGATCAACAACAACTATGTGAGACTTCTAGATTGTTAAAAGCATGGAGAAAGAAACAATACCAATATTCCTAAGTGTATAGCATGACTTATTTATTTATATTTTTAAATTTTTGAAATTTTAACTAGAAAACAAATGCATATTATGCCTATCTATATAAATATGGATGTCTTAATTACCGTGTTTCTATGCCCCCAAACAAAAGCATGCTTTGTCCTCAAAGCATTTAAATAAAGAGGGTAGGAAAAATACCATTGAAGCGGCGTGAAATTCGGGAACATCTGCAAAACAAAGTTAGAACGTGCTAATATAGGAAATAAAAGCGACACAACTCTATAAGAGTTCTACCCATTATGGGGTTAACATAATTAAATTGCTTGGGACATAAGCGGACACTAACGAGAACTAAAACTTACCTCCACTCCGTTGTTATTAAAATCATCTTAGTCATCCTCTACTTCTATAAAGAAGTGGGGGTTCCTTCCAGCGATCTGCCATGCTATGATAATTTGCCGGGCTTCCGCCATTTATCATCTATGGTTGCTAACCTATTAAGTGCCACTTGGTCGATGGGGTGTAGGGTGCAACTTTGGTGAGGTTAGTATCCGCCACCCATGCCAAGTCATTGCGCGGAAAGATCGAATAATACTATTGGTGGGTCGCACCGTGTCTACCTTAATCCATCCGTGAAACGCGTGTACAAAAAACAGGAAAGAAACATAGCATAATACGTGAAATTAGAACAGGCATAAGAAGGTACTTATGCCTCATGGGATGGGGCTCGTGCTAAACTAGACATCAAAGTCACGGGAAGGTCATAGAACCGGCGTCCATTGGCTAAAGCAAGGAAAACGCTGCAAGTGGCGTCATTCACGCGGAAAAAAAAGCCATTCCCCTAAAATGTTTAGCATAATCCAAAACATAACAGTTCCTATGTTCATGGACCCGGGGCTACCAAGACAACGTTATAGTCCCCTTGGTCCTCAATCTGGGAAAATGCACGCCCCAAAGCCTCGTGCAAAGACTTCATAAGTATAGACATGCATATTATCGACCCAATAGCACCATGGGTCTTGTATCTCGGCCGGGCATAGCAAGTCCAAGAACAAATGCTAGCAAGAACACGGTAATTTCCATTGGTTCATCGTCAATGGTGATGGAGAACACTTGTTCTCCATCCGGTCTCTCAAAGAAAATGCAGTTATTATAAAAATAAGATGCAAGTCTTTGGAGAATAAAGTTCACCCGGTCTTACCATAAGAGGTTCCCAGCCAACGTATGTGATCACCTCACAAACCAAGCACCGTAAGTAGTGCTTTGGAACAAATCTTCGAAAGACTGTTCGGTATTATTATTATGGGAGATGTCATCTCAAAACTACGTTCGGAATAGCTGCAAAAAATCCACCCAAGACTGTAACGCGAAAAACTAGAATTTTTCTGGTCCGAGAAGTCGAGGCGCTGGGCGCTCTTTGTATTTTTGAATTCCGGTAACTTAAGCGGGCTGGTCGCTATTTTGACTTAAATTTTCGGCGAAGAAAGCAAATTTTTCGACGAGGTGTAGTAGGCGCTCCCGAAGTCTTGTTTTGTGAAAATGGAGACGAAACGTGGGAATCACGGGTGTGAAGGGTGAGTGATGGATTTTAGGTGTAGTGTGAGTTGTGAGGATAGATTGTATCCAGTTTATATAGGTTTAAAGTTGCTAGAATGGATCGGAAAGTTGCCAAAAACTAATTACGGCGGTTCAGAAATCCTAAATTTTCCAAACTTCAAAACGGAAACAACTCATATCCCGGATTCTAATTCAAACCCATTATCTCTTATTTGGATTTTATGATGAATATGCCTATTTAGTGTAGATTTCATCCTACAATGATTCTCAATCATAGATATGCCTAAACGGCCATATTTTCACCTTACTCCGCAGTAAATTCTAACACTAGGGTTTTTTTTTATAAAAAATACAGCTTGAAATGATAAAACCACCCCCAAACAAGTTGGGAAGGTGGGGTCAAAATGAAACAAGCACACAAACTGAAAATAACCCCTTATATTAAAATTTTCATTCGGAGGTCCTTTCACTTACAAAATTCAAATTACGAGAATAAAAATTACATTACAATAAAAAACAAAAAAATAAATAAAACAACAACTTATAAAACAAAATAACTACCACTATCACTCCTCATCCTCTCTAAACTCCTCGCCGGTGGTGGGCGGCCGAGGGCACGATCTCTAGTGGTGGCTCACGGGCTCCGAAGGTCCAAAGCAGAATCGTCCTTCGTCGACGGCGCTCATGCCCTCGTAGATTGTGTCCTCGAGGCGAGTCTGTATGAGGTGGGAAGCGTGCTAGCATATCCACTCTAAATCGGGGCTTCCATCTCATCCAAGCGCTTTGCTCCCATCTCTCATCCTCCCTCCTCACGGGTGCGGATCTCCGAAGTTGTGATGAATGGTCGCCTGTCGAGTCCGGAGGTCCGCACAGAGTGTTGAGTGAGCAGCGATGCCCCTATGAAGCATAGTCATGCGCCAAAGACATCAGAACACACCTCGGAAGGCATCCGTATCAAAAGCAAGTCCCATCCTCCTCTCATCCTCCTCCGAATCATCCCCGCTGTCCCCCCTCCTCTTCTTCTTCCTCTCTATCCTCGACCCTCCTCCATACTTGTTGGGCACACTCCCTATAGATACGGGGTTCACGGTGCGGGGTAATGTAAATCCTCCCGGATGCGGGGAGTTGCTTTCATCTTCGAAGATGATCTTAGTAATAAGCACGGGGAGAGGTGCCAAAGACCTTCCAACCCCCCTAATAATGTTAACAAAAAAACTCCGGGATGCGAAATCATACTTACGCTCTGAGAGTACCCATAGGGCGATGGAGGCGTCGGGGCCGATGTCAATTGACCTTGTCCTTGCCTAGGACATTCCGACCAATCCAGCGGTAGTAGTTGGTTGGTCTGAGGATGCTGGCGAACCTGATAGGAGTTTGGATTGTAACTCCCATTGATGACGATGCGCCCATCAACGGCTCTACCCCGTCAAAACCGGGGATCCCGTAAAAGTGGCATCAGATTGATTCTAGGCGGAATGCCTAGAATCTCGGCCAACAGAGCCGTGAGTCAACTCCGCTTCTCTTCTTCCCCGACCATCACAAAAATCCTACTCCCCCAACTCCACAGTGTTGTAGAATCGTCGGACCAAGTCTTCGTGGTAGAAGTCTTGATTCGAAAGTACCGAACTATTCCAGTCTCTACTAGCCATTTCGTCACCGTAAAACGGTAGCGAAATGGTCGGCGATGAAACTTGCTCGGTATGATTACGTTGAGCCATCTAGTGTTTGGAATGGGTGAGGGTCTAAATATGATGTGGTGGTGGTGGATTAGCTTGACCGACCTAAAGAACAGTGGTGGTGATGGAGTGGTGGCGGCGCAGCACCAATTTTTTTGATTTTTTCGGTGGTTTTTCTTGGGTTAAATTGGTGGAGTTTGTTTTGATTGGTGTTTGAAGTCGATTGGGGTTGGGATTTGATTTTTGGCGTGGGTTGTTTTTAGTTTTCTTTTTATTTGATTTTTGTTTTAGGTTTAAGCTTTAAGCTTGGCGTTAATGGCGGTGGAAGATGAAGAACGCGATGAACTGTTCGTGAGAAGGTAAGAGCGCGAGCGCGCTCTCCATGGGCGCGGGTGGGCGCGGGTTGGGCCCAAGCCCAAAATCGAAATTTTTGATTTTTTCGATTTTTTTTGCGAATTTCAAATCAAAATTCCCACTTCGTTACCGGTCCGATTTTTGCGAATGAGATATGGAAATGATCAGGAGAGAATTTCCTATCCAATGATCCATAAAACACTCTATTCCGACTTCAGATGACATACGTGATAGTGGAAAACGCCTCGAAATGCGTGCATAACGTAAGTTATGCTAACGAATGAAATCTAAATTAATAGATTATGTCAATCCGAATCGTAATACAATAAAACGGCCTAAGCAACTCTAATGGGACATAAAACATTTTAGTACGGAAACACGAACACCCCACCCCCAAACAAATTTTTACAACGAAGCTTAGAAAATTTGTTTTTAGCGATGGTCTTTTAAAGTCGATTCGAGACTTCCTAGATTACTATGTTTATTTTTATTTTTTTTTTTTTATTTTATTTTTAGAAGGAAAAACAATAAGCAATAAAGACATAATTCACACCATAGAGAAACATGACTCAAAAATCCGAGAAAAACATGCAAGAGTGGAAAACGCGTGAACTATGTGAACCGTGGACTTAGGATCCGGTACTTCAGCCACACACTCCATAGGGAGGGGGGCGGTTACCTTAATGGTGCACTCACCAATATATTGGAATGAAAGGAAATGCACCAACACAGAAATTTGAGTCGTTTATAGTCGGATACTCAAGACTTTATCTAAAACATATGTATGAACATCCAGTTGATCATATATCAACAACCGAAATAGTTGTGGATCATTCCATAAATAAATATCCTGAGAAAACATATCCAAACACAATCAAACACCAATTTTCCTATGACTCAACCTAGTGATATGAAAGGGAAGTCGGATTACCCTATTGTGTAACCTATCATGCACCTTCTTTTTAATTTTTGAATGAGTGGGTGTTCTAGTAAATAAGTGTGGAAAAGTGAATGGTTGTGGAGGATATGGTGGATATGGATAAGTTTTAGAAAGACAGACTGTGTGCAATGATGAGGATGTGGTTTTGGCACCTACTCATTCATTGTGTGTGTAGGGACTGTCTCAATTCTGAAAATGAAGGTGTCAAATAGTTTGTCCTTCGAAGTATCGTTTGCTAGGAGGATTTAAAAATTATGAAGCCTGGGGAGAAACAAAAGGATCGAGTGCAAACTCGAGATTCCTTTGAAAGGGTGGAAGGAGGGGAATCGAGGTGGATGTTGTGCAAGTTAGTTCTTGATAGGGATAGGGTGAAATTTCACTTCTCGAAAAACTCATCAAATTCCTCATCTAGATTGGTCATATCCACATTACTATGGTAGTCCTCTACATCTTTGAGAAAGTCATCTATCCCGGCCCTCATCAATAATATGTGTATCGACTAGTGTAGGAATGGAAATATTGGAGTCTGACTTTCCAAAGGAAAGAATTTTGGGCATATGACTATCGGGGAACGTGTTGTTGAAATAATCTCGAGCAAAGCTCTCGATCATGCTAACCTCTCCATCCATAGGCGAATCGAGATAACTGTGTCCTTGTTTTAAAAACATTGACTTCAAAAAGAAAGATGGCCAAAAGACATGGACATTGAACCATCCACGGCAATTAATGAAGCGCATTGGCGGTTGCGGGAAAGGGCATACTAAAATAATCGGACCGAGTCGTTAGTGACTTATCGAGGACTACAAAATCAAGCCCGGATAGTAGAAATCCTGAACTTTTACCAACACATTTTCGACTACACCCTTAGGATACTTAATAGACCGATCAGCTAATTGCAACGTCATTTTAGTGGGTTGCATCTTGTCTAGACCTATTTGTCTATACAAATAAAATGGGAGTAAGTTAACACTAGCCCCCGTGTCTAATAACGGTGGTCGATAGGAATCTCCTAAGGTGCATTATCTGATAGGGCGACCAGGGTCCTTGTACTTAACAATTCCATTATGTTCGGATAAGGTTGGGAATTGTTCGCTAAAAATCGTCTTTTGGTATATTTGTCTTACGCTAGTAGTACACAATTCCTTAAGAAACTTAGCATGGTGTGGTAGCTTTTTATAGCTTGAGGAAAGGAATGTTTATAGTTAGATTCTTGAAAACGTCCCTAATCTCCTCGTAAGTTGTATCTCTAGTTAACATGGCTAATTTTTGTGGAAACGGTGGTTTCGTCTATATTTAGCAATGGTATCACTGGATGTTTAACTGCGGGCTTTATGTTTCTTAGGTTGTGTTGTATGGCGGTACCTCTACGGTGGGTAGGCTCTTCAGTTTCTATTTCGGTATCTAGTAAAAGAAGCGGTGTAGGGGAGACTCTTGGTGGGGTAACTATAGGCATAGTTACCTTGTTATCAACCACTCTTGAGCGGAATCCAGAGGGTGATGGCATTTATCTCACCTACATTTTTATATTCATTACTAGTATTATCGGTGACCTCAAAGGCTGTGTTTGTTGTTTTAGGATTAGGTATTGCGTTACACGGAAACACACCTTTGGGTTGGGCTTTATCTTGAGCCAACCGTTGGGTTAAATTATTAACGGATTGTAGAAGCTTGTTGGTTAGATTGAGCCATGGTTTGGAAAAGTTTTTGGCTCACTTGTATGAAGGTGTCAAGACGATCCGGTTGGGTGGGTGTAGTGTTCACGGGTTGTTATTCTTTGGAACTATTTCCGTGAATTATTTATTAGTGGATTTTGATAGTTATTATTTACCTAACGATACCTCTATTAGCATTATAATTATTATAATTACCTTGACCTTGTGCTTGACCTTGTCGAGGTTGCACTTGGTTGTTATAATTATTAAAATTACCCCGACCACATCCTTGTCTTGGTGGGGCTTGGTTAAAGCTTTCGTTAGGCCTAACATATTGATTATTGTACCCTTGAGGTGTGACTTGTTGGTTATTTCTCCAACCGAAGTTGGGATTTTGTCTCGAGGCGTTAGGTTCACTATTAATGGAACAAGCCCTGTTCATAGGCTATAGGGCCGATGGGAATCGGGATGCTCGGGGACTCCAACGAAACTACATGGATTTGAATTTACATTCATAACGGGGATTGGCTTTTGTTGTACGTAAATGGCATCTACCTTTTTAGTGAGGATTCAATCGAGTTTTAAGCTCGGGATCCGATTTAACCTCAAACATACCTTGGTAGCCTTAAGCTGGAAGAAGAACTAGCGGGCGGGGATATCATCACTACCCCCGTTGTTATTTAAACTTAGTTTGATCCTCTAAAATTTATAAGCCTCAGAGGCTCCTTTACTTAAGAAACTACCCCATTCATTATGTCAAGGACTTCTTTATGGTGATGTTGAAGTCCTTTGAAAAGGCAACGAACTAACGTGTCTTTTGCTAAGTTATGGTGTGGACACTCTATAAGCGGTCGGTGAAAGCGATTCCAAGCCTCTGAAAATGATTCATGAGGATTTTGTCGAAAGAAATGAATCTTGGAAAGCATCTCATCCGTCTTTAGGGGTGGGTAAAATGTTCCATAAACAAATTTGAACAAGTTTAGCCCACGAGTCCACAAATTAGCGCTTTGGGCGGGCTTAACCAAGACGCCGCCTTATCGGGTAAGGTGAAAGGGAATACCCTTAATTTAATTTGTTCAACCAACCGTAGGATGGTGGAATGTTGTTAGGACTTGTTCAATCCTACGACATCTTTGGTAAGGTTTTTCATGGTCTAAACCATGAAACACGGGTAACAAATTAAAAATATTTGGAGGGATTCTGAAATCCCGTGGGTCTGCTAGAACGATGCAAGATTTGGGGCTATCGCTTCAAGGCTTTGTAGAAGTCCGAGAGAGGAGTCTCTCTTTCTTCCCCATTATATCGGTGGTGTGTGTGATATAGTAGCTAGAGGTGTAGTTTGTGGTATACTAGATAGACTTGTTTGTTGATGTTGTTGTGTATTTACGTTAGGTGTTTTGTTCGCCGGACCTTAATCTCATGCAAGGCTAAGTCGAGCTTAACTAAACATGCAACACTCCAAACAATTCGATGTACTAGTATAAACCTCTAACGGAGATCGAGGTGTGGAAGAAAGGAATACCTGATTCGTCCTTGCTTCGCTTATGAATAAGCGTCTTGTATGCAGCGTGTTCGAGTGTATATAAGAGAATAAAACACTGAAAAACTTGACAACTCGAAGTTCGAAACAACCGTGGAAATCCGAAATTTCAGCTAAAGGCCGGCATCTATATCTTGGCTGGCGCTTCTATGTAAATTCGAAAGTCCAAGAACTTAGCGAATTGTCGCTCTTTTAAGCGCTGGCTCGTATTGATCAAATTCCAAAGAACATAGCGGGTTAGGTTCTCTTTGAAGCGCTGGCCGGCCCGATTATATTTTCGCGGAATTTTTCCAAAACTGAAAAGCGGCAACCACGGTATGAATCAAACAAGGGTGGGTGGGTGAAATGGGACTTAAAATTACTAATTCTATTATGAAAACAATGCTAAAGTGCAACTAAGATATGGCATATTGATATTTGAAAAATATAAACTATGAATAGTCTACCTACGAAATGAACTATGAATTTACAACGTAAGTAAACTAAACTTATACTTTTACGTGCTTGAGTTATCAAAGATTTCTACTCTCAATCCTATGAGATATAGTGGAGTAGATAAGTTCGTTCCACTCCTAGTGCTCTAGCATGGATGTTTTCTAATCTAACTAGTCGTTTTCAAGTCTATGAGAGTTTTACGAAGGGAATTATACTACGATGCAACTACCCACAAGATGCAACTAGTCGATTATCTAAATAATTATGGGAAGGCTACGTTGATTCTATGATAAGGAGTTAGAGGGGATTGATTCCACCTTAACTCAACTTAATCCACTAACGACGAAATCGTCGTAATCCGAATTGAATCGCCAAGCAGAACAATTTAGTTATTCCTAATCCCTAATTATACATGGCATTTCTACCAATCATAACTAGCATGTGAACAATTAAACCCATTCTCATTGTGAACTAATCATTTCTAGAGTGGAATAGAAAATACGACGACTTCTACGATAATCGGACTCAAGCTTTCATCAAGGCTTCACAACCCCTCTAATGGAGGTTTAGCCTTGAATCATTCATTCAATCATTTCCATTTAGATTAAAACTAAACATAATATAAAGCATTGAAATTTACTTAATTTAACAATAATGAAATCTAATTTAATGACTAAATTGAAATAAGGACATGAATTGAAATTAGATCTAGAATTGGATTTGACAAAAATCGAAATTGATAAGAAATACTACTTTATTGATCTAATTAATTTGAAGAACAAGATCCAAAGGTTTAATCTAATAAGGGATTTGAAACTAATTAAAGAAAACAATTAAATCTAGATCTAGAAGCTATTTTAATGGCTACTTTCTATTCTAAGCTATCTACCCTAATTCTCTACTATTTAATCTACCATTAACAAAGAATTAAGCTTTTGTTTTTATACATTCAGATCCAAAATCGTGCATGGGCTTGGAGCCATGGTTTGGGCCGAGAATCGGGCCAAAACCCAATTCTTTCAAATTCAAAAAGGCCTCTTCAGCTGCAGTTGGCTTCCACAGACTTTTCGTCCACTTCTGCTCCTCTGATTGGGTCAAGGCTTGGACCATTGCAAAGCTCTTTCCGAGCCGGTCGTTTTGACATAAGGTAGGCCTCAATCCGAGGTCCGAGTCCAAAAATATGGCATTCGAAGTTCTCGCGACTTTTGCTCCTTTATCTCGCTAAAGTGGCACATTTCTGCATAATGGACTTTGAAGCTCGAAATGCATAAAACACTTAATCAGTATTAACTCTTACTTATTATTCACATAATTGGTCTAACAGTATGATTATTAAGGGGTTAAAACTACAGTTTTGGGCTCTTATCAGTGTCATTGCTTTGGCAAGTAAAATAGTTAACATATTGGATTGTGGTGATCAAATATATAATTTTGTGCTTCTACCGCAGAACACAACTCCAAGTGTCATATTACTTGCTGGGAGCATTTGCCAACTTGAAGCGGTATGCAGTTCATGTGGCTTTTTCCCTTCTCTTCTAGCCAGTATATCTTTGTCATTTTTTCTCTTACCCATGTAAATCGTCATTTTATTTAATTTGCTACCATGTATTTGAGATACACAAGAAAGATTTTCTTTAAATATTCAAATTTTTTGTTATGTCTACGTTCTCCATCACATGTCATCATGTCAACAAATGTTGCGAAATACCAGAGCCAAAGTCCTCAGTCAAATAGAAACAATTACTCAAAACCACCTCACCAGTTCACGACTTCATGCTCAATGAGCGTTCCCAAAAAGCTTTTAATTTATTGTCCAGCATGCAGTCAAGCGAAAAAAAAGACTATGTGAGTAACTCCATATTAAATACTATGCCATTGTAACTCTATTTTGGATGATTGATTAACAAACCAAATGACTCAACTTTTGGAGGGTATGTCCCATTCTTCCAATTCAATACCTATGGTTGCATATTACCTATTTACCTAAGATTTGGATATTGGTTTCAGTGCATAACTTTACATAGATGCTTTTGATGCACTAACATTTTATCTTTGTCATTTGCAACGTGCACTTGCTAGGATGAGCTACGTACTCAAAGTACATGTGATTTGGAGCTATACTTATAAGTTGATTGCTTACGTATGTCTGGAAATCAAATAGGCATAGAGTTCTATTCAATTCAAATTTTAAACGGCTGCCAGTGTGTATGCTCAGGCATAATGTCAATTGTAAGTGTGTTCACCCAAATTATGTTTATACTCATCCTTCAGTTTTGTTTGACATCGCGTGCATAACACGTGCATCTTGCTAATAATAGATAAAGAATTTGATTTTTTATATGAATGGAAAAAAGAATAAACACGTAAAATAAAAATAATAATAATACAAATGAAATAAAATTTAAATACATAAAAATATCAAATTAACATTACTCATCCAAATACTATAAGTTTTAGATTCGGTACCAAAACACGACTCTAAATAAGATACTACTAATTACCAACCATAATCGCATAATCAAATACTACAAATAAGTTAATAACTTTAAAATTCCCAATTATTAATAGTCTAAAGCAAAATAAAACTGTCTCAATGAATCAATCTAACGCCCACTCTTCAAAAAGCTAAACTCCAAAATTCCTTTTTCTTCTCGCGTTTTCTTTTAGATTAAAAAAAAAAGTTTTAATAAAGTTTTAAAAAGAAGATTTTCAAAATCTTGGGTTTTAAACGTTTTTTAAGTTTAAAACACATTTTTTTGAAAAACCCGGATGTTAAATTGGAACAAGAAGCCTTGCTAATAGCTCGGGTTTTAAACGCATTTTTTTCAAAAAAAACACCAAATTTGGTGACAAACTAACAGCAGTAAAAAGAGTACATTAACATTTTGTAAATCTAAATATCTACAATCTGACAAACCTATTTCTCTGTAAAGTTCATTTCACAAATAAATTGAAAAAGATACAAATGCAAGAATAACATGCGTGCCAATGCATAACATATAGCATTGATTAATCCAAATACGACAGATGCAAATTTATAGTATTTTTCACTTTCGTAGTTTGTTTACTCGCGAAATTGTATATTTGTATTGTGCAAGCTGATCTCCAAAATGATTGACTATATTAGAAAACCCTTTTTATTGGTATTAGAAATATATGAAATTGTTACAGGATGAAACGATGAATTGAGACTAATAAAAGAATGAAAATATTTCCCAAAAATGGAAGAAAAGATTGTTTCAGAAGTATGGAGCTCTACAAGGCCGATAACCTTTTCTCGTACTAAATCGATGTTTTGGCCTTAAAGAAGCTGGATTATTCAAGTAGTGATCAGGAGAGTGGCTTCCCTTTCTCCACTCTGCCTCTGCGTGATGAGAGTCCGATGAATCATCTTTGCCATATGATTCTGACTCCTGGTTTTCATTTGGGAAGAGCCGACGCAACTCTTGTTTTGGGGCTGGAAAGAGAGCATCAGTTTCATCGCTTTCATCATTCATACTCACTGCCAGCTGCAAACGATTTGTCAAAAGCCAAGTTACTATGGTAACCATACAAATATCTTTTACGCCAATCTATGACTAAATTTGTGGGTTTTAAAATCTGGTTCGAGGGTGCAAGCATACATGCGAATTGATTTCAGACAAAATATTGGTGACCTGCATAACACAAGCCGGGCAATTTTTGTATTCGTATAACTGACTAGTGTAGAATGACAGCACAATATTGGCGCTGCAACGAAACGGCTTGTTAGAAATGCAATTAAAACATGTTCAACTATCCAATGGTGTCTGTGAGTCTGTGTATTGAAGTGAAACCTACAATGACAGAAGAGAAAGCAGTTTATAACTTGAGCTTAGATGAAATGCAGTTATATTCCATCATATATAAACAACAAGTGTAATACCTTGCAGGCGATAGAACAATATCGATTTGGCTCCGCTAAACTTCTCTCACATCGCACACAGGATGGACCCTCATTTGCTTTCAAAGGTTTAGCTACCAAGCGAGAATTCAAAAATACAACCCTTGAACCATTGTTTATATATTGCTGACAAAAAAAAAATAAAGCAAAATCAGATGAAACCTAAATGTTATTTAGTAAAAGCACATGAGAGGCACTAATTCGGATTGCAATTTAACATGCAAAAGCTCAGTTATGGAGTTTGTATATTGTGGTGCGCTAGTATAGCAACTCTCTTTAGAAAGGCAGTTCAAAATTAGCATCAATACCATCTAATCAAATAAGAAAGGCAGTTCATATCTCAATTTAGGACCCAATCATCCCAAATTAAGAAATTTTGAAAATGATGGAAAAAGAGAAACAGAATTTGCAACCAAACTAATCAAATATTCACAAACCACAATACAAAGGAAAATTGCCTAATTAAGAAGTTACTTGTTTAAGAACGTGATCAATCAATCAAGTACCTAAAAATACCAGTCACGAAAACAAATTAGAAATAAAATCATTAATCATAATAATTTAATCTAAATGCATGACAAATTATGCCAATCACCAAAAAACTATAATTAATTATACAAACTCACAATGATCAAATACATATATAAATCAAGCTTGAAAATTAAAAAGAACCAACCTGAATTTTAGAGCAATTGAAGAACTCATTCATATCTTTAATTCTAACAACATCATGATAAACATATTTCCGTATCTGCAAAACATTATGAAGGGAATGTGTTTTTGAAGAAACACATGCTTGACATAGACATTCTTTACAATTTATACAAAACATATTCAACTCATTCTTCTTCAACTCTTGGTGATCATAACATGCTCCAAAATACTTCTTCTCCAATAACACTCTCAACCAGTCTATAACCTCTGCTTGGTAACTCTTGAAACCAACCTGAAAAACCATAATTCAATCAAATTATATTAACAACGCTTCATTTCTTTAGTGGAATTTGAAGAGAATTGAGTTTAAGTTAAGGCCCACCATTTCTTTTATTGGTAAAAAATCAAGAAAGTTTTTTGGAAGTGAGAAAAGTGAACTTATATAGCTGGGTGAATTTTTTTTTTAGTAAGCCACGAACATGAGTTATTGCAGCCGTCGGATTATATCGGTGATGAAAAGGAACGTGGGCCGTTGATTAAGTGCGTGGAGAATTTTAAAACCCTAAATTAAGGAGAAGATTTGATTACAAATTGGAGAATGTTTCTTATTGAGTGACACGTTGGGTGTGACAGCTAATCACGTTGTTTCGCGCTCTTTTTCGACCGGGATTTTAGGAATCTTTACAGAGCAGCCTTTTTATCTTCTTTGGTGGCGCCGTATTACTGTTCAGACTTCAGACTCCCAAAAAAGCGAAAAGTCCACAAAATTTCTTCCAAAATTGCGTCGGTTATTCTTAGAATACGTAAATTACCCTTGAAAGCCATGTTGTTTTTCTGGAAAGTTTGCTTGTTACGGGCTTTGTGGCCCGTTTGTGATCTTTGGTCGATGCACTTTGCTTTTCAACATCTAAAAACATATGGATTGTTCTTACAGTTATTGATTCAATTCACAGTGCTACTTAGTAGTAGGGCAGGGATCGGATTGGGTTCTGGTCTCCGAATCTGAATAGTTTTATAATATCTGAACTCGAATCTGAACCCGATTATATCCGAAATTTAATATCCAAACCCGACTGAATCCGACTAACCCGATCGGATAACACTAAAAACTCAAAAATAATCCAAAAAATATATCCGAACCCGACTTGAATAAGTAAACGGATATAAAAATCGACCCGAATCCGAACTATTCGGATTCGGGTCAAACCCGACTCGATTCTCTGCCCTACTTAGTAGCAATGTTCGTGATTCCGAACGAAACTTCGGAATTCCGCCCAATATTTCGGTTTTTAAAAAAACCGGAATTCGAAATATAAAGTTGAAATATTGATTATTCCGAAATCAGTTGAAATTCCGAATATGATAGGAGTCGAAATTTGATGAATTTTGGTTTTTAGATTTGTCAGAATTTCAAGAATTCGAAATCCCGAACTATGCTTAGTAGACAGTGGGCCCACATATCCAAGAACGGAGCCAGGAATTTGACCTAAAGGGGGCCAGTGTATACACATAATCAAAATACACCATGTTATACAGGGACAACCGGACGGAGCCAAAAATCTGATCTAGAGGGAGAGTGCTTATACTATTTCAAAAAATGAAATAGCATGAAGCGTGTTTACCGCTTTGACCATGTAATTAACAAGGGATAACAAAACGTATTAATAGATGAAGTAAAACATTCATATTATGAACATACCCCATGGATCTCGAAAATGAACAATCAAGGCAGACTAGGAGAAAGGTAAGCAAAGACTTGGCCACTTTAAGCTCCCCAGAATCACTTATATAGACTGTTTTAAGAGGTATGTTTCATATATTACGTGCACTCTGAGCTATATTCTCACTTTGCAAGGATTTTCTGCTCGACTTAATTGTGTGTTACTTGACTTACTTCTATTCTCGGGTCCCGTCCATTTATATTATCTAAGAGTAGATTAATGATAAAACACTTTGGTTTGATATGACACTCCTACACCTATTATAAGAAGACTATGATGTGGCTTCACGTTTAAAAAACATAGTCAAAAAGTTTAAGGGGGCGGTAGTAAAATACAGAGATTGCGTTTAATCTCCTTGCTTAAAAAACCGGTACATTAAAACCCCCTCAAATCCTAACCACTCACAAAACCTCCCTGTTTTTTTAAAATAATAAGTCGACAAAAATACCCCCTACTTAATCCACCCTTTGAACCCGTGAATCCTTATATTTTCTCTCTTCCTTCTCTTTAGCTTTTTAGATCTAAAATTTCTTCTCCTACAAATCTAAATTCACATAGTTAAGATGGCAAAACAAAAGAAAAAAATGGTTGAATCACCAACAAAAACTATGAAAGCAACAAAAGAGAAAATGAAGAACTCTACAATCTCGAAAAAAGCTGGAAAAAAAAAAAAAAATCAAACTTTCAAGTTCTAGAAGAGATGGAGATGAAATTGAGAAGATGACTGCTCCAAAAACTTCGGCGAACAAACCAAATCCGGTGAGAATCTTCAACCTTTAATCATATTTCTATAAATTTGTATGAAAAAAAATAAATTTTCATATGCTTGTAAATACGAATTTACATTTGTTTAGTGATTTTACTATGTATTTTCTAGTTTTCATAGTTTTGCAATTTCATTATGCATTTTTATGTTTGTGTAGTAGTTATACTATGCATTTTTATATTTTCGTAATAGTTTTTACTCTGCATTATTAATTTTTACTATGTTTGTTTTTTCATGTTTGTGTAATGTGTGGTGATAGTTTTACTCTGCATTTTTAAATTTGCGTAGTAGTTTTACTATGCATTCTTAAATTTACATAGTAGCTTTATTCTGCATTTTCATGTTTATGTTGTAGTTTTACTATGTATTTTTAAATTTGCGTAATAGTTTTACTATGCATTCTTAAATTTGCATAGTAACTTTACTTTGCATTTTCATATTAGTGGACACTAGTAGGCTAGCAATGACTTAGGTCTTAGACTAGTAAGGCTACAAACGAAACTCCGATCCACTATGTTCCAGTCCAAATCCTCTCTCTCTCTCTCAATCGATCGATCGAGCGAGAACCCTACAATTTCAAGCCTCGTCTACTCCAATTTCTAGTGAGATATCCACCAAAACGAGTTCTCTTTTGGGAGGGGTACTATGAAGTCCACAATTTCAAGTTTAGTTTTCGATGTTTGTAGAAGTCTTGGAATGAAATACTATGAAGTCTTTTACTCTCTCTCTATTTCCCGACACCACCATAAACCCTCGCCTCTCTTTACTTTCTCTCTATTTCCCGACACCACCATAAACTCTATTTACTCTCTTTTTATTTCCCAACAAAAGATTACTCAAATCTTTTGAAATGAAAAAACTTACAATGTACTTATTTTTCTTACTGTTTATGGTAGATTATTAATTGGTACGTGTTCTTCCACCTCCCCAAGGAAGTGGTGAAGCTAATTGGATGTTCTCCACCAAAGTGTCTATATTTCCTATAATTTGCATGGGTAAGCATCTTTCATGTAATTTAATTACTGAAGTTGAATGGGTAGTCTGTGGTTAGACTGCATTCTTATATTTGCAAACTAAATTCACAAAATCTCTCAAGATGTAGTCTGTGGTTACTTCTGCATTCTTATATTTTCAGCGTAGTAGTTTTAGTCTTGAAGTTGGATGTGTAGTCCATGGGTTACTCTGCATTCTTATATTTGCATAGTAGTTTTAGTCTTGAAGTTGAATGTGTAGTAGCGTGGTTAGTCTGCATTCTTATATTTGCAGACTAAATTTACAAAATCTCTGAAGATGTAGTATGTGGTTACTCTGCATTCTTATACATTTACATAGTTTTGGTATTTTTTTCAATCAATTGAATGCAACAAGAGAGGGTGGTGGAATCTATTAGACTTTAACAAAAGGTAAAAATACCCAAAAACAAATTGTGTAGGCGTCGGGAGCTAAGGTTGCTAGATGTGGATTTGTTGAAAGATATCAAAGTTGGAGCATGCCCACAACAAGGAGCATCGTAAGAACTTCACTTCTCGAACTTAAATGTCTTTTTAATCTCTTATCTCTTATTTGAAAATTCTTTTTGGCATTTTCAGTTCAGTTAATGGATTATTCATCATTATGTTAAAAAATGCTATAATATGTGGAAAAACTATGCAAGATATAGCGGTAGAAGATGCGAGACAATTGAGGGTTGACGACATATGAGATTGTATCAAATTAATCAACAAGAAAAATGGGATCCAAAAAATAAGAATGCAAGAAATGAAGAGAGTTTGATTTTCCGTTTATTTCTAGTTGATTACGTTGTGTCTATTTGTGGTAAAATATTGGAACCATTCTAACTTGGGAGTGTTCGATTATGATGTACTATTACTGTTAATGTGTTGGAGTTGTTTAGTATTCATGTTATGCATATTCAGTCTTTGCTGAATTATACTTTTTTGTATAATTACTTTGCCAAAACATTTTATTATGATGGATGAAATGTTTATAGCTTTTCTGGAAATATTATGTGTACAGAGTCCCTTTCTCTATCAAGTTAAGCACCAATATAATTATCTATATTTGTGAATCCAAAATTACTTGAAAAATCACTTTTTGTCATAATAACATACTTCATTATGGTAGTTATTAAGAAGCTATTTATTGTCGTCGCAAACATATAATCTCCAAACAACCGATCACCATTTCATCCTCTATCGCTAAATTGGATAGCAAAGCTAGCTTAAACATCTACTAGTTGATGCTATGTAAATTTAACTAGTATTTGATTTATATATATTGACTATGTAAAAATACATTTACATAGTTTCGCAATGGGAGTAATCCAGAAAATTAAAAAAATTACTATGTAAATTTAAGTTTTCATAGGTCAAGTTACTATGTAAATATAGATTTACATATATAATGACTATGTAAACATACATTTACATATATTATCAGTGTCACGACGCTAATTTAATTTCCAAAATTTACTATGTAAATTTAAGTTTTCATAGCTTTAGTGACTATGCAAATATAGTTTTACATATATTTGCGTATGTAAAACTAAAGTTCAATTAAAACCTTAGGCATCACACATTCGCACCCCACCAAAACTCACACTAGACTCCATTCATAGTCCATACCAGCCCATCAAAAGACATAACACCTTTGATACAAACACAACTACAAGTCATAACCAAGATCTTTACGAGAAATATCTTCACACATTAACATTCTCGAACCCTATTTCACTTCGGACTTCTTGACTTATTCCTTGAGAACATTTTGAATAACAGTTAAAACTCCATTTTCCATACTAGCTTTCACTTCATCAACCTTAGCATTTTCAGGCAACCTAAACCTCCTCAAGAAACTTCCACTTTTCCTTTTCGACGATGCCAAAGTGTCATTTTTTTTTTTCTTTCTCTTTATTTCTCTCTCCACTTATCTCCTAACACCCTTCCTTCTTCTACTTCCACTTTCACTTCTTCTTTCTTGAATCCGGAAGATCCGATTTGAATATATGTGCTTTGACATTTCGGGTTTTTCTTTCCAAATAATCACAGTGTTCAGTTTGCTGGGTTGTCTTGTTTGAGCGAGGAAATGATAGTGATGATGAGTTGAATGGGAAGTTTTGGAAGGGGTCCCAAACATCAAGTGAGAATGGATTGTTTCTTCGACCACCAAGAAGCTTGGAATTAGAGACATTGTGGTTTTTTAGGCTTGCAAGGAACTTTGTTTTAGATATAAAGAGTGTTTGAATTGAGATTACTTGACGATGAATTAATGGGATTTGAGGTGGGGTTTTTATAGAGAGTTGTGAGGAGCAGTTCAATTAGAAATCGGTGTGTTCTTTGTGTCATTGTTGATTAAAAATGGCGAGAATAAAACCCCAAAAAAACAGAGTTGTGTCTTTGGAAAAAAAAAAAAAGGTAAAAAGGGAATAGATTTTGTTTGGAATTTAAAAGTAGACCGAAATTTTATTACTTTAGCAAAAACAGGGAGTTTATTTCATAAAAGCTTAAAAATAGGGGGGTTTAATGGGTTGGGCCGACACGGGGGAGGTTTTGAGTAATGGGTTAGGAAGGCAGGGGTGTGAGCCACATTTCTTGTAGTAAAATATTTAAATTTATTTTGAGGGGGGACGGACATACTAATAATACATAGAACATATGGTTATTCAAAACCGTTGGGGGGGGCACATATATCTCACTAGCATCGATATTGTCCCCACTTAACCACCTTGAATTGGATCAAAGTGCGGGGTTTTTCAAAAATGTCTCAATGCTAGTTTACATATATCCACACTTTTATATTTAGTGGCTACTTCATCTCTTGGCGATGTCGGACTATTGATGTCGGGTCCAGACACCCCAACAATCTCTCCCTTAGAACGACATCCATTGGATCAATTACACGTGAGCTCTACCTAAATCGCACATGAGGTAACAATCATGGCTAGACCCTTATTGGATTTTACGCCTTGAGTTTGCATGCAACATGCAAGCAATCACTCCATCAGCTTCTTGCCTCGTAGGGTTGCGGCGGTTAGTCTAACCAACCCTGGGTCGAGCTCTGATACCACTTGTTAAGGGGCATTCATATTTCATAGTCAAAAGTGAAATTATTAGATTTATGAAAGACAAACCACTGCAAAAACATTTACCAATGACGTTTTCATTAATCAAAAACGAAAGTTGGGGGATCAAAGACAACCAGATACCATCATAGCCTCAACCATAAACGATGTTGACCAGGGGATAGACAAATATTACTTATAAGACTATACTGGCCGGCACCTTATGAGAACTCAAAGTTGTTGGGTTCGAGAGGGAATATGGTCGCAAAGTTGAAACTTATGCATACAAATCTCACTAGCATCGATATTGTCCCCACCTAACCACCTTGGACTGGATCAAGGTATGAGGTTGTATGCATAAGTTTACATATTCCTCAGCAGGGATAAAAAAATCTCGATGTTAGTTTACATCGATGTTAGTTTACATAGATTCACACTTTTATACTTAGTGGTTGTTTTATATTTTGGCAATGTGGGACTATTAATGTCGGTTCACACACCCCAGCAGACAACTTACTATAAAAAAAACTTACTAGACAATTGTTTTGGTTGATCAATGCTGAATTCACAGAGAAAGTTAGGGTTCATGGTTACCCAATTACTTAGTTTGGGATTATAGCATTGATGTCTTGGAAATTTGCTTCAAAATGCCAACTAGCGTGAATGTGTGATGTTCAACTTCTATCCAGTTCCATGTTTTTTGTTCATAAATGATGCATGCAAACTTTTTCATAGCATTGCACATGTATTGAGAATTAAATTAGAACACAATATCGCTATTGAGTCATCCTCAAACTTATACATGCAACCAAGATAATGTTTTTGTATACTGGGCACAAAAAACTATTCAATATGCTTATGTTTTTTTTTTTCTAAAAAGTCAATTTGCCTAGCTAGGTTCCCTAGTGAAAATTTAGTTGGATCCAAAACTAGTTGAAACCAATAGACTTTTATCCTTTAAGACCCAATTCAAGATAGAGTCACTAATACATATTATGATGATGACTAGTATGGAAGCACGTTGTTTAACAACAAATCCATACTAATAACCACAACAAATCAAAATTATTATACAACAAAGTAATTTCAATGTTAAGCTCGTAAATTAGGTTCAAGTTCACACAACTTAAAGTTACGTACAACACACTTTTTCAAGCTTTGCACTTGAAATGAATGTTTAGTTGAAAAACCTTGTTTTCACTTACATTATTGTTGTTGTAGCAATCTTTAGCAACATACATTGATTAAGGATCAAAGATGGTTGTTTGTAATTCTCATAACTACCTAAAACAATTGACCATTCCGATGAAATAGAATAAAAAAATACGAAGATAACATTTGATAGTTGATAAGAAAATGATAGCTCAAAAAATATGTTCATATCGAAATTCTGACATTATTTGATATAAGATTGAATGAGAAGTTATATGTATATATTGCGCTAGAGAGGAATGTCATATTTGATTGAAGGGTGGTAGTATATATAGTTGAAGAAAATAATTGATAAAATACACCATAAGTTTGCCTCGGACAAAAAATATATATGGATTAACTAGTAACTTGAAAAAAAGTTATATCGCAAAACAAAACAAAAAACAAAAAATTTTGTTAAAGTGCATCTGTTATATTTGTATATAAGGCATTTGATGAAGTTGATGGCATTGAGGTGGCGTGGAACCAAGTTCTGCTTGACGAAGCTTTGCAATCGCCGCAGGATTTAGAAAGGCTTTACTCGGAAGTGGGAAGTGCATCTGTTGAAGACTTTGAAACATCAAAACATAATAAAATTTTATAACTATTGGTTAATTAGATGATAAGAAGAAGACTATTAATATCATTACCGAGTTGTTCACTTCGGGTAGCTTGAGACAGTATAGAAAGAAGCATAAGAAGGTTGATATTAAGGTTGTGAAAGGTTGGGCTAGACAGATTTTGAGAGGGCTCAACTATCTTCACAGCCAAAATCCGTCGATTATACATAGAGACCTGAAGTGCGGTAATATATTCATCAGTGGTAACCATAGAGAAGTCAAAATCGGGGACTTGGGGTTGGCAACTATAATGCAACAGGCTAATGCATGTAGCGTCATTGGGACTCTCTGAGTTCATGGTACCAGAACTCTACGATGAGGAGTACAATGAATTGGCTGATATATATTCATTTGGGATGTGCATGCTAGAGATGGTGACTTTTGAATGCCCTTATTGTGAATGTAGGAATTCAGCTCAGATATATAAGAAAGTTTCATCTGGAATAAAGCATGTTTCTCTCTTGAAGGTGAAGGATCCTGATGTGAAACACTTTATAGAGAAGTGTCTATTATTTCTAACGAGTTTGTTTTTAGAATTATAAGATTTACTATTCAGAAAGGAACTTGCGGTGTAGTTTGTTGTACGCTTGTCCTAATCATTTGTAAAATTCATTATCATTATGAATAAAATTTCCACTTCAAAAAAAAAAAAAATAAAAACATGGTGTATCATTTGACTAGTAGTTTGTATTGAAATAAAATGATAATATATATATGATAAACACGGTGTATCATAAAATGATGATATATATATATATATATACCGAAATAAAATGGTGATCTCGGACACACCCATAAAAATACTCCCGTACCCCATAACTAACTAAGTTTTTGCCATACCCCAATGACCGCTTCAATCCAATAATATCTCCCAAATTAATTTGAGATATTTCCAATAGGGATAAAGAAAGAGAAAAAACAAAAAAACAATAGACCCATTCCAAAATGAAACAACAAATAAAAAAAAAATTTGAAAGTAATACTCAAGAACTTGAAGAATCTTTGTGTTACTGCAGCACACTGTACAATAAGAGAACTTCTAACAAAGGTAAAAGAATGCCCAAAAAACAAATTGTCTTTTTCCATTTTCTAGAAGTTGCTTCAAATTTGATATTATTTTTTCTTATTACAATTACGTCTTCTTCATCATTGTATAAGGGTTAAAGGAGTTTAGTAGAAATATATCAAATTGAAAATTTCTCAAGCGAAAAATGAGAAAAACAACAAGGAGCTGCAATGAGGAAAAAATGCATTAATGGCTGATGGGTGAGAGGAGGAGGAAGACTTATTTGTTTTATCAAATTTTACAATTTTACCCTTTCTAATTCCTTTCGTAAGGGCGAAAAAAAGTGATAGAAAAAAAAGGAAAATAAGTGCGAAGGGTTTGTGTTTGCTGGAAGGATAAACACTTGTTTTGTTTTGTTTTGGATATACTTAATAAAATAAATGGTAATTTAGAAACTTAAATGTGTCTTAAACAATTTTATTTATTTATTTAAAAGTTGGGGGTGGGTGTGTCCAAAATCACCCAAATAAAATGCATCACGTGAATTATGTATAAATTCTCAATTCTATTTCAACGACTGATCTTGGACACACTCATACCCCATAACTAGCTAAAGTTGTTGTCATACCCCAACAACCGCCTTCAATCCAACAATATCTCCCAAATTAATTTGAAGTATTTCAAATAGGGGCAAAAAATAAAAAATAAAAAATAAAATACACACACACACACACATTTTTTTTCCAGCAATCTTCTTATTCTCCTATTCGTCAAAATTTGATTTTGATTTTTTTTTCTTCTTTATCTTCATTAGGTTGGTATTCATCCCCATTACTTTTATATAATTAATTCAAATCAATTGCATGTTTATTAGCGAGAGAAATGTTACTAAAGAAGAGATTATTGGAGAAGAAATAAAGATAATATATATTTTTTATAGAAGAAGAATAACATATTTTTGTTTTTTTTTTCCAGTTACATGTGACAAACTTAGAGTAGCTAGGGTTTAATATTAGGTCCTTAATAGTCCCACGATGTATATATTATAATGAATGAATTGTTTTGTCTTGAATACGCCTAATAAAAAAAACAGACAATTTTATTTATTTATTTTAAAATTGGGATAAATGAGTGTTTTCATAGGTTGTGTCGAAGATCACCCGTTTTAACATTAGTGAGATTAGCATTAAAAATATACTTTCAAGTTTTCAACCTTGTTAAGAAAAACCAATTAGAAATTATCAGTTATATTGACGCGGCCTAAAAAGTCGGTCCAAGCCATGTCCTTTACTTATATAAACAAACACGTGTCAACAAAAACGAGAACTAAAAACAGCTACGACCTGCATCTCTTTGACAACAACTTATTAAACTCAAATAAAAAAATGGGAGAGCTAATAGAAACATACGCATGCGTACCATCAACAGAAAGAGGACGAGGAATATTAATATCAGGAGATCCAAAAACAAATTCAATACTTTACTGTAACGGTCGATCTGTAATAATTCGTTATTTAGACAAACCAACTCAAGTTTCAATTTACGGTGAACATGCTTATCAAGTTACTGTTGCTAGATTTTCACCTAATGGTGAATGGGTTGCATCGGCTGACGTGTCAGGGATGGTTAGAATATGGGGGTTGAATAATGACCATGTTTTGAAAAATGAGTTTCGGGTTTTGTCTGGTAGGATTGATGATTTACAATGGTCATTTGATGGTCAACGGATTGTTGCTTCTGGTGATGGAAAGGGTAAATCTTTCGTTCGGGCTTTCATGTGAGTTGTTATTGTTTGATGTTTATTATCATGCTATAATGTATAGGCACTATTGATTATGATTTTTTTTTTTTTTTTTGTAGGTGGGATTCGGGGACAAATGTTGGGGAGTTTGATGGTCATTCCAGGAGAGTATTGAGTTGTGCTTTTAAGCCAACTAGACCGTTTCGAATTGTTACATGTGGTGAAGATTTTTTGGTGAATTTCTATGAAGGACCACCGTTCAAATTCAAGTTGTCTCATAGGTAATTTTTTGGTGAATTTCTATTATCATTGTCATGTGTTTACAATTTGTATCTTGTACCAAGATGAAAATGCTGTTTTTCTTTTTTGGACTTGCAGGGAGCACTCGAATTTTGTCAATTGTGTTAGATTTTCTCCAGATGGAAGTAAGTTCATCACTGTTAGCTCTGACAAAAAGGGGCTAGTATATGATGGAAAGACTGGAGAAAAGATCGGGGAGTTCTCGTCTGAGGATGGCCACAAAGGTAGCATATATGCTCTAAGTTGGAGTCCTGATAGTAAACAGGTATGCCAATATGCCATAGCAGCATTAGCAGTACTGAGTTTCTATCTATTAGTTGGCGTTTTGTACTGTCCAAATGTCTAATCCGAAGTGGTTATCGATCATTTTAGGTATTGACTGTTTCTGCTGATAAGTCTGCAAAAGTTTGGGAGATCAGTGAAGATGGCAATGGGAAGGTGAAGAAAACACTGGAATTCCCTAGTTCAGGTGGAGTCGAAGACATGCTGGTCGGATGTCTTTGGCAGAATGATCATCTTGTCACTGTTTCTCTTGGTGGGACAATCACTGTTTTCTCAGCAAGTGATCTAGATAAATCTCCGTTGTCATTTTCTGGGCATTTGAAAAGTGTCAGTGCATTAGCTGTGCTCCCAGGTAGCCCGAAAATCATCTTGTCTAGCAGCTATGATGGTGTAATAGTAAGATGGATTCAGGGAATTGGATATAATGGTAAATTCGAGAGGAAAGATAATACACAAATAAAATGCTTTTCTGCTTCAGAACAAGAGATCATTACATCTGGATTTGACAATAAGGTGACTCAATGTTTTCTGTTATTTTACTATTTGCGTACTATTTCTACAAGACTGTTTTTGCTTTCGTTCATATGTCAATGACTTGATGGGGTTCAATTGACAAAATACTATTTCTTGCACTCGTGTTTAGTATAATTATTGTACGCATTTGTATATATTGTTTGTAATTTTTCATTCTCTCCATTTAAAAACCCAGGTAAGAAAGATCCCTCTGCATGGGGATCAATGTGGAGAAGCCGAACTCGTTGATATTGGCACTCAACCAAAGGACTTGAGCATTCTTTCTCCTGAATTTGCTTTAGTTTCAACTGATTCAGGAGTTGTGATTCTTCATGGATCAAAAATTGTGTCAACCATCAACCTTGGCTATTCTGTGACGGCATCTGCAATTGCACCTGATGGAAGTGAAGCAGTTGTCGGTGCGCAGGATGGCAAACTGCACATATATTCCATTTCAGGCGACACACTTACAGAGGAGGCAGTGCTTGAGAAGCATCGAGGCCCAATTAGTGTCATACGCTACTCCCCAGATGCTTCTATGTTTGCTTCAGGAGATCTCAATCGAGAAGCCGTTGTATGGGATCGGGTTACACGAGAGGTACTCTAATCATCTTTGCTGTTTCCATCCTCCATTTTATCTCCATCTCTGTTCTATGTAATATCGGAAGTGGCATCTTCATTCTTGACATTAACATATGCGAGCCTTCGCAAACACCCTATGCCTATAAGTTACTATATGTTATAAATATCTAAAGTCTGATAGCCTTTTAAAATACTCTGCTCTTTACGCATCCCTTGGTTTAATCACTTAATCTGAACAACGTAAATTATATTGTAACACGATAATTAAGTATATGACTACCTTATTGAGACTAAATAAGAACCAATTGGTTAATATGAAAAAATCATCTGTATTATAGTGTATTCAAGCAATAGAATTGTTCTAATAGGTCTTATGTTTAAAAAGAAAGCCTTCTCAATTGTCCTGAACCCGTGTGCTATTGTTATACTTTTCTTTTCCAGGTGAAGCTTAAAAACATGCTGTACCACACAGCTCGTATAAACTGTCTTGCTTGGTCTCCTGATAACACCATGGTGGCTACTGGCTCACTAGACACGTGCGTGATCATATACGAAATTAGTAAGCCAGCATCCAGTCGGATAACCATAAAGGGTGCTCACCTGGGTGGCGTGTATGGGTTGGCTTTTACTGATGAGTGTAGTGTGGTGAGTTCGGGTGAAGATGCATGTCTTCGTGTTTGGAAAATAACTCCACAGTGACGGATATGATATTGACAATCATTAAGGAGACTAGAGGTTAGAAGTAAGAGCTTTGGTAATCTTGCAGTGTTATATGAGGTTTTTGTTTGGTAAGGTTTGTCACACACTTGCTTTGGAAACAGAACCAGGAAAAGAATGCGAGGAAAAGAACAAGAAACAATCCGCTCCCAGTGGGATCTGTCCATTTTGTGTTCAGCTTGTGTTTTGACTGTAAGGGTGACTTGTTTGTGATGTGATGTGATTTTCAAGCATTAGTTTCTTTAGACAGCAGTTTCTCTTGTTGATGGTCTTACTGCGATGATGTTGGCAAAAACCGTCTAAGAATGGTTTTTCTGTGTGTGAACGGTTCTGGAGTCAAGTGAGGTGTTGAACAGAGCGTGCTGCATGAATATAAGTATTATGAGTATTGCTCGCAAGTGATTGCTGGAGGGTAAAAGACAGTTTTTTTATCTGATCTGTCATCCAAAATGTTTACTTGTTATAAGAGCATCTTTAGGAGAGATACTAAAAAAACACCAAATATTTGAACCAAACCAGATGCCAAACCAACACCAAATAACTCCTGAAGAAACATCAAATATTATACCAAACCATGCACAGAAAAACCGCTGGCAAGAGACCAAGCCCAAGTCTATGCAGTTTTCGTAAACCATGACATATCAAAATTTGGTGTTCGAAGCACAACGAGACAGAGGCCAAAACTAACACCAAAGCCCACGCGGTGTTTGTAAAACTGCGCGGTTTATCCAAAGCCGTGAGAGAGATTTGATACAGCATCAAAACAAATACCAAATTTTCGCCGATTTAGTGTTTGCTTTGGTATTTTTTTTCGTATTTTTATCAACATATGTCTCTCTTGAAAATGAAAAACACTAAATTATTGATAATTTGGTGTTTGATGCTAGGATAGTGTCTCACCTAAAGATGCTCTAAATTCTCTATGTTATAACTAGATAATTATTATTTTGCGGTATCATTTCTCCGGATTTTACACACTTTCTTTCTCTAACACCAGAAAACCGCTTCTGCTGTCGAGTTTTCTGTTGGAATTTCACCATTAGCCTTTCCTTGTGATTATTGATTTTCTTACCATAAAAAAAAAAATGATTATTGATTTTCTTGGCAATTGATATATACTTCGTCAGTTCGTCTAGACGGGAATAATAAACGCCCAGTTACCCAAAAAAGTTACACGCCTTGGAATGAATCTTTCCGCACTTTGTAAGGACACTTGCCTCTCTCTCTCTCTTGCAAAACAAACCCATACATAATAACTAAAAACAATGAAACATTATCATCCTCTCTTTTCATTGTTTTTATATACACACACCTGCATAATACATCAAAGGTGACAGACGCCAGAGCATAGCATGTCCAACGTGGGATTCATCGTAGGTTGTAATACGGCAGACATACATCTTTACCAACTTCCCCGCTTCGTCTAGAGACACGAACAGTTCCTTTTGCCAGTGAATAACACTTACCTATTCTAGCCGTCATCATATTCCTAAAAACTAGGGTTGGAAATGGTACGGGATCCGACCATATCCGAATCTATTTTAACGGATATGGTTTCAATGTTTGTGACTAGAATCCGACCCAAATATCAAAAAATCCGAATCATTTTAACAAGAATTATATTTTGATGCCTAAAAATAAATTTATATCTTACATTTATATATGAAAATTATTAAAATAATATATTTTTGTTGGTATTTTTTTTTAAAATTGATATAGATATCCGAAATCTGACCCGAATCTAGATGGATCCAAATATAGTAAAAAATTTTGAGTGAAAATCCGACCCGAATCCGCTCCATTTCCATCCCTACTAAAAACGCCAACTCCTTCTATGTATGGGCCTTCGTGCAAAATACAAGGCCCAGGTCCAGAGACCAAAAAGCGCGCGAAATGTACTAACGGTTCAAATGAATTTCGCGGCAAAACTTCAAAAAAAAAAAAAAAAAAAACATTTGAGCGATATTTTTGCACTCTTTTTCCGAACCGAAACCATAGCAAAAAAGAAAATGGGTATTCAGAATCTTCTGAGATTCATGAAACCGTTTATCCAACCTGTTCACATCAAGAAATATGGCGGCAAGCGTGTAAGTTGTTCTCAAATAATATTTCTCTATCATTTTTTCAAATGGTCTCATTTATTATTTACATTTGCTTGTTAAGGTTGGAATCGACGCTTATTCTTGGCTTCACAAAGGAGCTTATTCATGTAGCTTGGAGCTTTGTGTGGACTCAAAGAGTGAAAAGAAATTGCAATATTTGCGCTACTTTATGCATAGACTCAATCTGCTTCGTCACCATAAAATAATCCCCGTTGTTGTTTTTGATGGTGGAAATATCCCTTGCAAAGCCGACACTGAAGTCGATCGCAGAAGGTAAAGCTTTTGCTGGTTTAAAATGATTCAATTTTATAATGTTGGTGGTTTTGTGGATGTAGGAAGAGAGAAAGTAATCTTGCTTTGGCAAGAGAACAACTCAAGCAGGGGAATGTTAATGCCGCCACCGAGCTTTTCCAAGTAAGTAACATTATATTACTCACTCCCTTGGATGATATTTAGTTATGTGTTTGGTTCTAAGTTGTTGTTTTTTTTACCCGTATGTAGAGAGCAGTGTCTATTACTCCATCCATGGCGCATCAACTAATACAGGTAATGCTAGATCATAATACATTGTTTACTAATTAGTATCCCTGCTTTGTCAGATTCTAATGTCATGAATTTCAGATCCTGAGGTCGGAGAACATTGAATTTGTAGTTGCTCCATATGAAGCTGATGCACAGTTGGCACACTTGTCAAATCTTGAAGCAGAACAAGGCGGGATTGCAGCCGTCATTACAGAAGATAGTGATCTAATGGCATATGGGTGCCAATCAGTGAGTTCTGCATATTTCATTTTACTGTTGAATGGTGGTTCTAGAAATATCTTTTACATCAAGCTGAAGTCTTCTTTGATTGCGTGTTGTTTGCCACCATAGGTCATCTTTAAGATGGATCGATATGGTAATGGTGAAGAGATTGTGCTGGACAAGGTTTTCCATCCTGTGGCTTCCACTCAAGAAAAGAAACCACCCAAGGACTTCATACCTTCCTTCCAGAATTTTAATGAAGAACTCTTCACAGGTTATCAATTCTTTTTGCAATTACGCTATCTTATCATTTTATCCTAAAGCACCAATCTTTTCTTCCAATATATGCACACCTATGTTTAATTACAATTACGATTAGAGAAATATAGGTTTTTGGTTTTTGTTCTTTTGGCTCCCAAGTTAATTATCACTTGCTGTTTTCTTAACCACACTATGATATTTCAACAGGCATGTGTGTATTAGCTGGTTGTGATTTTCTTCCCTCAATTACTGGAATTGGAATTAGACGAGCTTATACTTTGGTTTCAAAGTATAGAAACTTAGACAGGGTAAGTCTGGTATCTAACTGCTTGTACATAAAGTCAGTTGACTCTTATACATGCCATCTGATTTTCAAGTCCCATAATGACCAGTGACTCTTCTAAACTATGAACTTGAAAATAGTGAACAATGACATTTTCCTAAATTTAACCAAAAAAAAAAAAACCAAAAAAAATAAAATCACAAGGCTATAGCCTCAGAACAGATTTCAATGGGTCACTCCTCAGTTAGTGAGGTTATGCTCAGGTTTGGTCCTAGGATACAAGACACTTAAATGTACAGATTTTCTTTTAATACTCTTCTTAGATCAAGTTTAACACAAGACCAAAATTGGAAAAAAGGTATTGGTCTTCCACACCAACAATATTTTGTGCAGAATCAGATGACTCTAGGAATATACCTTTTAGCTCATTAAACTGCAAGCCCCTTGCTGCATCTAGGATCTTTGTTGGCTTGCATCATGTGAATGTTCTTTTAAAGATATTGGAAACTTCTGATAGAGTGGCGTTCCCCAGGTTCTGGCAGTATTGAAGTTTGAGAAGCGCAATCAAATGCCAGAGGACTATGCACAGTCTTTCAAAAAAGCAGTTGCAGTTTTTCATCATGCTAGAATGTTAGTTGAAATTGTTAATCTACAATCTCAATCCCTAGATATATCTGCCTTCTAATTACTATGTTCTACGCAGATATGATGCTAGCAGTAAGACAATCAAACCCATGAAGCCTCTGCAGGAAGAGCTTCTGAAGTCTTTAGACGGAGACTTGGATTTCCTGGGACCGTATCCTTCTAATTATAGATGTTTTTAATGTTGTGCTTAAACAAGTATACAGTCACTTCAATGCTATGCCTGAAGCAAAGAAAGTGGCATCTTTAATTAGTGATACTGTTGGATGAATCAATTTTCATCTACCCAGGGAGTTTTTCTTTCCCGATTCAAACTTTCTCCACATTGCCATTTTCTCTTGGTTAGCACTTACTGCAGTCCACGACACCATGTAGCTCTTTCCTGTGGTGGCTCTTACTAGTCCATTAGCTCCTTCACTATGGCGTTAAGTTTGCCTTCTGTTTCATTTTAAGAGTAGTCCTTCCTACAGGTCTATTGACGAATTTGATAACAAATGTGACCAGACACTACACCAAACACCTAAATAATAGCAGTAAATACAAATTTGATATTAAACTACTTTCTTAGAACAAAACGTTGCAACACATGGTAACATGGAATTACAATGTTTTGTTTTGGTACAAAATTATTGTTTTATATTAAGTTCTTAATATTGTCCATTTGTATTCAATGCAAGACTGCTACCAAATTGTTCTCCTTAACCAGTTATAACCAATCTCAGGGAAATACCCTCGTCAATCGCAATTGCCATTGCTGTTGGTCGCTTGGATCCAACTACTATGGAAGCTTTTGATCACTTCCCTAAAGTTGAAATGAATCTTAATTTGATTATTCAAAAGCCTAACCAGTACCTAAGAGCTGATACTGAAACCCAGGAGCTGTCTCTGGAAGGAAGTTGCTTCACTGTATTTTCTTCCTCTAAAGCAAGAGAAGACAAGATAGAAGGTAAGAGTTATAAAACTTTCACTGAAGCATACATGAAACATTTTTTTCACTCTGAATATTTATGCCTTCCAACTTGGTTAAGAAAAATTTCAACTCTGCAAGTTTCAATTAACAAGTTGGTTGTCTTGTTTGTGCCTCTGTGTGTATAACAAATCCTCATAGCTTTTATGACCATCAACAGTTAAGCTGCAGAACACGATTGCTGAGAAGAAATACTTGAATGAAGCCTTTGCGCTCCAAAAGCTAGTAGTGCCTCAACCCCTCCATAAATGTCACAAAACAGTGGATAAAAAGGATTTTCCAGACAACAATCCATTCAAGAAAAGAAAGCTAAATGACGTATGTTTGGATGAAGGACAAAGCGTTACAGAGCAGATTTCAGTGGTGACCAATGTAAAAAATTCAGATGAATTTTTGTGTTTGCTGCGCGAGTCTCAAGAGAGTGTAAGTTCTAAGCCTATAATTAATATTACTGAGGTGAGTGATGATCAATTATCAGATGAAATCCCATGCACGACGCCAGAGCCTCACTTGACTGTGAATCTCAAGTCTACTAAGAAAAAAAATGTTCGAAAAGTGATAGAGAAAAAAGAATCAAAACTGAAACAAAGGAACACACGTAAGACAACAGAGAGTACAAAAGGCAGTATACTTGAGTTCTTCACGCGATTGTAATCTACCTTTCCATTGGTCTTTAAAATTTAAATTGTTTTCTATTTATGGAGGGTGGAATGGTCTTGCTGTTCTCCCTGTCCATTGGCGTTAAGACAATTTTTAGTTTTGTACCTCAGCAAGCTAACAAACTATTGCTGATTTTGTCAAAAATATGGTAGTTTGGACTTTGGGTTTAAAGGTGTTTTAGTATGTTTACTGGCAACACCGCGAGGCAGACTACATGCCTACATTGCACATTTGCAGCAACAGAATGTTGGATGCTGTGGTATTTCACATATATACCTTCATCTTTTGTCATTAAGAAAAAACGAAAACGCTACATAGTTCATAACTGCACACAATACGTGAAGTTTATTTTGCATTCTGATTTTATATCAAGCAGGGGCCTGTAATTATACATTGAACTATTAAAATGCTTGTTGATTGATTCATGAACAAGCTTACATTGCCTTGCGACTTGAAGTTGGGACCATTGTAAAATTTGACTCCCAATCCTCCACATTCAGTGGAATATACTATTACACGATAAATAGGTTTTTGTTGAAGAACGAGAATCTGGAAATCCAGAAAATCCGAAACGTGTCGAGTAGCATAATTTAAGTGCAGGTCGACTATCACTCAAACTGGGTGTGGAGCTAACGACACTAAGTGTCTTAAGTATGTAATAGCTAGAACTGCGGACACTGGACAGTGGACTCTCAAAGTCTAGTCTCGACTGTGAATGAGTGATGAATTTACCTGGGTATTCAGCTAATTCAGTGTCTGCTGCTTTAAATTTTAACTTAAACAAGTTGAGTTCTTTTCCCAAGGTTTGGAAAACAAATAAGATAGGACGTGGCCCGTGGGAGGGAAACAAGTCAACAACTGTTGTTAGTTAAGCCATAGATTTTTTCTGAATGGCTTCGAAGCATGTGAAATTGCACGAATTGCGATTACTGTCTAATGTCTATCTGATTCTTATTTCTGAAGAATTGCGTGCATTCCGTGTGCAGTTGTGAGTTCTTATACTTCGAAGTATGAACTTGGAAATTTTTTTTGGCTCACCTATCGATGATTGAATTTGAAATTTTGAATCCAAGTCAAGTTGCAAGTTTTGAGCCATGACATCTCTAACGGTCCATTGAATAAACTATACAAATCCCGTGATTGCAAGAGATGTCAGACAGCCTAATAGCAGAACCGAAGAAGCAGCAAGCTGCCCTCTAAATATCTGTATTAGAAAACATTGATTTGAATATTTCAAAAATAGCAGTGACTTTTAGAGCGTAAGAGCCTCCGTCTTAAAAGTGCTTCCATATTCGAGAGAGTTGGGACCATACCACACGTTTCTCAACAGCCATGCTACTGCTACTTGAAAAAAAATATGAAGTTGGTAAGTGGTAAAAGGATGAAGTCAATGCCTATTTGGTGAAGGTGATGAATAAACAAACATGTCACATGTCATCTTTTCAATGTATACTCAGCTAAAATAGTACTTGATTGTTGAAAATTTTACTAGCTTCCTGTCTAGTCGGGGGATACTCGATGCAGACTTTGGCCGAATGAAGTAGCGAGAACAAGGATCAATTAAGTACGGATCTCATATCAATATCATATAGTCCACTCCATTGCAATATATACTTGAGACAACGTTGAAATATACCACTCTAAAAAAAAATTGTATCATTTTTTTTTTAAATTCTCGGATTTAGCCAGATTGGCATTGTTAAGCTGATGAAAGCGTGCTACAGCACTGAACCTGACACATATTTTTCAAACGATGACAGCTAATCAAATTAACACTCGTTTACTTAATCTGCCTAATACACCATAAAATACTCTTATGTCATCCAAACCTATATGAAAATAGAGAGCATATAATCAAACTCCGAAACATCGCAACAAATTAGAAAACTCTTTAAAGGTGTTTAGATTTAGTAGTTTGAGAACTTAAACAAAAAATGGATTCCGCTCGTACAACTGGTTCTCTTTACACTAGACTCTTCTTCCTTTTCCTCCTAGTGTCTTCCAATCTCCTCACTTTCTTCCTCTCTTCCTTCTCATCTTGCTCTTTCAATTATACCCCCACTGCTGCCACCACCTCCACCATTTTAGTAAGTGATGGTGCCGCTGACGATTCACCCACTACTACCCACCTTGCATCTGAATTCCTTGCCTTCACATCACCACAGCCACTCCCATTTGGGTACAGCGCCAACTTTGACTCTGATACTATGCATCCTCCCGTTGGTCATCCATGCACTCTCTTCAAAGATGATCTAGAGCAGTACATGTCATACGATGTTAACGGTTCTTGTCCTGAGGACGAACTCCTAGCTCAAAAGCTCCTCCTCAAGGGCTGTGAACCTCTTCCTCGCCGTCGTTGTCGCCCTGCAGCTTCTCCTCACTATATTGAACCTTTTCCACTTCCCCTCAGCCTATGGTCTATTCCCTCTGATAACTCCGTTGTGTGGACTGCTTATTCATGCAAGAATTACGACTGCCTTGTTAACAGAATACGCAATCAGAAGGGGTTTGATGACTGTAAGGACTGCTTTGATCTTAACAGTAGAGAGAAGACTCGGTGGAAAAGCAGTGGAGGATTAGACTTTTCCATGGATGAGGTACTCGCAAGCAAAAGGCCTGGCACAGTGCGAATTGGGCTCGACATTGGAGGTAATGTTGAGTTTGTATTTACAAAAGCTATTCAATAAACCAATTTCGATTAGTATTTCCTTCTCAAACTGCATTTCTATCAAAGATATAAGTTTTGTTTGACAAATCCTTGTTCAACAGGTGGCTCTGGAACATTCGCAGTGAGGATGATGGAGAGGAACATAACAATCGTAACGACATCTATGAACTTTAACGGTCCCTTCAACAACTTCATAGCTTCAAGAGGAGTCATACCCTTGTATGTGAGCATCTCTCAGAGACTCCCCTTCTTCGATAACACGCTGGACATTGTGCACTCAATGCATGTTATGAGTAATTGGATTCCTACAAAGATACTGCACTTCTTGTTGTTTGATATCTACAGAGTGCTTAGACCTGGTGGGTTATTTTGGTTAGACCATTTCTTCTGTGTGGATAAGCAGTTGGACGTCTATGTGCCTCTGATCGAGGGTATTGGGTTCACGAAGGTGAAATGGGTGATTGGAAGAAAGCTTGACAGAGGACCAGAGATGGGGGAGATGTACATATCGGCACTTTTAGAGAAGCCTTTGAAGAATTCGTCATGATATTGAAATTTTCTACTTCTTTCTTCGTGTTTTGACTAAAAAAGGAATTCTTCCTTCAACCTCCATCTAAATCGAGTCAATCTTACAGCTATAATGCTCAACAGAACAGCAGGATACAATGAGAGTTCTGAGAAATTACAAGAAAAAATAGATTTTGAGGAAACTGAGAATTTTGTCAGTGAAGCAGTATATTTGGAGCAAAATCTAAATGCTTAGCAATAATTGGAAGTCCAAATATAAACAAGATTCAACTTATTTTGGTCTTTTCCTTTTGTTCCGGTTTAAAGATCTCTGTTTTCTGTGCTTTGTTTTTCTTTTCCCGGATAGATAAATAAGACGATTTTTTGCAGTGGTCATAAGCCATCATCCCATCAGTGTTGTTTCTGTAACTCTAAACTTTTGGCATCTTAGATTACCCTTCTTTAATAGCACCAACGGACTTGAGCCTCGGAAAACATTTTGATCTCTTAATCAAACAGATACCCTTTATATGGAAAAATCACCTCGGGTTTGACTATTTCCTTGTAAAGCTCCAGTGACTATGTAACGCTTAATAAATCTATTATGTTTCTTCGGATCCTTAAGAGTATGGCACTGGTTGCTTGTGAGCCCAGGTTTTGGTAAGTCTAGTTGATTCAAACAAAATGTGTTATTTATATACACCCCAGAGAGAGAGAGCGAGTTTTTGTCATAAAAGATCAGCCAATTCAGGTATAGCAAAGTCAAAGCAAAGTTTATATACAAATTGGTACAGCCGAAACATTTGTGAATACAAGATTTGATCAACAAAACTCCAAAGGTCATGCAAGTACATTTAACATAGAATTACCTCAACTGGCCTGATAAAGATCCCAAGTGCATCACATTTGTTACCTAAGTACGAGTCCCAGCTTCATGAAAGTTCATGTCATCCAGCATTTCAACAACAGGAGCATACTGCAAAAGTTTATGGGGCCAAATCTCAATGCGTCTTACCATATAGAATAAAAATACACCAAAAAAAATAAAAATAAATAAACAAATTAAACCAAATCATACTGACTTCGTCATCTTCACCATAAAAGTCACACGCTGCACTATTTTGCTGGAAGTCCCACCCTAAAGTTGTCTCAAGTAGTTCTCTGAGTTTCCTGGTCTGTGACAGCAAACCTACCAGTTAATATGCATCACATAGAGAACCAGAATCAACAATGATTATGGTAACAAATCCAAACTACAGTTGTGAGAATTAAAACTGGTGTTTTTTACTGCATGTCACCTCACACAGATGATTTTTAAATGAAACCAAAAGTCACCATTGTTAAATTTGTGGGTTGTCCTTGTTTTTTCACTCAACATTCGCATACCACATACAAATACATTGTCCAAATGTAAATTTCTTCCTAATAGGGTAGTTTGACAGAGAGGAATTACACCAGTTTGTTCTTCACTGTATGATGTATAAAACATAAACTTCACAGATCTCTATCTTTACAACCTTTACACCTTAAATCATGAAAAAAACTATTACTAAACATGAGTTAGTCAACAATTGGTCCTTTAACTCTCCCTCAATACTTTTTTTTTCGGTCGTGAATCCAACTGATGAAAAACTTGTTTATCTTTTCATAGAACTCAATAAATCCACACACCTTTGTGAGGAATTTAAGTGAAATTGGAATATCCAAAATGTACAATTGCCAGTTACTTGCTTTCAGTTTTTTGTATGATATATTATACGGTCTAATATACTTGATTTTAGCAGAAAAGATCAACATTTCCTCATAGTTCAAAAGACCATTGTAATTTCATTAGGGGAAGTACGAGAGAGTGAGCAACAATTGGACAAGCATAAACAAACAGAAGGTAAGATTATCACACGCTAAACGAAACTTAAAGCTTATTGGTATTTCTCTTCTATAGGTTGCATACTCAATGACCTAGATATCCAATTAGTCAAAGCTCAAGAGAAAGTCTTAGTAAAAGAAGATGGATTCTACTTGTTAAGAATGAGTTACAGAAAAGTACAAACCCATGATAAAAGATCTCCATCAACAACTGAAGCTTCTAGCACCAACAGAAAGAACTCCTGCACCACAATGGCACATACATATTAAAACACCAAATTGATTATATACCAAGCCCTGAACTATATATACAACTCTCAAACACAGAAGCAAATACTTAAATAGAACATCATATTTCCCACACTGTTACCTTGCAAAGATGGTGCAAAAAATTGTCCTTAGAAAACCATGAATCATCCAGAAAAAACACTGTCCCTTTTTCATGGCCACTTATGCTTGTATGATCATTTTGAAGCCCAAACTTCATTTGGTGGTAGATGACTTTAACAAACTGCAACCATAGACATGTGCAGAGAAACAGAAAAGGTATTTAACAGGTTGTTGGAGAACACCAGCTGTAACTTGTGAATGACAAATTTAAGCATGCATATGCATAGGAAGTAAGAAAACGGTTTCACGGGTGTCCAAGACACCAAGTGTGACATGCTAATGTTTTGTTACAGCATGAGTATAACATACTGCATACATTTATTAATATTATAATATGTTGACAACCAGAAGCGAAATATTCTTTGCTTAAGTCAATCACTTACTGCTTCTAAAACTGCTTTATTAATAAGAATATTCTAATTCTCGTGACAGGAACTTTCAACATAACATAGCACTGGATAGTGTATACTATTACCTTTGTGAAAAGATGACTCCTTGTAGAAAAAGGCTGCAAAGAAAATATCACATGCTCAGGTAAATAATACACAAATAGTTAAAGTTTGAGATGGAACACATGCAATACATATTGCACCCATCTTTTCGCATACATGAACTCAAGGATGGTATTTGGAAGAAACTACAGAAAGGTCATTATTGATGATACAGGCAATATACCCAGCTCACAGTCACAAATTCCATCGAATTTTGCTAACAGAGATCCTCCGAAACCTCCCAAATTTTTATTCAAACTATATGTTCTAATCCTATCCATGGTTTCTCATGACCAATATAATTACAACTTACAACTGAAAAGGCGAAAAAGTTCTGCTAACTAAAGCTGTCCTTGAATATATTTCAGAAACATCAGGATGGAAGATCTCTGAAGAAAGAATTTCTCACTTCTATTAATTAATTATATAAAAGTCATACTTCTATCAATTAATGTATATAAAAGTAGTATAGATATCAAAAAATTGGTATTACTTGAGATAAGCAGGCATTTTTCCAGATTGAACAAGACTTACCGCTTCTGTACAGCTGAATAAAAGGGTAACTATGGCTTTCCACTGAAGAAATGCCTGAAGTGATTGCCCCATCTGCAAATTTTTGGATGTCAGAAAAGATAAAGTGATACTAATCACCATTCATAAGATGTATATTTGGTCCAAGCATACCAAAAAAGCAACAAATGCAAATTGTAGCTCTCCCAAAAGCAAATCTTCCACACCTCCATAATGCTTTGTCAGTATGGTTTCCAATAGCTGCGTCTGGAAAAAGAAAAGAATAACCACTCGAATCAGAAATAAAAAAATCATGGTTTTAAGTGTTTTACAAAAATTTTGTAAAGAAAATTGCCAATACAAGAAATGTTCATAAAATACCTTCAGATGTGTATATAGCTATAACTTACTTTGTCAAGGTTCAACGAAGTAAGTTCTTCTCCACTAATTCCCTTACGCTTGACATCACGGGGAATTGGTGTATAGTAGCAATTCCGGTTGTTGACTTTCTCAGAGGATTTTGAGAACTTGCTATTCCTCAGTTGCTCTACCAAAGCTTTCTCCATAGCTGTCTTATGAACGGTATCAGCAAGTTCAGATTCATGAGTGACTGTTATTTCCCCTCCAATTGGTTCTGTCAATGAAAGAACATAATTAATAAGATAAAGTGATAAACACTGACAGAATTGTACAACGACTGAGAAAACCTTAATTGACTATTTTGCTCTTAAAAGATAAAATTCAATTTAAGCATGTAACATTAAGGTATAAAGGGATCTACTATTACTACCATATTTGCACTATATGAAATTGAATTGCATGGCCAACTATCGTTCAAAGTGTGAACTGTGAGCAAGGAAGGACACTAAAGTTGCCAAATAACATACCAATGCGCTCAATGGTGCTCTTCGTTATGTAATTAAACATATTCTTCCAGTCACCAAAGTGATTCAAAGCATAAGGCCCAAGGTGGCTATCAAACTTAAAGTTCTTTACTGCTGTCCAGTATCTCTCTTCCTAAGATAGAAAGTCACATTATAATGGTTACAATCAAAGGAATCATGTCATAAAATCCTCTAGAGATACCACTGTCAATACAAAAACACACTGTTTAGCAAGCACAATCGTGTTCAAAATACAAATTCTAATGCACTGTTTAGAAAACACAATTGGGTTCCGAAATATACTTCGAATGCTTGCATTAGAATCTGTATTTTGTTTTAAATAAATCATGATACAGTCATATCTTTCTGCTTTTGATGAATTACACATACACATCAATGAAAAGAAATTAACATGCATCAAAGTTCCCAACTATTACAAACCTCTTCTTCTAACACTTTCACTAACCGCTCTTCTTGTTGATCCCATTTACGTACAATTACCTGTTGCAGATATTGCAAGTCAGTTTAAATCCACTCCAGATGAACCAAATACTACTCGAATAATACACTAGATAGTTCTTCAATGTGAATACTGATTACAGGTTTTGGACTCAACCAAATGAAAATAGAGTTGTAAACAGCATTTGATGACAAGAACGAAACAAGGAATGAGACTGTGCCATGTTACCTGTGAAGGATAAGTGTAAATGAAGAAGCCCACTATTGGTGAAAACTCACTGCCATCCCTGCACCCAACTATACTTAAATTTCTCATGCAAAAACTGATCTTTATCAATGTAAACAAAAACAAGAAAAAAGGCCTAACCTGGTTGAGGAACTGTAATACACAAAGTGAGGACCAGGTGGAATCATCTTTACGCCTTTAAAATTAGGCCCAGTTGAAAAAACCTACAATTGAAAAAATAAAAATAATTACTTGAAACCCTAATATATAAAATTAGGGGAGAGGTGTTAAATAAAAAAAAAATAAAAAAAAAAAAAAATATTACCTGAGTATCAATGCCAAAGAGTGTGAACTGAGGTACATCTAGTAGTAAAAGTGTTCCTCCTTTTTTTACTAGCTCTCGTGCTGTTTCCACATCCATTTTTTCTTCTGCTTATTTCTGTGAATGGCGGGAGAACATAATAAGTAGACCATGTCTAGAATCTTCTCATGGACTATTGCTTAAATCCCACCGGACCCTTCTGGACCTTCTTTTATAGACTAGTACTAGGCAGTGGCAATTACGCAAATATTTGCAAAAAAATGAGGGCAATGTCTCAATTTCAAAAAGAAGAGTCAGTTTTTTGGGCAGTGGTAATATTGTAAATATTTGCAAAACTTAGGATAATATGCTAAATCAAGAGAGAAACGTCTAAATTTTACCGGTCACATACCAGTCTTACCTTTCCACTATCTTTTACTGATCTACCTTTTAATACGCCACGTGAATAACCAAACATTGGGCAGTGGCAGTTCCGTAATTGTTTGCAAAAAGGAGGGTAATATCTCAATTCTAAAAAGAGGAGTCTACGTGAAACGTCTAAATTTTACTGGTCAAATACCGGTCTTACCCTTTCATAACATATCTTATTACGAAATTACTTTTTAATAATAATTGTAATAACAAAACTTGTTCAGGGGTATAACCGGAAAAAGGCACTATTCACCGAACCAAACTTTTTAAAGTAGTTAGATAACATATCTTATTACAATATTACATATCTACTTTTTAATAATAATTGTAATAACCAAATATGTTCATGAGTATAAGCGGAAAATTTCACTGTTCACATAGTTTTTCTAGTTAGATAGAGAGGGAGGAATGGAGATTGAGAGTGCAGAGAAAGAGAAAGGGATGAAGAGAAGAAATGAGAACACACATAAACCAACCAAACGCATTTTTGTCATAAACCAACCAAACATATATTGGTCACTTGACTAACCGGGCTTGGCTTTGCGTTTTTCTTAAGCTAGTACAGCTGTACAGTATTTATTTTCACGCGGTGTATATTTCCATATGTGTTTTGTTGAACTACTGGCCTTACATTCACCTATGTCTATCAAGGTTCATGGTTCAAACTTTTTTGTCCAAGTATTAATCTTTTAATTAAATGGTTTTTTCATTCTAGACAAGTGGAGATGTTTGCAGACTTGTAAGCTTTTCTCTAACTGTTCCACGCTCAGGTTGGTCTTAGTTGAGTCATTGTTCCTGATTAACGTGAAGTTTTGGACTCTCCAAACTTGTAAGCTATTTTTAAACCAAGGTTGAACAACTTCCGTCCAAGGAATCTGTAAGCATTTCTAAAACGAAGTTTTTTTCAAGATAAAATAAAGCCACCGTGTAAGACACTGTTCTCATTTTGGTATAAGTTTTATCATTATAAAACATATATTTCCTTGATTGCTTTTGGTATATGTATTTTCAGTTTTTGCCTTTCAATGCTTTTTGCAGTGATACAAGTCCTTTTTGGGACGCTGGATAACTACAAGAAGTCGAGAATGGCGGAGAAAATCTCTTGAATACTCATGGGCCACTGATTTGAAACCTCGACCACTATATATATATCTCTACACTATATCATAGCCGGATATTTAGGAGAAAAATTTCAAAGCTTATATCCAATAGCATATGTTAAAGTATAACATGCTATTTTGGATATTAATCATCATGGATTTATTTTATGATTTTATTGGTAAATTTTTACCAAGACATTAATGGGTTAATTATTCTTAATCAATATCCATCTTTTTAAATAATTTACCAAAACTTCGCGACTTTATTGAAATTAAATTAATTTTATATTATTTAAAATAATTTAGAAAACCTTATTCATATGATATTAACCCATGAATGCATTATATTCAACCCCTTTAATGTTTTATATTATTTTTAGATTATAACTAGAATTCAAAAAAACAATCATATCTTCCTAAACCTAATTTAGATGTTAGAGTAAGGTTATGGATGTTTAAAAGATTTGAAAAACACCGATCGAGTAGTTTTTATTAATGGACCATATATGCCTAACATCCGCCTTTTACTAATCAATGAACATTACTGGTTGATTTGATCTGCCAGATTGAACAACCGAATGATGCCAAAAGTCTGAGTGTCTTAGAATGTTATTCGGCTCTTAAACCTGACTTAGTCCCACATAGAAGAGGTGTGATATTTGTAAGGCATAGATGGATGTACTAAAGGTAATGCCAAATATTGAGATACATACTTACCTGGACGGGGTCAATGGGCGATCAGGAAGGTCTATGGCCAGGTTAGTTAGGTTGACCTCCATTGCACTCAGGGTGGTTTGCTGGCCCAAGATATCTCCATAGTTGGATAATCTACGTCATAATTTTGTTGTCCAAAATGGGTCAAAATTGGCGCGGCCCTGCAAATCTGATTTTCAAATTTTTGTGGCACTAACTGCCAGTCTAAGGTGCGTGCCGAAAATGATGTGCTAATCTTAGTATTTGTTTACACGGAACGCGTTCTAGCTGCAAATATGATTTAAAGCATGTCTTTAAAGTAGATATATATCTGAATCAAGCTATGTGAGTTAAAGGTTAAACATCGATGATCTGGCTGCAGCTTGAGAACTGCTTTTTCGAAGGCGCACTAAAAGAAGTCCCACTGGAATATTTTGTACTTGGCTCCGCTGGAATATTTGTACTTGGCTTATTAAATCCACCATGATCGAAATCATTGAAGTCCATGTCAAAGTTATACATTTACTGATCAAAAAATAAAAATTGATACATTTTGAAACCAACAAAAGGCCAGGCAGGTTTTAGTTCGGTCTTTCACGTTAGTAGGAATCAGTCTTGAATCTTGTATATATATATATATATATCGCGGTGTGTATTTCCCACGCGGGGGTTAATTGTTAAGCTAACTCTGTACGTGCTTATTTCCTACGCTACCTGGTCCTATAAATAAAAGGGTCCAGAAAGTAAATTGATTCGAGCGGACGAACATGAAGAAAAAGGTATGTATCGAATTCTTTTGAGTTCTGGAGATTTTCTTTTGATAAGTGTAGTGCTTAATTTTACTTGCTTAGAAGTCAGAACCTTAAATTCATCTGTGTTTTGTTTGAACTAGCTTTGGTTCTTGTTTGTATGTATGTGTGTGTGTTTTATCAACTTCTTCGATCATATTTCTATGGCCTTCACGGTTCAAACTTTTCAGTATTTATTCGTCCAAGTATCTAATCTTTTGTCTAAATATTTTTCATGGACCTATTTCATTCTAGACGAAGGTTTTTTATGATAAATCACACGCCTTGTATTTTTGGTATTTTTATGTTTGTGTTTTGCTTTTTTTTTTAATGTTTTTTTATTGTGATACGAGTCCTTTTAGGGACGGTGGAAAAGGATTTTATTAACACGACCTTACGAATGGGAAAGCGTTATAAAGAGGATGAGGACATGAAAGAGAACAGAAACCAAAGAACGATCCTTGTGATTCCTCAAGTCTTGAATTGTTGGCCCCTGTATTGGACATTTTCTTTCTGGCTACTTCTTGTTTTTCGAGTCATAACACTGCCTTTCCTTTCTTCACTTTCGCTTTCTAAGTAAGTGTTTCCATTTCTTTTAACAGTTTTCTAGTTTTTACTCTCTCAAAACTTAGGCCAATTAGCTTTACCTCCATAATTATTTCATCTAAATGTTTACCCCCAGATCACACCACATCCTTATTAGCAATTTGGGATACGACAAAAATTTGGTATGAGAATAATTCAAAAATTATTCGGCGACTCAAAAAAACGGTACGGTCAAAAATTTGCAATACGACAATTATACGGTGTTTAATTAATACGTGTTTTAAACGTTTTGTTGCAAAAATTCGGAAGTAAAAAATTCGTGATATTATGTTAGTAAATATTAATAATAGTTGTCATTCTTTACAACATAACAAACATATTCAAGCAATTTAGCTACGAAAACATTGTTATTGGATTGAAATTACAATTCAAACTTCAAAATACACATACCATGACATGACAATTTAAACATTATCCAAAAAATATAAAAGTAAAATTTTTGGATTAATTTATCACTAAAAATGTAAGAGTGGGGCACTAAAAGTAAGAGTGAGGATATAAAATACATAAAAAATAACAAAAGCGCAACTGAATTTTCATTTATTTATTTTTTGGAGCCAAATTTTTGAAAAATTCACCAAAAATTGAATTATTCATTTCAAAGCAAAAAATCGCGAATTATTCCGAATCTTTGAAACATTCGGAAGTATTATACATATTTCCTTTCAAAAATTCGATTCGCAAATAATTCAGCGAATTGCTAACAAGGCTTACTATCGGCTATGTAGTCGTGTACCTGTACTATTCACAAACTCGAAAGTTCTTCTTAATTACATTGGTGGCAGTTGCTTTCCTGCTGCTTAGCATTGACGTTCTAGTGACTCTCAAAAGATATCACAATCTGAACTAGAGACATCAATTTGTTGGGGTTTTTGGGACCGTTATATCTGTGTTGAGATATCTGTCTCCGCTTTACAGCTTGGTAACAAATGTTCAACTTTCACCGCATTGTATTTTCTTGTATATATCTTGTGGTCTATGTGTATAGTACGTGTTATAATTTGTTTTTTTTGGGCAGCGTGAAGTAATAAAGACAAGATGCTTATTATCAATGCCACTCTACCCAACCGTATTCATGTAATCATATTTGCGTCAAGGGTTCTTTCTCTCGTTTATGGAATTCGATTGGATGACACTTTCTTGAAGGTAGTCAATATAAAATTGGGTGTCTTTTTGTTATTTAATACGTTCTATACTTAGTCAATTATTAGTAAGTTTTTTAGATAATAAGGATAGGCAGAGTAATTTTCTATGGTGTAAAATTGCTCTTTCTTCAATCAATTCTGTGGTCTATATAACATTTGTTTATTGTAACATCATAGATGGATATAGGTGGGTGCATGTAGGGGTGGTCGCACCTCCTGAAATTAGAAAATATCCACTACAACATAATCAATTGTCTAGAAAAAATTTCAAATTATAAAGACTCGCACCCCTAATTTTTTTAGCAAACTTCCACTACCACACTCTTAAAATTTTCACAACTAGAGTGAAAATATAATTAACAAAAAAAAATAGTATAAAAAAAAATAATAAAAAACATTCCAATAAACCAACGTTTTTTTAAATTTTCTTTTTGCCCTTACAAAATTATCATTTATCATTTATTTGAGTCCAAAACCATTAAATAGGGACAAATGTGTCTTTGAATGTTTGATAGGTTAATAAGATTAAAACAAATAGCCAAAAACCCAAAGTCCAACTAGTAAGTTCTCCCTCCTTTCTTTCACTCTTAATTTTTAAACAAGCGTCAGACATCAACCAAAAAAAAAAAAAAAAAAAAAAGACTTGCGGCACAGCTTGTTGCACGTTTGTCCTAATTATTTGTAATTAAAACTCATTATCATTATCAATAAAATTTCTACTTAAAAAAAATAAAATAAAACAATATAATTTTTTACTTTCAATGTTAACATTTTATAGTTTTCTCCACATGATAGTAGGATTATATAGACTTATAACATTATAGAAAATTAACAATTTGTTGAATTGTTGTAAACTTGTCGACTATATTATATAGATATATATAGACATAATATTATCAATTAATGACTTAAGTGCTTAAGTAGTTAACTTTTAGTAGAATCCTAACTCAGTCCCTTTGTGTAACAGGTTGTCTACTACACAGGTTCAATCCTTATTAGCAATTCAGGATACGACAAAAATTCGGTACGGGAATAATTCGTGAATTATTCGGTGATTCAAAAAAACGGTACGGTAAAAAATTCGTAATATAGCAATTATGCGGTGTTTAATTAATATGCATTTTAAACGTTTGGTTGCAAAAATTCGGAAGTAAAAAATTCATGATATTATGTTAGTAAATATTAATAATAGTTGTCATTCTTTACAACATAACAAACATATCTAAACAATTTAGCTACAAAAACATTGAAACCAATTGAATGATCCACATAGGTACCTTCATTTATTTGTTATTGGATTGAAATTACCGTTCAAATTTCAAAATACACACACACCATGACATGACAATTTAAATATTGCCCAAAAAGTATAAAAAACAAAGCTTTTGGATTAATTTATCACTAAAAATGTAAGAGCGAAGGACTTAAAGTAAGAATGAGGACATAAAATACATAAAAAATAACAAAAACGCAACCAAATTTTAATTCATTTTTTTTTAGCAAAAATTTGTATTATTCATTTCAAGGCAAAAAACCGCGAATTATTGTGAATCTTTCAAACATACGGAAGTATTCGTTTTGCCCTTCAAAAATTCGATTCGCGAATAATTCGGAGAATTGCTAACAAGGTACCACATGCAAGTCAACTGTTATCTTTTTGGTCAATGCGTGTAAAAAAAATTCATTGCCCTTTGCCCTTTTAATAGTTTTCTAGCTTTACCCCCAGAATTTGGGCCAATTAGCTTTATCCCCCTAGTTCTTTCATCTAGAGATTTACCCCCCTAGAACTTAGGCCAATTAGCTTTACCCCCCTAATTCTTTTATCTAGAGATTTACCCCCCAGACTACAACATATCCAAGTCAACTGAGTTTGACCGTGATGTTTTTGGTAAAGACAAATGAAAAGACTCTAATACCCTTTTTTAGGTATAATAATTACATAAATATCCAGTGACTTTGATAAATACAAAATTGGAATTCAAATCATCTAGGACATATGTCATGATCTTGTGAACTCTATCTGACGGCTACTTCCAATATCAAATGACATCCACACCCTTCACATTATGAAATTACATAATTAATTTCACGGTTGTTAAAAACTACATGTATGCTAGAAGAAAACTAACTGTAAAAGATAATGAAGTCTTTTTATGTGGTAGTGGTGTATGGCTTGGCGAAGATAATGCTACAGTGATGGTAGTGATGGTGTATGGCCTTCGGATGGTAAACCTCTAAATGAAAGAAATGGGGGGATAAAGTTAATTGGCCTAAATTCTGGGGGGTAAAGCTAAAAAACTATTCTTTTAACTTTTCATTCTTAGTCCTCCATTTTCGTAACATGTTTTTGATATTGCTTTTTATGTAATTAGTCCTTTTATAAGGACTGTGGATAAAGTCTGATTTTGAAACCTACATATTGGTCATATATTTTTTATTTTTGTATTCATCATTCTTCCCTATTGTCTTCAATTTCCTACATACCTGTAACGCCCGTATTTTTAAATACGTATTTTTCTATTTTATTAATTAATTATTTATTTATTTATTTTCAAAATTGGCCGGATTGGACTCCGGGATACGTGGGCTGGTTTTGGGCCGAAGTCGGTCATTGGGCTTGGGGTTTCGACCCAAGTATATAAACACATTTTTCTGAAAAATAGGGTTCGTGAAAAAATAATATATTAAAAAATGGAGGCGCAGAGAGAAGTTTGGTTTTTGGATGGTGGAGCACCTACGATTCGGACCGGAGGAATTCGTAGGAGAGCTGTGAATACAGTGAGTAGTTCGCTTCTACTTCACCGTATACGTTAACATTTTTTATCCCATGTTTTCTTTCAATTCGTTCGCTTCATTATCTTTGGTGTCCCGTTGAACTGCTAAAACTAGGTAAGAGTAGTATGCCATTTTGAGTTATTAAACCGTCGAAACTACGGCGGGTCATTGAGAGGGCGCACTACCAAACTAACTTTGTATTGAACTCGCTTTTATCATGTGCGTGGGTGGGTTTGTTTTGGGTTGTATGATGTCGGGGAGGGAGTAAAGGGATTGTAGGTTTGGCTATGGAGGTTTGCTTGGTGGCCCGTTGAGTTCTCAGCGCTTGACGAACCGTCGAAGCGCTCATTAATGGCGGCGAAGAAAAATCGCCATTAAAAATATAGGTGAACTGTGATTGTTGTTTTTTTGTGTTGATTGAACATTGGGGATGATGTTTGGAGGGATTTCGATTGTTGATGTTGAGCGAAAACCGCTAAAGCTTTGAGGGAAGCTTTAATGGCGCTCCGACCGCTTTTATCGTGGATACTTGCAAGTTGTTTTTTTTGTAGTTCCAACGGTTTTGGTTGGGATTTTGAATTGTTGATGTATGGTGGTAGTTGGGTTGATGTTGAGTGGGCCGTTGGAAGCTTGAGGCCCGCCATTAATGGCGGCAATAAAACTTTTAGATCTAGGTTGAAGAAAAAATATAGATTGAATGTTTTGGGGATTTTGTTTTAGTAAAGTTATTAGGTTTTTCATTTGGAGTCAAACCGATGTGAGGGGAGGGAGATAGTGGTGGCGGATTTGGTGGGCCGGTGGAGGAGAGAATCGGGGAAGAAGATGACACCGGCTCGGTTTGGGCTTTGGGCCTTAAAAACCATAAGTTTTTGTTTTAGGCCAAATTGTTTTAAAGTGGTTGGGCCATTTTTCTATATGTTTAGATTGTTGGGCCGGTTCTAATATTTGTAATTGTTGACCGGTTCTAGTATTAGTCTATGGGCCCGCTTCATTTGTTTTGTTGGGCGGTTTTGGTTCAATTTTGGCCGAACTCAAATTGTGTTTTGGGCGGGCCCAGATAATGTTTTGGGCCCGTTTAATATTGTTTGGACCGTACCCATTGGACTTAAAATAGATCCGTTTGGGTTTTCCAATGTTTAAACTTTTCGGGTTCTAAGGTTGGAAAATCGGCCACCAGGTCCGAATCATGACCTTTAACCACGAGCCCACGAGCCATACGACCTTTCGCCTTAAATGCCTTTTAATCTTACGGCCATGGCTATGACCATGAACTTGTCATGAACACATGAAAACGACAAATTGAGTTTGACTTTGACTTGGACAGTTTGACTTTTGACTAGGACAGCTTTGACTTTGACCATCGACCGCCGACTTTGACGGTTGACTTTGACCTTTGACCATGGACGGTTGACTTTCACATTTGACTTTGACCAGAAAGTTTGACTTTGACCATGACATGTTGAGTTTGACCTTGACCATGAGGTGTTGACCTTTGACCGACTTGACTTTTGGTGCGACCGTTGACTTTGACCGCCGTTGACCGCGAATGTTGACTTTTCCAGCTTTTCATATGTTTGTTTATATGGATATATATAGTAATAAAATATTGTTGGATATTGTATAACTTGGTTGGTAAATTATCTAATTTAGATTTGACGTGAAGTAGTAGTGTGAAAGATATATCGGGCTTTGATTGTGGACCGTGGGATCGCTTAATTGTACTACGCTTTATGTGTATATTATATGGACATATATATAAGTAATAAAATGGTTTGGAAAACTAGTATATATTTGGTGGTCATTATCTAAGAAAGATTTGACCTTGATGTTGTGTATTTTTGACACGTGATGATATTGAGATGTTAGGAGACATTATATTCCTAATAACGCTAAAATAAAATGTATGTGATACGTTGAAGCATTATGACATGATATCATATGTTGGGATATTTATATTAATGCAATATCTTGGAGAAATGTATATACACTCCATTATTTTATATGTGAGATGCTAATATAGCATTGGTGAATATTTGCCCACGTGAGTGTGGTGTAGTGCAATAAGATATTGACACGTGAAAGTATGAAATATGGTTATGAGATATATTGAGATATTTCTAGAGATTGTGGCTTAGTGCAATAAGGTAATTGACCCGCGACGCGATATAGTAGAAATGTTTATGAGTCATAGATGTATGACACCGAATAAATTACGTAACGAAAATCCTGAACCCCGACTACCACAACTCATGTGATTGGCCCTTCCCGGCGCTTCGCTTAATTTGAATGGCCTTCGCGCCTTCTTCCGGGCGTTCGCTTTAAGGTGAATGGCCTTCGGCGCCCTCTCCGGGCGAAATCGAATAATGGCTTGATTATTCCGTTCGCAAAAATAGAACGATGATCGCTAATATTTTATGCCGAATAGTGGCGCGGTTTACATAGATTTGGCTTCCGTGTGAGGATTTACGGTGTCGCGGCATCCCGCCAGGTGGTGGTTACGCATCGGAGTGGCTCATTATGTAAGGGAGGCATGTGGATGTACATGTTCGGGCGCTGGGTCATGGGTTGGTAGCCAGGTGGAAACTAGGTAAAGACATAGATACGACGCGGATTTTAGGGACACGCAAAGAAAGCCCGAAATAATCTAATTATGGTAATATGTTTGGTTGGTTATTTGTTTAGTTAGAACCTTTAAACCTTACTCGATGGAGGAACTACATGTCTTATTTATGATGTGTATAGTTTGTTGTGTGGTTAGTGGGAAGTTAAGGCGCCGCAGTGGAGGAACTACCTGCCTAGATTATTGAACTTAAGGATGTTGTATTAGTCGTTAAAAGTTAAGGCGCCTCGATGGAGGAACTAACTGCCGTATGGATTGTGTATGTATATGTATAATTATATGTTGTATTTTAGGGCTACTCACACCAAAGATTGTTTATAATCAACCGATTTGCATGTTTGCTTATCGGGTGTGTTCATTAAATGAACATAGTTGATAAGTCTTGACAGTTTTAGTGATGAAGAAGATTGGTTCTTTGCTTGTGGTTTTTGTTAGCATTGCATCTCGTGTTGTGTTTTGTTTTCCTCGAGGTGATATAGATTTTCAGTTGAGATAATATTATTTGCATTTTCATTTGTAAATTGTTTTATAATGAAGAGGACTTTGTATAAGTTAAAATTTTTATTGGTTTTAATTATCCGCATATTTTTAAACCGCTTTATGGGTTTTGGGAGTGGAGAAGTCGTCACACCTCTCGAATCGAAGAGTCGGGAACAAATAATGTTTTTCCGATTCATCGAAAATTCGGGTGTGACAGGTTTAGCATCGGAGCATTTGGTTAGCTTAGACTTAGGTGAGTCTAGGTGATTCTCGGATCGTGGTTTATGGGTAGTGTTTAAGGAGTTTTATTTTCAAAACTATTTCCGCTAGTTGTTTTATTTTTACAAATAAAATGAAATAGATATAGAAACAAAGAGAGTCAATATTTTTCTTGATTGGATTGTAAGTGTAATGTGTATATTTATATTAGTTACTCTTGTGGAGTGGATATGAAATTATTTTTATTTTTCCTTATCATATAAGGAGTGGTTATATGGGTAATATATTAATTATTAACGGATTTGATCCAAATGATGTGTGCTGCTAAAATGTTGTTTTGTTGTTGGTGATCATTTTCATGTGGAGTATGGATTAAGTACGACCACATGTCTGTGAACTTTGTATTTGAGTGTTATGATATTATTCAAGAAATAATAAGATATTTTAATCTATATTGAATGAGCTGCATTAACTGATGACTTTGTGACGTACTGAGTAAGGAACTAATTGCCTCGGTGTTGGAGGAACTATCTCGCCTCACTCGTACATTGTAATGGATGGATAATATTTTTAAAGTATAAGAGATTAATCTGTTAGAGGTGATTAGTTAGAAATAGATTGAATATAATAATAAAATATACGTGTATTCTTTTTGAGATGTGTATACTTGCGTATACACGTGTATTCTTTTTGAGATGTGTATACTTGCGTATACACGTGTATTCTTTTTGAGATGTGTATACCTGCGTATACACGTTTATATATTGTATATAGATGAACTATTACTGTGCGTATGTGATGATTAATATTGTTGTACCAAGAAAACATGCATGTGTAGATTGTTTTCTTAAGGTCACGTTACTAATGATTAATTAAAATAATGGTGATAATTGTTATTTTTAATTTATGTAGAGGATGTCTTAATATAATGATGATCGTTATTTCCACAACAAACGGATTTTTATTTTTTCTTATAAGTGTGTCGTGCCTATAAATTATGACATGATTGATTAATATCGTTAAATTAGTTTCACATGATTTTGGCATATTCGAGTATTTACTCTTAATTGTTTTGTTTCAGTCTATATGATTTTGATAGAGGAACATGAAAAATTATTTTTTGAATACGTGCTATATTTGATCCAGTTGCAAGCATGAATTAGGATTCAAGGGTTGTTTTAAATTTAATATTTCTGAGAGCATGACTAAAGTAATATAAAGTTTATTGTAGTATCAATGACATGAGTGACTTTTGTTTTAAGTGTGCTAGGACACTAATTTTTCTTTTATGCATGATAATGAAAGACTCCCTAATGTTTTATACCGGGATGAACTTACCCCCATATTATTGATTAGTTACGTAGAATATTATTTTTTCGAGAGTCGCTTCGGTCAAGAAATTGCATGCTAATGAGATATGATATATTTATCCTCCCGCGTTTAAGTGACCGTAATAATTGTTTTAATATAGACAGCTAAACTGCAATAGGTTTTGTAATGGCATGAGGATATATATTCGGGTATTATTTAAAAAAAATAATAATAATAATTAATATCAATGTTATCTTGGTTAAGTTTAATCAACGTGCATTCTCGTATAGGTTCTAAGTTAATAACCAACGTTATTTGCCCGTATAGCTTTAGTTCCGAATCTCGGGACGAGATTCTTTTGAGATGTGTATAGCTGTAACGCCCGTATTTTTAAATACGTATTTTTCTATTTTATTAATTAATTAATTAATTATTTATTTTCAAAATTCGTCGGATTGGACTCGGGATACGTGGGCCTGGTTTTTGGGCCCGAGTCGGTGTTGGGCTTGGGTTTCGGACCCAAGTATATAAACACATTTTTCTAGAAAATAGGGTTCAGAGAAAAATAATATATTAAAAAATGGAGGCGAGAAAGTTTGGTTTCTTTGGATGGTGGAGCCTAACGATTCGGACCCTGAGGAATTCAGTAGGAGTTGTGAATCTGGTGAGTAGTTCGTTTCTACTTCACCGTACAAAGAACATTTTACCGTCCCATGTTTTTCTTTCAATTCGATTCTTGTTCATTATCTTTGGTGTCTGTTGAACTGTTAAAACTAGGTAAGAGTAGTATGCCATTTTTATATTAGTTATTAAACCGTCGAAACTACGGCGGGAATCGGGTTTGTTGAGAAAACCCGCCAAAACTAACTTTGTATTGAACTTCGTTTTAATGTTGTCGCGTGGTGGGTTTGTTTTGGGTTGTATGATGTCGGGGAGGGAGTAAGGGATTGTGGGGTTTGGCTATGGAGGTTTGCTTGGGTGGCCTGTTGGAGTTCTCATCAGCTGCTTGACGAAGCCGCTTTTAAAGCTCATTAATGGCGGTGAAGAAAAATCGCCATTAAAAATATAGGTGAACTGTGATTGTTGTTTTTTGTGTTGATTGAACATTAGGGATGATGTTTGGAGGGATTTCGATTGTTGATGTTGAACGAAAGCCGCTAAAGCTTTGAGGAAGCTTTAATGGCGCCGACCGCTTTTATGTGATAATGCAAGTTCGCGTTTTTTTTTAGTTCCAACGGTTTTGGTTGGGATTTTGAATTGTTGATGTATGGTGGTAGTTGGGTTGATGTTGAGTGGTCATTTGGAAGCTTGAGGCCCGACCATTAATGGCGGCAGATAAAACTTTTAGATCTAGGTTGAAGAAAAATATAGATTGAATGTTTTGGGGATTTTGTTTTTAGTAAAGTTATTAGGTTTTTCATTTGGAGTCAAACCCGATGTGAGGGGGAGGTGAGATAGTGGTGGCGGATTTGGTGGTGGTGGAGGAGAGAATGGGGAAGAAGAAGATGACATTGACGGGTTTGGGCTTTGGGCCTTGGGCCAAAACCATAAGTTTTGTTTTGGGCGGTTTTTGTTTTAAGTGGTTGGGCCATTTTTCTATATGTTTAGATTGTTGGGCCGGTTCTAATATTTGTATTGTTGGACCGGTTCTAGTATTAGTCTATGGGCCCGTTTCATTTGTTTTGTTGGGCGGTTTTGGTTCAATTTTTGGGTGAACTTCGGTTGTGTTTTGGGCGGTTCGATTATAACGTTTTGGGCCCGTTTAATATTGCTTGGGACGAGTCCATTGGACTTAAAATAGATCTGTTTGGGTTTCCAATGTTTAAACTTTCGGGTCTAAGGTTGGGCCTCGGCGGTTGGTCCGAATCATGACCTTAGCCACGAGCCCACGCTACATGCACCTTTGCCTTAGCCATGACCCATGGCTATGACCATGAACTTGTCGAACACGAAAACGACAGTTTGAGTTTGACTTTGACTTGGACAGTTTGACTTTTGACTAGGACAGTTTGACTTTGACCATCGACCGTTGACTTTGACGGTTGACTTTGACCTTTGACCATGGACGGTTGACTTTCACATTTGACTTTGACCAGGAAAGTTTGACTTTGACCATGACATGTTGAGTTTGACCTTGACCATGAGGTGTTGACCTTTGACCGTTGACTTTGACTGTTGACCGTTGACTTTGACCGTTGACTGTGAATGTTGACTTTTCCAGTTTTTCATATGTTTGTTTATATGGATATATATAGTAATAAAATATTGTCGGATATTGTATAACTTGGTTGGTAAATTATCTAATTTAGATTTGACGTGAGTAGTGTGTAAAAGATATTGGGCTTTGATTGTGGATTTGCTGAATTTTAATTGTCTTACGCTTTTATGTGTATATTATATGGACACATATAGTAATAAAATGCTGTGGAAGCTAGTATATATTTGGTGGTCATTATCTAAGAAAGATTTGACCTTGATGTTGTGTATTTTTGACACGTGATGATATTGAGATGTTAGGAGACATTATATTCCTAATACGTTATAATAAAAATGTATGTGATCGTTGAAGCATTATGACATGATATCATATGTTGGGATATTTATATTAATGCAATATCTTGGAAAATGTATATACACTCCATTATTTTATATGTGAGATGCTAATATAGCATTGGTGAATATTTGCCCACCGTGAGTGTGGTGTAGTCTGCATAAGATATTGGCACGTGAAAGTATGAAATATGGTTATGAGATATATTGAGATATTTCTAGAGATTGTGGCTTAGTGCAATAAGGTAATTGACCTGCACGTGATATAGTAGAAATGTTTATGAGTCATAGATGTATGACACCTGAATAAATTACGTAACGAAAATCCTAGAACCTGACTACCACAACTCATGTGATTGGCCCTTCTGGCGTTTCGCTTTGAATGGCCTTCGGCGCGCCTTCCGGGCGTTTGCTTAAAAGTTCGAATGGCCTTCGGGCGGCCCTCCTGGCGTAGCCGAATAGTGGCTTGATTATTCCGTTCGCAAAATAGAACGATGATGCGCAATATTTTTATGCCGAATAGTGGCAGTGCTTACATAGATTTGGCTTCCGTGTGAGGATTTACCTGGTGTGCGGCATCCCGCTCAGGGTGGTTACGCACGGAGTGGCTCATTATGTAAGGGAGGCATGTGGATGTACATGTTCGGCGTTGGGTTGCGATTGTGGTAGCCGCGGAAACTAGGTAAGACATAGATACTGACGTGATTTTAGGGACACACGCAAAGAAAGCCCGAAATAATCTAATTATGGTAATATGTTTGGTTGGTTATTTGTTTAGTTAGAACCTGTTTAGTTAAACCTCGATGGAGGAACTACATGTCTTATTTATGATGTGTATAGTTTGTTGTGTGGTTAGTGGGAAGTTAAACCCTCGGTGGAGGAACTACCCGCCTAGATTATTGAACTTAAGGATGTTGTATTAGTCGTTAAAAGTTAAAGGCTCGATGGAGGAACTAACCTACCGTATGGATTGTGTATGTATATGTATAATTATATGTTGTATTTTAGGGCTACTCACACCAAAGATTGTTTATAATCTCAATCCCGATTTGCATGTTTGCTTATCGGTGTTCATTAAATGAACATAGTTGATAAGTCTTGACGAGTTTAGTGATGAAGAAGATTGGTTCTTTGCTTGTGGTTTAAGCATTGCATCTCGTTGTGTTTTTGTTTTCCTCGAGGTGATATAGATTTTCAGTTGAGATAATATTATTTGCATTTTCATTTGTAAATTGTTTTATAATGAAGAGGACTTTGTATAAGTTAAAATTTTTATTGGTTTTTAATTATCCGCATATTTTAAAACTGTTTATGGGTTTTTGGGAGTGGAGAGTGCGTCACACCTCGGAAATCGAAGAGTCGGGAACAAATAATGTTTTTCCGAATTCTGTCGAAATTCGGGGTGTGACAATACCCATTTATGTTATACATTTATACGCATGGTTGGGGGATGATCAAGAACACGTACCAAAGAGGGGATAAACACTGAATAGAGGGTAAGGATCCGAATGAGAAAGAGGGAATCAATGAATTGCCCTTATCCTTAAGTCAAGGTACATTTTAGTCACGACCTTACAATTTCGGAGAATAAGATTTGTATAAGATGTTTGACTGAACTCAGGTCGGTGTTCTGAGCTGCCTACGTATCCAATTCTCTGATGAACTGGAATCAAGTCAGACGTAGTTCATCTTGAGTGATTGAGTTGGAGATGGAGAAAATGTAAGCCTCCCTTTTGAGAATGGAGAATACGTTTCCGTTTATAGGCATAGATCTTAATTTTCGCTGTCTTGATGATTGCTTTTACTCCTGCCGTTACGAAATAATGATATGTCATTAATTACGTTGTTGACTAGCTTGCAGTGGTTACGTTTTCTAGATCGTTTAGACGACCTGACCTTAGATCGTACGCACGACTAGCTTGTAATCTGGATATGTGATCTGTCACGAGTGGTTGAGAGTGGAGAGTACTGACTGACATATGTTGATGGGCCAAATTTTATAGTCTTTGTGTTGGGGCCGCACTTTCTTCGATCCTGTGTTTATGGCTTGGGACTGTAACAGAGAGAGGTAAGTTTACTTTCTACTTTGGCGTCTCTTGAGTCTTGAACATCCAGACCACGTGATCTAGATTTACCCCTTGGAAAGTTTTCACAGCGTTGACGTTTTTACTAGCCTTATGTTATATTTCAAGAAAAATCTTCATTTTTGTAGGTATTCAATATTTTCTACGTCTTCTTCTTGGGTTTACCCATTTCTTCCTTTTTCTCCATACTTGATTACTTGGTTTGTTTCCATTTTCTTGGTTTTTGCTTTTTATGTGTTTAAGCCCTCACAACTTTCCTTTTCAAACTTTTGCTTTGGCCCGCTTTTATAAATACATTTTCATGCATTATATCTTTTTTATGATGCTCTTTCTGTTTTGTTATTTACTGATTTGTTTTTGCAAGTGTCCCTATTTGGGCGGTGCATAAGGACTTGTCGGGATGTCCCACATATTGTCGGGAAAATTGGGAATGTGACTTGAGGAAGGGAAAGTTGTTGAACATAGGATGAGGTACCGAAAGTGGAAGCGAATGATTGAATGGAGCGTCCATAATAAAGGACGTTGTTTATATGCCACATTTTAAGATCTTGTGTTTGTGCTCAGTTTATATGCCCATACTCCTGTAGTAGTAGTCTGAAGAATGTCTTATAAATGTGATTAACAACCCTTGTATTGTTTCTGAGAAATATGTTAACTACAAATGAAGACCATGAGTTGATGGTGTCCAAGTCACCCACCGGTTAGGCCTTGGATCGGGACCTAAGGTCTTTGTATCAGTTCCCAGTTTTGCCTGGTTTAATGGTTGGGATGTTAAAATTAAAATGAGTACGACAAACAGAGAGAACAAGCATGAAGTCGATTTTTTTTCTTATGTTGATATGATCAATGAAGTGAAAATGATTGTATAACCAATGCCAATGACTCTCTAATATATAATCGAAAGAGTGCTCGGTCTTACGCCCGCCCGCCAGGGTGTGATTTTGTCAACTTATTGATTTATTTTTCGATTATATTAGGATTATTTAATTGAAACATGCTAATTCTGTATAATACTAATGAGAAGTTGATGACGGGGTAGTATTTGTACCTCTCTTTGTGCCAAATATTTTTTGTAGAGCTTACCAGGAAAGTTGGTTTGATAAACCATATTGGAGAGAGATTGAATGTTATGCTTGGCTTGCTTACAACCCCAACCTTTTTCTCCAATGTACCTTTTACCTTAGTGATGGTGCTGCTGCTGGTTTTATTATTATCTCTATCTCAGTTGTTGTTATGATTATGATTATACAGATTCCTTTTACCTTAGTTGTTGTTATGATTATGAAGACGTACTGAAAGAGGGGATAGGCGCGAAAGAGAGGGTAAGGACCCGAATGCCGAAGAGGAATCATTGAATTGCCCTTATCCTTGAGCCATGCATTGATGGGTGCAGCTTTTTTATTCTCCCTTGTTTTTGGGGCCGGCTCTCTCTTGAATCCTGTCTTTGGCTTGGGACTGTAAAGTAGAGAAGGTTATTTCTACTTGATGTCGAAAGTTTCCCGGCCTTTACGTATTCTTGTCTTGTTAGTTTTATACTCAAAAATAATAATTCGCATTTTTCTGTAGTGGTTTCTTTCAGTATTTTCTATATTTTTGTTTTCAGGAATAACAAAAACCCTGTAAAGGTAAACTTGTGGGGGTCACAAGGTGGAAAAGAGCTTGTGTTTTGCGCATGTATGGAGGCAATTTTCGCAGCAGGTGTATCACCTGAGGACTTGACATTCATTTTTTTTCTTGTTTTTTTTTGCTGTTATTTAGTTGAGTACCTGGTCTGTTCTTTTCTGTTAATTTCTTCCTTTTTTCTACTGAAGTTTCAACTTCATTATAAACAGGTGTCTCTATAGTAATGCAGTGGCATGCATGTATGATCTGTTAGGTTGAAGCTTCAGCCTCATAGAAGAAATGGCACTACTCTTTGTTGTTAGCAATCAGAACTGGATTTGGTGAAATGCATTTTCCTCAGGTGACTCACTCATCTGCCACTGGAAGCACTTATCATTAGATTTTTAGCTGGACCTTTTGCATGCCTCAAATTGCTCTATGAACGTTGAATGTTCCGACTTAGCTTCATCTGCGCTAGAGGTACGTATGCATACTTTGTAGATTGATGTCCTTGTTTCTGAAATTAATTTTAGAATCTTTAATACTCCTAAACGCTAAACTTGTAAATTGATGTTTCTGTTTCTGAAATTAATTTGAAAACATCATTATTCAAAAACACTATATGTAGAAGGTGGTTTAGTTTTGTAACAAACCCGACTTATTTCGTCAAAAATGCAATAATGCGGTGAAAGTACCTGTTACAATCGTAGTTAAATGCATTCTATCCTTTAACTGCAGTTAAACGGTCTTAGAATGTTCCTGTTACAATCACATAGCCAGATAGCCTCGTAGGACACAATGGAATCTGTATCATTTTTAAACAATACGCCCTAAAGCACTTAAATGCAAACAAAATCAAACAAGAGAAATCTTACTCACGTCAAGATTGAAGAGTTTTATAATCTCATACGCTGTATACAAAGAAGAGAAAACAATCACGTCCTGGATTTTTGGGTAGGATGAAAAGTACAAATATCTACATTGTCTTTGCTGTATTGAAGTAGGGCATGAAGATCCTCATAACTTCCTCATACATTTCTCTCTTGTGGTCCACTGCCTGCATCAGAACTCGCATTCCGTTATAAGGTATTTTATCATAAACACAGAACTAAATTTCACTAGCATGTGTTTTTGCAGCATACCTGGTCAACGACTTCCTCGGGGCGAGTCCATTTCCATTCTGGGTCTACCTCACTGCTTGCTATTTTTATCTCACTGTCGTCTGCAGTCAATCTCATAAGAAACCTGGAAAATTCCAACAAGTAGTTCTTTGTAAGGCTAAAGGTGGAATCTGAAGTACAGTACATAACATAACCAATATAAGTTTCTTGAATATTTGTTTGAAGGTGTTAAAACTCTAACAACAAGAATATGCCTCACCATTTTTGTGCATGTCCATGCCATTCGCCTCTTGACAAACGGTTTACTTTTGCCTTCACAGAAGGAGGAAAGTCATAGGTCAACCACCGTGGAGCCTGCTGACATCAAACTTCAATTAGAGCTATGACCTGTTGATGCTTAATGTATCATGAAACCAAAATAGCTGCAGATCGAGATTAAACACATAACTTTATCACTAGATTGCTGTATTCTAGAGTACCTCCTGTTCAGCAATTATTATGATACTCAAAATTTAGACAACAGAATTAATCTGGTTATGCAACATTGTCTTGCGCTCAATTCCTTTTTGGTTATTCTGTTGCCTTAAACGGAATTTCATAGAAAGAACTGTTAACCTAGTTAGGACATTTTTCCTTTTTTCGATTTTTTTAAATGTCAAAGTAAAGAAGAATGCCTAAAAACATGTACACTTGTGATCATAGAACAGAAAGTGCTTAAGTAAGAAATAGGCCTTAGTCAATAGCCTCGAGTCTTAATGGAGCTTCAAGCTTGCCAGGAACCAAAACCCTCAAACTGTTCACAAGTCATTAAGAGTAGCACACTGTAGCAGTAAGAACATATTCCTAAGGTCTAACCTCTGCGACAATTTCAGTTGACACCACTCCAGTCTCTTCCTGTAATTCTCTAAGGGCTGCAGATAGTGGATCTTCGTTGTCTTCAATGCCCCACTAGATTCAAAATGCAAAGGAAGAGTCAAGTTAGTTCCAAGTACTTAGGCACTGTGGTCTAGGAGACGCAAACTTCAAAACACCGGTCATAGATAGGAATAATTAATCAAGTTTGAACAAGTGTAATTGTGTAAATACCTGAGGCATTTGCCATATTCCAGGCATATACAATTTTGAAGCCACAAAAACCTGCAGGAGATTAACAGAGTCACCATTTATTACATTTAAAAAGACACAAAAAGTTTACCACCTTTTGCACAGACAAGCAACTAGACAACTACAAGTACATAAATTCAGTTAAAAAGAAATTGAAGCAAACAAGTCCTCGTGCCATCATGCATGTGTCAGGTGACTAATACAAGTCCTACCAATTTCGTCGATGAAATGGCTCACTCAAGCATGGAGTGACTGTGAAGAGAGAATTGCGAAGAAAGCATAAAAGAAAATGGTGGGACAAAGTGAAAGTGAAAAAGAAAATTCCTAGCCCATTCATTCGCTGTGTTGAAATATTAGGTTCAACAACTAGAATTCCATTGTTTTACCAATCTACATAATTTTAGACCATATGTTCAGTCAAGGAATTTATCTTTAATTCTAGTCAGTCAATCTGATGACTAAATCCATATTCCATTTTCCTTGCTTCATTCCTTCATTCCCTCTGACTTTTAATTTCTTCTACTTCTCCCAAAGTAGCCTCCTTCACACACTCTAAGGGAGACATTTCCATGCTTTGGGGTCCAAGATATTTTTAAGAACTTATCTCTCACAGTACTCAAGTCGGATTCTAAGCCGTGGATCAATTAAACAACTAAGTATATATTTCATTAGGCTAAGTCCAATGCAGTGTCATCCCCCAAATATGACGCAAATTGTGATCCAATGGTTCGTCAAAACACTAACCCGCTAATGCTATTGCTATTTTATTACCTATCTACACTGTCAATTTTAGCGAGATAGTGTATGTTCTACACGCCAATAGAAGTGGTATAAGAAATCCACCCACATGCTAGTAAAAGTGGTAGCCAGAATTTGAAAAACCATTTTCCACACACCACTCACAATAGCGGTTAGAAAATGTGTCCTTACCGAATTGACCAAATTCATTTTCAAGAATTTAGTTTGTCCAATTACCTCTAAATTCCTAGTATTTTACATTATGTACATATTTATTTATCTACGATAGAGTTGAAGAAAGGGTAAAATAGTAAGAAGATTTAAAATAAAATTCTACATGCCTTTGTAAGTGGTGGCTACCAGTTTTTTTTTTTTTTTTTTTCTCATCCACCATTGGTGGTAATGGTGGCTAGCATGGGTTGATATTTCTAGTGGGAAGAAGAAAATCCATTGGGTCCATAAACACTATCCCCCTAACTGTATCCATTGTGCTATTGTGGTTTGGTGTTTTAGCGCTCCGAACCATTAGACTCAGCGTGAGAGATCATATTATGCAGTGATCTTTAAAAAGTGAATGAAAATACACCATCACAGTCTTTAGATAAAAGAAAAAGGTAAAAAAGAAAAAAAAAGAAATCTCCTCGGATAGAAAATACAAAAGTTCTATACATTCCTGTTGATAAGAAATTGAATGACCACCAAAACATAAGCATAATCAAAATCGTCTTAGTGCAGTAACCTGAGTTTGTTTGTATCAAAATTATATATGTCCCCACAACACTTCTCATAAGTATAAAACAACATAGTTGGTTAGCAAAGAGAAGGAAAACTATAAGAATTAATAAAACATACCTGATTTTGAGAATTAATAAGACAAACACCAACGTCGGGTCTGTAACCAGTTGGAACTTCTTCCATTTTTTGTCACAACAAAAACCCAAAGCTTGAAGCAAGGGAAATAGCCACCCCGTCCTCTGTTCTTGAAACAGGGAAAGAGAGTGTTATGATGGAGTATAAAGAATTAAAGATGGAGTTTAACTCACTTACATGACTTAACCTGCGCACCAAGGAACTTAAGAAGAATGAAAGAAAAAGTGTGTGAGAACAAAACAAGTACTAAATAAATAGTGTGATAAGTCAGCAAGAATCTGAAATAAAGGCTGGTGCATATATATGTTAGAAGTCAAAACAGAGGAAACAGAGGGAGAAGGGCAATGTGGTGGAAAGGTGGTGGGAAGAGAGAGAAAGAAAGAGAATGAATGAATGGAAGAATCTTATAATGTGGGAAAGGCGTTGACTTATTGGAATGTAAAAAGTGACTTTATAGTACCTGATCTTCTTTAAATTCTGCTGATTTCATGTGATGTTGGTGGTAGTGACTTGTAAGTGCGTGGTGGGGGCACATATGATGTTGTTAAATTGGCTTTTAGTGTATGAAATTGCGGATTTTGTTTGTGAGTTCCTTTTGAGTCACGAAATGCAGCAGGGCTCCAAAGGTGGAGAATTGTAGAGAATAGGTTCTCTATGAACAAGTATAGCTGGTAAACATGTTAGTATGCTACTATGAATAAGAATTCAGCTACTAGCTGAGTAGCTAGTAATTAAACGAAGAGGTCGTCTACTCCAAGGATATCCTCATACGGACGAGATCCGAGACTGTTGGAGTTTGTTTTTTATTTTCGGACTGTTGGATCACATGTCCAACGGTCTCGAGACCCTCATCCCTATTAGGATATCCTCGGGGTAGCCCAGGCCTTAAAGAACCATGCAAGCTACGCAAGGTCAACTTGTTTCTGGCTCACTCGTGCTCACGTTGCAACTAAGCTGAGCCTGAACATAGTGAAGCTGACTCGCTCAGCTCTAAGAGAAAATTAATAGTCCTAGCCATATTATGTGGTTGACTCCAATGTTGTGGTGGTAAATGGTAAACGTTGTGGCTTTGAAAATAGTCCCAGCCTATCTGGAAGATATAAAGAGGATTGAATCCGATCCATCCCTGTCTGAAGCAGATGCAATCCAATAAATCCTATATTTCTATCACATATTCACATTTGAGAAATATAAGGTCCAGGACCCGCATTGTTTTGGTACCCATTGTGGTGAGTGGACTGGATAGTCGGATAGAGTGTGAGTCGTGAATTGTGGCTCTTTTTCTTATCCAAATTTACATAATTTCATAACTAAAACATTTCTCCAATGGCTTCTCTGTTCGGATCTCCAACTTTTCTCTCACACCCAATTGCAAAAAATCATGTATTATCATCTACTACACAGTCACCAAATCCACAAACACCCCCAACTCCTCCTACACCACTACCAGCACAATCTCAATCTTTAAGTGCAAGTTCATCAGACCAGCAACCACCCGTTCCGGTTAAGCCTTTGAAGTCTACTAATACAAGAACCAAAGCTGACTCCACAGATTGGATATCTTCAAGTTTAACAAGAAGGTTTGGTCTTGGTGCTGGTCTCGCATGGGCTGGTTTTCTAGCTATTGGTGTTGTGTCTGAACAGATTAAAACTCGTCTAGAAGTCTCCCAAGAAGAATCAAATACAAGGTTTGTTCTCCAATTCAGTTGTTTTGCTAACGGCGCCTGCAGAGCATTGTGACCAGTTAGACTCTCAATGCACAACTGCCATGTGTGTTTCATTTAGAACCAAACTGTTCATATATAGTTGCTTAATGCAATGTGAAAAGTTCTCAATGCATGGGAGATTTGGAGATGACTCATTATTCTAAGTTATTACTATCTGTCTATGTCATTTGCAGAGAGGTCGAAAAGGAAGTAGAGGTTCTGCTACCTAATGGAATAAGGTACATCATACCATTATTTTATACTCATTTGCAAGTAAAACATACATGGCATTTCAGGTTTGCATTTGTGGACATTAAGATAAATTGTTGTCCAATTAATTCTGTTTCCAATCTTTTTTTTTTCTTCGATAATTGACAATGTGTCTCGCAATTTGCATCTTCATATTGCCTCTTCAAATAAACAGTTAAATGCCTTACACATTGTGGTGCATGTGCGTACACTGATCGACTTGATCACCTGGGTGCAACAAGTATTTTGCCATTCTGCTTATGCTAGTGTCAGATTTATGTAAGCATGCCTCTTGTATGTTGTAATCCATTTGAGCTTTAATCAGGTACTATGAGATCAAAGTTGGGGGCGGTGCCACTCCAAGGGCAGGGGATTTGGTTGTGATAGATCTCTATGGAAAAGTTGAAGGCAATGGAGAAGTGTTTGTAAATACATTTGATGGAGAAAGAAGGCCATTTGCTTTAGTGATTGGTTCAAGGCCTTATACAAAGGGAATGTGTGAGGGAATAGAGTATGTTTTAAGATCAATGAAGGCCGGTGGTAAACGAAGAGTTGTAATTCCTCCAAATTTGGGTTTTGGAGAAAAAGGTTCCGATTTAGGTTCTGGTGAACAAATACCCCCATTTGCAACTCTGGATTACATTATTGAGGTTGACAAAGTATCAATTGCACCAGCTTAAATGAAGATTTTTATGTAATATGGAGTCAATGTAATCAAGTTAAATAGTTAATTTATTTCGAAAATATAAAATTTAGTTTTGTTTGTAATATAGTTCTAATTCATATGAATGATGGAAAGTAATAAAACAAAAAACCTTGCTAAATATGAACTACATAGCCAATCTTTATATTATATATCCCAATTTGATCAAGTGGTGACATATTTTAAACAGTTTTGATATTTTGATTTTCTTGGCATATTTTGTAAGTTCAGAACTCAATGTCCTAAACCCCAGATTTCTTTCTCCCCAGTCCTAACTGTTTGGGCTGCTCCATAATTCCTTTTGACCAATTGACCCATTTCTTGCAGCCATTATGCAAATTCGGGCTGCCCAAATTGCTAAGACCAATAACTTCTAGGCCCATTTTCTTGATTAGTTTTACTCCGACTGTATGACTTGCAATGGTTAAGCGGTAGGGTGCAAACGGATAGGTTCGGATTCGGATAATATGTCTGTATCCGAATCCGAAAATTTATACTGATATTCGAATCCGACGGATATTAAAAAATTTATCCAAATTCGATTCCGGATATCGGATAATATCCAATCCGAAAATTAATATTAATTAAAATTTATTTGCTTTGAATAGTTCATTTTACTACTATAAAAACTATTATAAATATATATATTTGTCATTTATTATTATTATTTTGTTATTATAGTTTAATATTATTAGTTTATAATTTTATATAATAATAAATTAATAAATTAATTATATATAATCATTATTAATTTTTTAAATCGGATCGGATATTTTCGGATGCAGATATTACAGTATCCAAATCCGTATCCGAAACCAGTTCGGACATAAAAAATTATCCGAAACCGATATCCGAAATTTTCAGATAATATCCAATTTTTCGAATACAATTCAAATTTGGATATTAATTTTGGACCACGGTATTGGCACCCCTATAAATGGGACTAGCACCCCTTTGACCAATTCAACGGTACTAACACCCTCCATTAAATACACAAAAAACACTAACGGCAACCACCTGCCGGGATTGCACAATCCACGACATCGGGTTGCCGCGAGATCCCATATCCAACGGAAGGTGGCTGCCGTGGGTCTTTTTTTAAAATTTATTTTTTAATAGCCACCATAAAAAAAAAGTTAGTTGCCGCGAGATGATTTTGTTTACTAAAATGAAATTTTTGTTTGTGTTAATTATCAAAATTCTTCTTTATTAATTTGATCACAAAATTTTTTTATAGCATATGAAAATATTTGTCGTGAGATAGCAAAATTATGACTCGATTATATATTTTTTTTGTCATGGTTTTGGTGTTGTTCTTGGAGTGTATAAATAAACTTTAAAGAAGAAAACGAGATATCCATGTGTCGTGTGTGTTCAATACGCAAAATTTGAAGTGAAAGAAAACAAAAAACACAAAAAAAATATGCCGCGGCAACTGCCTGCCATAAAATATGCGATCTCGCGGCAACCCGATGCCGTGGATTGTGCGATCTCGCGGCAATTGCTTGCCGTGGGATATGAGATCTCGCGGCAACTGCCTGCCGTAGAACTATGGACATGTGGGGTGTAAAAAGACATATAAGGAATAACCATTATTGTTTTACTTTTTGTCAAATGGGTGCTAGTCCCATTTAACGGGGTGCCAATACCGCGCCCCTTAATTTTTTAAGCATTTGTTTCTATGTTGAGGTACATCCGTACATACAAATTAAGTCCTCGGTGTTCATTAGTGGCGGTGTTTTTGTTCTAGGTGCTCAATTGCAAAGAAGTGATGAACCTCATAAGGTTCGGTTGTATTTCCACTTCTTGGAGATCTATGTCAACCGCTGCCCTCAGCCACAGTGGCCATTTGCCATGGCTGATAGTTCCCTATGTAATTAACCAAAACCCTGGCGAACTAGACAGCTACTGTCATAATGGTTTCCTTGGGTTTCTGAGTATTTTGGATAGGACAATTTATAAGGTAGAGACAAAAGACCAACGTTATGCGGTACTTCTTTTGGATAGTTTATCACCGTTATTGAAAAGGGGGAGATGCAATTGTTTCATGAGTATTTTGGGTTTCTGAGTATTTTGGATGGGACAATTTATAAGGTAGAGACGAAAGAGTTAGACCAACGTTTGAGTCTACGGTACTTCTTTTGGATAGTTTATCACCGTTATTGAAAAGGGGGAGATGCAATTGTTTCATGACCACCCTCCACTCACAATATTGCTTAGTTGGCACTCGAACTTCTGAGGATGAGGGTCTCTTTCATATTGTCAACCATGAGCTCGGTGACATATGTTGGGATGGGCCAAATGGGCTTGATATTTTTTCAACCATTTGCCAAAATGAACCCACTGAAATTTCAGCTACACTTTAAAATAAAGTTAGGGTTTAGAAGAGAGAGTGAGACAAAATTGGTTGTTAGAGTTTGAGATTTAGTGCATCTCTTGAGAGAGTTTTGGAAGAAGAAAGACTTGAGTCTTCTCTTCATTTGTTAGATATATCCAAACTCTTTGGTAGTTGTATACACTATTAAAAATTGTAGAGTTGAGATAACATTGTTATGAGGAGAGAAAAAGAGAGATTTGTGAGTTTCTTCTTAAAAAACTTTGGGGATTCTTTGGAATCAAGGTGAGAGCTTATTGTACTCTTTTGAATATTTTATCTATTGTAAATTTATCTATTTGGTTGTAGATTAGGCGCAAGCTAAACCACCCAAATCTTTGTCTCCCTTTTTTAGTTGTTTGTTTGAATTGGTGAGTAGTTTACATTGTTTACTACTTGTTTAAGAGTTATTTAGTTGATTTCATACATTGTAATTGTGGATTGTTGCTTCTACCACATTTGATACTATTGTAAATTTCTCTATTTGGTTGTAGATTAGGCACAAGTTAAACCACGTAAATATTTGTTTCCCTTCTTTTGGTTGTTTGTTTGAATTGGTGAGTAGTTTACATTGTTTACTACTTGTTTAGGAGTTATTTAGTTGATTTCATACATTGTAGTTGTGGGTTGTTGCTTCTACCACATTTGATATCGGTTGTTCGCTTCCGTTGTATTGGATTAATGTGCTTCATAGTTTTTGGGGCACAACAAATTGGTATCAGAGCCAAAGGTTCTACCTTGGCATACTTGGTGGTTGTTTGTGGTGGAAATTTGGTTGAAATCAAATATTTTGGTTTCATTGGTTGTTTCTGTATTGGTAGTGTTTAATTTGAAGAAATTTCCAAGAGGGTGTTTCTTTGGTTGTTGGTGTTTTGGGTGTTATGGAAATTGAGAATATGACAAATATGTCAAATTCTATGGTTATGACTCCTATTGTGGTGGTTGATATCAAGAGTTTATATGGAAACATCTACTTTAATATGTGGAAAATGGAGGTTGTTGATTTGTTGACCGTAAATAGTTTGGATGATGCTCTTGGCGATAAGCCAAGAGATATGAAAGTAGACATTTGGGAGATGTTGAACATGAAAGCTTGTGATGTTGTCCGGTATTATCTCTCAAATGAATGGAAATACTATGTCATTTCAGGAAGGATCGTAGAGGATTGACTCTATTTGAACACTGGTAGTTTGGTTGGTTCTAGGCGGAAGTCAAGAAGTAGAAGAGCTCTTGCGAAGAATGAATGTGTCTATTGTCGTTGTTGGGGACATTGGAAAAATAAGTGCCCAAATTGAAGAAAAAGTTGAATCGTGCACGTTGTTATAAAGATAAGATTGTGGTTGAAAATTTATCGTTGTCAGTTATATCTTCTATTGGTTGCTCTACGTCAAAGTGAATTTTAAATTCGGGTCCTACCATATGTTCCCAATAGGGATTGGTTTGCTAACTTCCAGGAGTTAGATGGTGATGTTTTGTTAGGCAATGACCATGTCTACAAAATTAGTGGAGTTGGAACAATTCAGTTGAAGTTAGAAGATGGAACAATTAGAAATTTGGTTGATGTCAGACATGTTCCTGATTTAAAAAAGAATCTCATCTCATTGGGTATTTTAGAGTCTAGTGGTTTGAAAATTGTTTTGTCGAACGAAACTCTAAAGGTTATTGTCGGTGCACGTGTGGTAATGAGAGGCACAAGACGCGAGAGCTTGTATTTCCTAAATGGAAGTGTGGTTGGGGCAGGTGGAGATCATTTTCCTTGTTGTTTGGTTATTGGAAATGCTGCCAGGAGGAAAAGTTGTGGTTTTGGTAAGAAATATAAGATTGTTTCATTTGGGCATTTTGATTCGGATGTCGAAAAGATATCGAAAGAGGTGGAGATTGATGCCGCTCCTTGTTATGAGAAATTGGATGAGTACGCAGCTAGTCAAAGAAAAGAAGTTATTGTTGTCGTTGAAAATACTCAAACCCATGAGTATACTATAGTTGTGAAGCCACTTGTTGTTGTTGGAAACCATACGAGGTTTCAGGGTATTAGAACATCTACAAATTCTAGAGAAGGAATTGGAATATCTCATAATCCGAGAGATGGTATTGGAACTTCTCTAAGCTTGGAAGTGGAGATGGTATTTGGTAGTTTGAACCCACCATTGTGTTGAATTTTGTTGGTGATCCCTTGAGGGACTCACGCCTTTCCGAGAATTGATATGGGCATGGTTGTTGATTGGCCACTTTGTTTGGGGGTATGGAAGAACTACGAAGGTTTGATCCCTTGACCGGGTATGTAGGCAACCATTTCATGGTGCAGTCTTTGTTGGGTCCTTAGGGACATTGATGGTTGGATTGGTTGGTTCTTTCTTTGATGTTATTTGGGTGTAGCACTTTGGTTGTTTGGTTTGGTGTAACGGATTGGTCGACTCGAATTTGAGAAATTCTCGCCGAGGTGGAGAATTGTTGGAATAGGCCGAATGGGCTTTTGATATTTTGGCAACCAGTTGCCGAAATGAACCCACTGAAATTTCAGCTACACTTTAAAACAAAGTTAGCGTATAAAAGAGAGAGGGTGAGACAAAATTGGTTGTTAGAGTTTGGGATTTGGTGCCTCTCTTGAGAGAGCTTTGGAAGAAGAAAGACTTGAGTCTTCTCTTCATTTGTTGGATATACCCAAACTCTTTGGTAGTTGTCTACACTATTGAAAGTTGTAGAGTTGAGAGAACATTGTTGTGAGGAGATAAAAAAAGAGATTTGTGAGTTTCTTCTTGAGAAACTTTGTGGATTCTTTGGAATCAAGGTGAGAGCTTATTGTACTCTTTTGAATATTTTCTCTATTGGAAATTTCTCTATTTGGTTGTAGATTAGACGCAAGCTAAACTACGTAAATCTTTCTCCTTCTCTTGGTTGTTTGTTTGAATTGGTGATGAGTAGTTTATACTGTTTACTACTTGTTTAGGAGTTATTTAGTTGATTTCATACATTGTAGTTGTGGGTTGTTGCTTCTACCACATTTGATATTAGTTGTTCGCTTTTAGTTGCATTGCATTAATGTGCTTCATAATTTTTGGGGCATAACAACTTAAGTACTAGAGAGATAAGACTCAAACTACATGCGTGATTTTCACATATACAAGGCAATTGCTGCTCCTGCTAAGTGTAGTCATTGTTTTGCCAATACATTACAATAAATTGTTCTATACTAGACTGGGAAAGGATGACTTATGTATCCACATCAAAGGTGAAAATTGCTATGAAGATGTTACATTTTACAAAGGAGACTTCTATGCTGTTAAGTGGAATGGAGATGTTGATATAGTGAAGAGCCTCCTCGACAGTAGCTATGCTCAACCTACTTTCATATCATTAGGTATAGCAAAAACACAACTTTGATGATGATATTAACAATGATGGCAAGTATCTAGTCGCCAGGTTTAGGTTTCCAAGCCTCACAATCAAATCAGCTTACAAGTTGCTCACAAAGGAAACTGAGAGAGGAGAAAGCTCAAAATGCAATTATTCCTCCATAAAAAGAATATGGAGTTTAGAACTTGATGCTAGTACTCAGCTATTCTTGTGGAAATTGTATATGGGAGGCTTAGCCACTGGGGATGTCATGTTGAGAAGACAATTCAAAGGAAATGTGAACTGTGTTTTCTACTAGAAGGAGATAGAAACAAATTACCATGTGTTTTTTGGCTGCGAATGGTCTAGAAGATTGTGGATAGGATCTATACTTGGCCGAAGAATGATGCAGAACGACGATAAAGACGCCAAATTTGCACTTGATTCACTTCTGAACTGGGGTATTCTGAAGGTAAATATGCAAAAATATATGCAATTTGTCAGCTATCAGCAATATGGGCTTGCCGAAACAAGTTTAAGTTTGAAGGACAAGAAATAAGGGTTCAGGACATCTACAAGAATGTGTACACACACAGAGCAAGTCACTGAAGCATATAAGGAGACATATACTCCCAGGAAGACTGCAACATCAGATACGATGGTTGAGTTCACAAGAGCAAAACAAACGAAACATGAGAACTAGCATAGGATATATGGTGATGGAGCTTATGAGAAAGACATAGGAAGAGGAGCAGCAACAACAATATGTAAAGGACAGGGTGGAAGGCTAATTGGAACAGTATACAACAAGTTTAAATGTCAAAATGTAATGCAAACAGAATGCAGAGGAGTAGAGCTTGCGATAATATTGGCACAGAAACTACAAACTAAGAACATGGTGATACTAGGAGACAATCAAAGTGTCACAGCCCGAATTTTAAACAATTACAAAGTGAATATTTGAAATATAAATATCTCAAACATCACTCGGTTCAATTGTCTAAAAACCCAAGCTATGACGGGGTGGATACAACACATGTCAAAACCTAAAACCCCCATCATACAAGAATCAACTTAAATTAAAATAACCCCAACAATTATCCGCCATTACTTTATTAAGATATCATCCCGTCCAAACAAAACATCAAACAGACTCTCTGAATAAATAGTCCTTACTACCATGTTCTCATGTCATGCTGAAAATATAACTATGTTATTACATCCTTTCAATAAGAATCAGACCTAACAAAAGAACTAATGGACTGCTCCAGGCAAGAATCCAAATCACACGCCGCGGTTCCACTGCCTTCCACCTATGTTCCCAAGAACACACCCACGTTGCCAAAACAAAGCAAACATGGGTCAGCAAAAATGGAATTTGCTGCTATGAGTAGACTAACCACATATAAACATATCCAATCTTTACTTATCCCAACTAACACTTTAAATCTATCATAACCTAATCATTCTCAAATTGGAAAGACGGTAGTTCCACCAACTTCAACCGGTATAGTTTCTTCCCAAGCAAAACTTTTATTATATTAACTCATTCTAATAACTCGTTTTAATATCTAAATAATTGAATTAAAACTTACCGATATCCACTGCTGTATAAGGGTAGGACCGCGTCCCTGCACAAAATATTATATTAAGTCCTACCCTCCTACAAAAGAAAGTTAGAACTTGTATATAACATATGTAGATATCCTATAGGTATTCAAAAGTAAGTCCAAACACACTCGCATAATCAAATCAATTTCTCTTATCAATTAATCAATTACTTTTCTTATACACCCACCCTTTAGTACCTACTCTACGATTTGCACTCCACACATTTGCCAAATCACACATTCCTGTGTGCCTCTCCCCATCAATACCACCATATCATAGCCACCTCCTCGGCTTTCATACACATATTTCACAGCCTGTTTGGGCACAAAAACTCAGGTCATTCATGGCACATTCAATGAATACCTTAGGTCATTCCCGCCACATTCAAGGAATACCTATCATATCACTAACGGGTCATTCATAGCACATTCAATGAATGCCCTGGTTCATTCCCGCCACATTTAAGGAATACCCAACCCTACATTCTCGTACATTCAAGGAATACAACTAACCCGCAAGGCGAATACATTAGTTCCTCTTTTGGGCAGTCCAAACAATCTGGTCATTCATGGCACATTCAATGAATACCCGGGTCATTCATGACACATTCAATGAATACCCCTATATAACGCTTAACGGGCCATTTATGGCACATTCAATAAATGCCCACCTAATATATGACATCAGCAGTCATAAAACTCAATTCCAAAACTTGAGGCGTGGAGAGTTCTAAAAGGGTGTGGTAAATTTGTTTACACATTATTGAACTTTATTGCATATATTATTTTAGAGAACGAAAGAGTATCTTGATTCATGTATTTTTGGTTTATGCGTTATTAATTTCATGGATGTATAAATGTCATAACATTGTGTATCATAAAAGACTGAAATATCACAGAATAGTAAATACATGTACACAAGTATATTTAGAAAGGTCTTAGCCTAAAGTCAAGCATGCTAATAGTCCTAGACCTCTATCCTAATAGACCGAATCATAATCCGAGGTAAAAGTCAAATTTGGGTCAACTGGTCAAAATCAACCCCGATCAATGATCAAAAAGTCAACTCCGCCAATAGTCCATCATAGCGGCCAACCACCAGTCAACAGTGATCAACCCGGACCTAAACTCCTCTAACCCCAAAAGCCCAAAGCCTAAGGCCCATAGTTTAAACTTAAGTCTAAAAATAAAAATCTAAAATTTAAAACACATAAGCCCACCCACGATTTGGCCCAAGCCCAAATCGAAATTTACTGTTCATTTCCTCTCTCACAACACCTCCACCAGCGCCTCCACCTCCAGCCACCACCGGCCATTCAACAAGATGAGTTGGCCCAAACCACAATAGGAATGGTTCGGCCAAATCTCCAACCCAACCAAGGGTTGTCTCCCTCACCAGCACCATTAGTTCTCTTCTTCGATCCGCCACCACCAATCAGCCACTCGCCACCACTAGTGAACCCAGTGGTTTGGTTATGTGAGAAAACCCCTATATACCTATACCAACAAATAGCGATTTCCTTATACTGCGAAAATCGCGATCTACGACCATTAATTCTCTGTAAAAGCTTCCCTCGAACCTAAACCAACAGCCCATCTATTCTTCATCATCCAACGACTAACAACCAAGTAAAAATCCACCACAACCACCATTCAATTCAAGAAATACTACTGAATAACCCAAGAATTCAAACAATAATCCAAACAAACGACGCCATTAACATTCTCCAAAGCTTCGACAGCCCCATTCTTCCATACTCACACACCCCTAACTACCTCCAACTATTTATTCAACCCAACCAATCTATATTAGGACCACCTGCAATAGAAATTAACAGTCCTAACTATTCTTTGACTTTGGTTCACGCCGCCATTAATGCCCAAACAGTTTCCAAGGTTGTCCAAAAAAACAATATACCGACAACAATATACTAACAGTGAACCGTTTTTACCAATTGGCGAGACCACTAATTATTATAGAATAACTACAGAATGATAAGCAAAAAAAACGTACAGCGCGTAAACTTTTTTGGACAGTAAACTATCTCTGTATAGACGTGAAATAAAACTAAACTACTCACCTGTAGCGCGCTCCAACTATCAGCTAGATCTCAGAATAAAACTCTTTTTTTTCTTCTTTCAGTAAAACCTCTTTTTTTCTGTATAAAACTCTCGCTGTGTTTTTTTTTCCAGAAACTCTACGTGAGAAAACACCCCTTTTTTCTTTAGTTTTAAAAACCTCATCAAAAAAACAAGGATAACACTTATCTAGTTACTTACGAGACTTTTATCCCTAAGCTGATAGTTATCCTATATCTATTTTATCTATTTTCATTATTATTATTATTATTATAGGAAAAAAAATAAAAAGACAGGGTGTTATACAAATGCTTGTGAAGACTCTGGCAGCAGAAAAAAGCACCCTTGTGTGGGATGTCTGAAGATGACTATAACAGACTCAAGAACACTATGAGAGAATATAATGAGAACTATCTATCCATCAGTGATTGTTAAATTCTTTTGGTTGAACAGAGATAGTAATGGAGACGCTAACCAGCTAGCAAAGTGGGCTAACAAGTATGTGCAGGAATTAGCCCACCACCTTGTTGGTTGTAGAATTCTATAACACCACTTTTTAAAGTTGAAGTAAAAATGGAAGTTGAATATCGGAAGAAGAAAAAAAAAAAAAAAAAAATATATATATATATATATATATATATATATATATATATATATATATATATATATATATATATATATATATATATATATATATATATATATATCTGTTTGTCTAGAGTGTCACTCTAAATCTGCCACTCTTATCTCACACTTCTTCTTAGCCGTCCGATCTGTTCCTGAGATCATCAGATCTAATTCTGATAAAAACTCGAAATTTCAAAACTTCAAAAACCAAAAAACGAAAAAAAATAGGAAATTGAATATCTTCTTCTTCTCCACTCCATAAATTTCCGAATCTAGATCTGGTGAAGCATTAAGAACTTTGATAGTTGAGTACACATCACCAACTAAGTACTTAGTCTTTGATAGTTTTTCCTCATAAACTTCAAGAACTTTGTTAAGTTTCTCAACCATGGGATTCAATGATTTTTTCATCTGGAGTTCCGTTATAGAAGACTGGAATCACCTATCAATTTGGAGTGAAAAGCATAGTGAGATCATCAGAATCTCTCTCCAAATTCTTCACTCGCTCCCCGAAAACTATACGAACCATCCTCAAATCTTCAACATCTCTATCTCACCATTTCCACACCACTTTTCTAACCCATCAAAAAGATCCAGTTTCAATACCCAAACATGTCTCATTCCATAATAAAAGAAATGTGTTCAGGTCAATGAATACCCAAGTTTTAGTTGAGACTACTGAGGAGACTTCAAATTTAGAAATTTTGAAAGACAGTGAAAAGCTATGCAAAATATTAACAGCCCATATGGGTGACTCATCAAGTCTTGAACACTCCCTTGATAGTTTTGGCATTACAAATGTTTCATTACCATTGGTTGTGGAAGTGCTAAATAAATTAAGTAATGCAGGAGCTCTAGCACTTACATTCTTCCGATGGGTGGAAAAGAAGGAAGGGTATAAACATACTAATGAGAGTTACAATGTTTTGATTGAAGCATTGGATAAGATTAAACAGTTTAACTCGATATGGGATATAGTCGAGGAAATGAAGCGTAAAGGGTTGGTAACGAAAGAGACATTTGGTTTGATAATGAAAAGATATGCTCGGTGTAGAAAGACATTTGGTTTGAATTCATCACGCCATTAATTTTTTTTTCCAATTTTACCCCTTTCCAAATACGAATGTTACAGCTCATGCCATTTGTTTGTTTTATTTTTTTATTTTGTCTTTTGTAGGGGTAAAATAGTAGTTTTATGTCTAGAAATTAATGAAAAATAAAATAAAATAAAATCAGAGATTGTTAACGTGGCGGAGATACGTACAAAAAGACTAGTATATATAAAGATCGTCTTCAGGCAAGTTGGCCTGTATGCAACTGTAGATTACTTTATTCGTTTATTGAGGTTGACCAATATCAATTCGATTACTTGATCTGTAGATATCTAGGTGACGCAGACAATGTAATGCGACGTTAAATAACTCATTGGTGATCGAGCAACCATGAGATGTCGGCATTTTGATCCCAGATCTGTGATCTCTTGTTTTCTTGCTGGAACGCTATGTGATCTTTTGCTTATTTGATAGACTTCATAGCTTGATTCACGAGCAATGCAAAGTGCTTGCGTGTGCTACACGAAATTTCCACACACAAAAAACTTCCAAAACATGTGATGTGAAAAGAGTTATGGGCATGTGCACAGAAGCATTGGTCGGTTAGCCATACTTGTCTCGCGGCGAAAGGACGATTCCTTGTGTCATTAGTCATGCTTTCCACGGCACATTTCCAATCCAATGCAATCCAAACCACTATTATTCACTTTTATGTTTTATGTTGAGGCTGTATTTTTTTTTTTTTTATACTGTTTTAGTGAAAAGCAAAGTGAAACTATCTAATATAAAAGTGAAAAATAATTTCGGATAAGATATTGGATTCTGTCTGGATGTAAAAATTGAAAAAATACACTAAACGGAATAAAACATTCTGTCTGAAATTTAAAAAAAAAAACCGATAAAAAATCGAAAAAACAGAATGAAACATTCAGTCTAGAGAAAAAAAAAAAATCAATTTTTTAAAAAAATATAAGACTGAATCTAACATTCTGTCCGAAATTCACAAGTTGATAACTACTCAGCCACTATTTGAGTTGAAAGTTTTACTCTCATTTTGACTTGAAAAAGTAGTCTACTTTTCATATTCACTTTTAGAAAAAGATTTTGAACCATTTAGAGGTGAATATTTTCACATTCCCACCGTGTCCACCTGCATTGGGAATGCTCTAATCCTAGCCAAAGATTAATAACTAAAATTTACAAAATAACAATAAAAAAAATAATTCAAAACTAGCTAAATTTCTTCTGCATAGTTCTTATTAACAAATTCGAACTTCTAGTAAAAAAGGAACCTAAAGCTCCTAAACATAGGGGGGAAGGAAGCAAATTACAGATATGGTATAATCCAAAACACAACATACAGAACAACATTATGTCTTAATCATACATTCATACCCATAATTTTTTCTATTGCAAACCATTTTTCATCATCTTCTTAAACTCTTCAAAATTAACATACCCATCACCATCAGAATCCACAGACTTAATCATTCTACCACAATCATCAATAGAACATTTCTCACCCAAACTATTCAACACCATATGCAACTCACTAGCAGAAACCAACCCATTCTGATCTTTATCATACATATCAAAAGCATCTTTCATTTCACTGGCCCCACGTTCAGAACTCTCCTCACTTTTATGAAACTCAGCAAACTCATCAATATCTATAAACCCATCTCCGTCTGTATCTATTTCAGCCATCATTTGTTTGAGTTCTTCTTCTGTTGTGTAGGATCCCAGAGCCCGGAGAATGTCCCCCAGTTCTTTTGATGAGATCTTGCCATCACCATTTGTGTCGAAACAGTTGAAGACTCTTTTCACTTCTTCCATGTTTTGAAGAAGGGCAGCTTGTTTTGTGCTGTTGCTGTTGCTACTCATTTTTTGTTTTCTTGAAAGCTTGAGAATGAACAAGAAGAGAAGGAGAAGAATATAAAGAGACTTTGAAACGCGGTTATTGATAGATAAGGCGTTTTTATAGGAAGGTAGGTTGAAGGAAGGGTCTTAAATTGGTCGTAGTTCGATGGCTCATGAAAAAGGGACCCAACTTGGCCTCTTTTTTTTGTTGGATAAAAATTGCATACACGGGTTTGACACGCATTGACAAAGTGTTTGACTCAGTAACATATTTCAAACACGCGACACGGGGCATTTTGTATTTGTACTATGCTGATATTCGTGCTTCAGGAGGACTTACTCTTCTCTGGAAAGGAGGCATATATCTCATAGTGCTTTCCAATACAATATATTCCATCACTACTGAAATAAATGAAGGATCCCAACACTCTTGGATTGCTTGCTTTTTCTATGGAAGTCCTTATAAACCTCTTAGATATAGAAGTTGGGATTCAATTAGAGCTCTCTCTCTTTTTTTCGTTACTTCTGTTAATTATAGAAGATCTAAATGTAACACTCTCCTATGATGATACAAAAAGCTTTCCATTCACCTGGTCAAATGAAAGATCTAACCTTGATAACATCCAAAAAAGGCTAGATAGAGCCTTTCTTAATACAACAGGGTACACTCTCTTCACAGAAACAACCCTTGTACATAAAGCTGCTATAGGGTCTGACTACTGCCCCATCCTTCTAGATACCAATCCCCGTCCAAGCTCATCTCCCAAACCCTTCAAATTTCAGTCTATGTGGATAAAACATGTGGATTACAAAAATGTGGTTGTCTCTGTTTGGAACAACATATATAAAGATTTCCATCACCCAAATCATCTTTTCTTCTCAAAATAGCTTAATTCTACAAAAAAAAAGGTCTTCGGGAATGGAATAAAACATCTTTTGGGAATATTTTTCAACAAATAAAAGACTTGCGTCTAAAAATTGTTTTTTACCAAAATTTGCCTCCTATTGCTGAAAATATCTCTCATGAAAAAAATTCTTTAAATCATCTTGAAACCTTTCTTGAATATGAGAAAAATCTTTGGAAACAAAAATCAAAGGATGTTGATATAAAAGAAGGTGATAGGAATACACACTACTTCCACATAAAGACCTTAAGATACAGGAAATACAATAAGATGGAGTTGTGATGATGGTTCTTGGATTTACTCTCCTAAACTCATTGGAAATAATCTGGTTTCTCATTTCAAAAATTTCCTAAATGATGGCACTGCTGTAAATTCTACCTCTATCACCTCCTTGTTCCGAGAGATAGTCAAACAAACATAAAATGAAGTTCTTCTCCAGCCTGGCCTGTTACAAAAGATGAGATCAAATCTGTCCTTTTTGGGATGGGAGCCCTAAAGGCTCCCGGGCCTGATGGATTTCCAGCCTTGTTCTACCAAAACTCTTGGGAACTCTTACAAAATGATATTTTTGATATGGTTTCAAACTTTTTCAGCTCCGCTCACATCCTTGAAAACTTCAACCACACAAACATTGCCTTATTACCAAAAATTCAAAATCCAACAAAGAGTAAAGACTTTAGGCCTATTAGCTTATGTAACATCTCTTACAAAATCATTTCTAAAACTTTTTTTTTTTTTGAATCAGTTAGAGGTTAGGCAGACCTCGACCTGCACTATTTCAATATCTGTAGTATACAACTCCATTAGCATCATCAGCTAATATTTCACTTAGGAGCTTAGGGTAAGGTCCTATACTATAGATAATTGTTTGATCACTCATATTACATGACTTGGCAAGGAAGTCAGCTGCTCGATTCGTTTCTCTGAATATATGACTTGTCTCTACCTTCGGAACTTTGACATCGCTTTCGATGGCGCACACACATTTCTACGTAACCAAGGACTAGTTTACGCTCCATTGATGATATTGGCATTTCGGTGAATCTGAATTTATCTCAATTCGGTCTATGCCTATCATCTCTATTGCTCTTAGTCCTTCCAGAATGCCTAGTAGTTCCTGGAATAGAATGAACCTCTTGTTAGAGCTCCCATTATATGTCATCAGAACATTACCATCCTTGTCTCTGATCAGTCCTCCATATCCTGTGCTTTGTGGTTGCATTGTACCATCGGGGTTGAGCATTGTGGTTAAAGGCTTCTGCCATTGACATTGAGTCACAGTTTGTTGAGTCCATCCAAGTTGCAAACCCAAGCAGTCCAACATTCTTCTTGTTTCGTTTGTTTCAGTAACACTCTTGAGAACTTGTTGTAGGTAGAGTTTCATTTTTTTCATCACATCACCAGCTACCTGATTAGCTTGGTGTTTTCTTTCCTCCTCAATCTGCGGCTATTTCTCTCATTCCAAATGTTTGTATATAGTTGCACATGTCATAGCTCTAATGATCTCTCGCTCTGTTGAGTTTGTTCTTGTCTCTCTCATAATGTAGTACCACTCTTGATTTGATTCCATCACCATCGGATTGAGGCCAAGCTTTCTTTTGATTTCAGCCCATATTACTTTTAGTGTATGCTAATCAAAGAATAGGTGGTGAGAGTTCTCCCTTTCCCCGCATGCACGGCAACATTGTGAATGGTGAAGAATATTTTTCTTTATAAGCCTATCCCGAGTGAGAGAGGCTGCCACTAAACAGTTGCCATGCTATAAAGGAGTGCTTTGGGACTGTAAAATTTCCCCGCACAAGTCGATACCACTTAACTTTTTCTCTCGATTTTTTCTTGAGTGTCATGTATGCAGATTTTGTAGAGAATTGTCCCGGTAGGAGTTTCGTCCCACACTATGAAGTCTTGTTCCAGCATGTCCTGTATCTCTGTACCCAAAATAGCATTCTTGAGCTCTCCATTTGGAAGATCATGTACTCTACTATCAGGGCCGGCCCTGAACTTTGAGGGGCCCAAGGCGAGTTTCTTAAAACGGGCCTATATTATTGAGAAAAAAAACAAGTCTTTTATCCAGTGTTCTAAAAAACGTTAGGCAGTAGTCGGGCGGTGGGAGAGAGCCTAACGCCTAGACCTTCTAGGCAGTGCCTAGATGGATTAGGCGCTAGGCGGTTTTTTTTCTTAATATATATAGTAATACACACATATACTACAAGAAATGAAAAAAATCATTTACCATAACTCAAAAAATAAACACATACAAAGATACTTATTACAAAAATGCATAATAGTTGAGAAATATTGACCTCATATAAAAACATACTCTTTGTTATAGTGGCATATAATTTACATTAGATTTAAGTCTTTTAAACTCATTCAAATCTTAAGCCTACACGGGCCTTTATTTTTCGACATTTAATCATTCCAAAAAAAAAAAAAACTTGACTGGACCGCCTAGACTCACCTAGCCAGTCTAATCGGTCCGTCTAGACCCTCCTAGTCGGTCCACCGATTTTTTAAACGACTAGGGCCTAGGCGAGTTGGTTGGGCACCGCCTAGCGCCTAGACCGAATTTTAGAACAATGCTTTTATACGATGGGACGTGGGCCAATGTTTGAGTGGACTGGACTGCACATAATTTGACTGGACTGAACAACCTTGAGTCCTTTACATGTGGTCTAGTGGGTATAAAATTATACTTGGGAGACCAAAATTTAACCAACAAGCTGGGGGCCCTAGGCGGTCGCCTAGTTGGCCTGCCCTCAGAGCCGGCCCTGTCTACTATTCCATTGCCTATCACTGATCAGTTCGGACACGTTTGCTTCATCAGGCAATTGTAGCAACCTCTTAGCTTCTGGATTCATTAACAATAGCTGCTTTGAACACCAAGGTTGGTGCCAAAGGCTTGTAGTCTCACCATTTACTATCACATACTTAATGAACTTGGCGACTTATTTCACATTTGAGAATTGATCTCCACACCCAAGAACAATCTGAAGGAATTTTCATTGTCCAGAACTCTTTGCCTCTCACCTGGTACTCCCACATCCACTTGACCCACAGAGTTTCATCTTTACTTGCAATCTTATAAATCAGACCACAATATGCTGCCACATTCCACACTTTAGGATCCACTATATTCAGTCCTCCTTCACTCTTACTGTATCTTATAGTACTATGGCTTGCTTTGTGTATCTTTTTCTCCATAGAAGGACCAGCCCACAGGAACCTATTAGTAATCTTGGACACCTTGTCCATGACCCCCATAGGCAAGATGAATGTCTTTGCCCAGTAGTTATGAAATGATGTTAGTACTGAGTGTATCAGTTGTAGCCTTCCTGCAAGAGTCAAGAAAATGTTCTTCCAGTTTGAAATTCTTGTTGTAATCATCTCTACTAATGGCAAACAATCTTGTACACCTAACCTAGATGCTGTTAAAGGTAACCCCAGATACTTGATTGGGGGAGTGACTAGCTTCACACCCAAGATTCCTGCCAAAGTAGTACTTGAAGAGGGGCTTATACTACCAGTGAGAAGGGTAGTTTTACTTATATTGAGCTTGAGTCCTGTGAGAGCAGAGAAGGACTCGAGGGGTCTCCTTCACTCCATATATAGAAGTAGCTTAGCTTTGCAAAAAGCATCACATCGTCTGCAAAACATAGATGAACTAGCTGTAGCCTCTTACATCTTGAGTGGTACTCAATGGCTTTCCTGTCCACTGCTTGTTTCAGTAGTCCACCTAACATCTCCATGATGAGTACAAAAAGATAGGGAGATAGAGGATCTCCCTGTCTAAGCCCTTTCCTACCTCTAAAGTAACCTTGAGGTATGCCATTAACCAATATAGAGAAACTTGGCGTAGTGTAGCACATCCTGATCCAGTCCACAAATACCCTTGGAAATCTAAATCTTAGCAGAATAGTTTCCATTGCATCCCAATCCACCGAGTCGTACGCTTTCTGAATGTCTATCTTAATAGTACACTTGGCGGCTCCATGTACCCTATTGTACCCTCTTAGAAGTTCATGTGCAAGCAACAAGTTATCCTGAATCGATCTTCCAGAAACAAAGGCTGACTGGTTCAAATCTGTAAGTTTAGGCATGATTGACTTCATCCTATTACTTAAAACTTTTGAGATACATTTATAGACCACATTGCAGCATGCAATTGGTCTAAACTCATCCACTCTAGCTGGTTTATTCTTTTTTGGAATCATGTACAAAAAAGTAGAATTAACTCCTCCATGAATCACTTTGTTGATGAATCTTGATTTAATCCGGCACTTGTGAATTCCTCCCCCACTATAGACCAAGTTTTCTTAAAAAGAATACATTAAACCCATCCGGTCCCGGTGATTTACTATCTTGCATTAAGAACAAGGCTTCTTGTATCTCTCTCGATGACTTGCTCTACCGGTTTCTCTGCCGCTTCACTATCTATGACATTTCTCACTTCCAGTTCCTCTAACTTTCACGTCGTTCTCCTTGTACTTCACTGGTGCCTCCAAGTAATGTCCGATAGTAATCAACTAGTGCTTGGCCTACCTCCTTTTGTCCTTGGTACCTGTTACCTGTAGAGGTCCCTCTAGAGCCCGGATAAAATTCCTATTTTTCTTTTCTTTGATGGCATTATGGAAATAGGCATTGCATTTATCTCCTTGCAAAGATATCGTCACATTCTAGTCTCTTATAGTCTTCATGTTCCATTTCCAAGTAGTAAACATAGCCTTGATCGTGCATCCCTCTCTTTGTTACCACGAAGGTTATTAAAAGGCACACCTTGTAACTGTTTTTGGATTACCTGTAAATCCACTCTTGCAGTGTCTACCCTCTTACGTAAAGTCGAGACAGATGATGTCTTGCCCAACTCCTCAGCTTAGCCTTTACAATCTTCAGCTTTTGTGTAAGGACATAGAGCCTATCCCCATATATCTCCGAGTCCCAACATAGTTGCACTGTTGCCATGAAATCTGGGTGTAATGCCCAGTAGTTGCTAAACCTAAAAGGATAGAAACCTTTTTCCTTTTCATACAAACTCAATACCATTGGAGTATGATCTGAGACACCTAGAGTATGAAACTCCACTACAGAATTTGGAAACTCTGTAAGCCATTGATAATTGACCAGCGTTCTATCTATTTTTGACCACTTCCTACTCACATCAGCATAATTAGTCCAAGTGAAAAAACTTCCAGTAGATTTGAGGTCATCAAGGTTAGCTTGAGAAATAAAACGTGCAAAAGGAGCTATTTCCCTAGGGTGTACAGGTTCACCACCAATCCTTTCATGTGAATACAAAACATTATTAAAATCCCCAATAAGAATCCATGGAGAGTTAATGGAGGTACTCATAAGCTGCAGGTCTTCCCATAGTTTCAATCTCTCCTTTTTGCTATTACTAGCATACACAATAGTAAATATAAAATTTACACTATTATGCAAAAGAGCAACCCTACAGTGTATATATTGTGCTCCTTCTTGTAGCTTATATACGGTAACCTTTGTGTCATCCCATAGAAGCCATATTCTACCACTCACATCACTTGAATAGTTCTGAATGCATTGCCATGAAGGCCAACACACTCTCCTTATTGCCTCACTATTACATTGTCTTACTTTTGTCTCCAGCAATCCTTGCAAACACACTTTACTTTTATCACTAAACTTCCTTATTTCCTTAGCTTTAGAAGCTTGATTCATCCCCCTCACATTCCAGACACTCAGACTTACCTCCATGTATTTGGGGATTTTTTCTTTCTACCTTTGGACCTGTTCTTGTCCTTACCTCTCTTCTCTGTAGTTGGTGATGTCACTTCATCTGTAGCCCTTCTCTGGGCTCTAGTCTTGGATTTTGTTGATCGTTGTTGTGCTGAGCTCTCAGAGCTAGTAACTCCAACTTCTACTCCACTTACAACCCTCGGTTGCAAAGTGTTTGTCCTTAACATCTCATCTATTTCATGATCAGAAAATAAGTCATCTTCCTTTTCTGATATGTCATCTTCTAGCTCATCATTACTATCACCTAGAGCTGCAAATTGATTCCTCTCCTCAAGGCATTTTCTGGTCATGCTCTCACTTACCCTTTCATTGTTGCCCCCATACTCTATCCTCCATTGCATTTGCGTTGCTACTATTCTGATTCCTAGGATTGCTTGGAGCAGCACTCTGCTGTCCTTGTTGTTGTTCAATTATTTCTTCTTGCCTAGGTGATAGGAAACGAGTGTGGACTCCTTGAGCTTGTATCCTAGTTACTCCTTGCACACGCCTCTGACTTCCTGTGGTTAAGGTTTGAACCATCAGACTATCACTTGTTGCTCTCATTGGAATAACATCAGGTTCCATAGCATGGTTCCTTGTCGGTAATGTTGTTTCACTCCTTGTGGCTCTCTCTGTAGCTTCTGCTACTACTGGTCCTGCTCCACTTCCTTCTGCCACTGCTTCTACTATTTCTGCTCCACTTCCTTCTACTGTTATATTTTGTTCAGCTGCAACATCATCTACATCTCGTGCATTAATGTCCTTGTTTGGGCATTTCAGTTCTTTGTGACCAAGCTTGTTGCAAATCCTGCATATAGCTGGGAGCCACATGTACTCAACAATAACTTCAGCAACTATTCCTCTACCCATTCTCAGTCTTATTGTATCTGGATATTTAGTACCCACCGGCACTTCCACACATATCTTTGCATAATCAAGTCTTAAGTTTTTTTGACTCGCCTCATCCCAGCAATGAGGTTTCCCTATTCTACTTCCAACAAAGCTCATGCCTGCTTTGGTCCATAGCTGTTTTGGAACATTCCACAGCTTTACCCAAATAGGAAGGGTAGTCATACTTTTTCTCTGTGTTTCTAAGTCTTCTGTCCATGGTCTAACCATAAAAACTCTACCCGCAATAAAAAGAGGCCCTTTTTCTAGAACCATTTGCCTATCCTCATCATCATTAAACTTGAAATAGAACAACTCACGATCCGTAGCAATATCATAATGTGCTTTGGTTTTCCAAGATCTCTCTAGGACATTTTTAACCACTGGAAAAGGTAGACGCTTTTCCACAAAGAAACCCACTAAGTGCTCTCTCCACTTTTCACAACCCTCTTCAAGGATGTCTTCTGGTACATCAATCACATCTAGATCCATGTCTGTTTCGATCCAGTCTAGTTGACCACTGGAAAAATTTGTGGTTGTGTTTGAGAACAACGAACTCCAAGTTTTATCTTGAGCTGAGGAGCCACCTTCTAATCCTAGTGGTTGAGAAGCCATGTTTAATCCTACTCTTGCTAGATTTGAAACTAAAAGTTTGAAAGTGGACCTCAACTTCGCTAGAAGAAGAGAAGCATGTCAAAGTTTAGAGTTTAAGCATGTAGGGGGAGTAGGTGCTCTTCACAAAGTTATAAAGGATTAAGCTTGACTCGCTATGGTAATCCAGTAGTTAGAATCACTCTTAACCCAAAAGAACAAGATGAAGAACAAGGAGAAACTTGCTAAAAGAGGTAAAGAAGGATGAAGGAAACAGATAAGGTTGTGTTCTCACCTTTTGAAACTTACCAGAAAAAGGAGGGAACCTGTAGTTTTGTTGACCCACTCCTTTCTTTAGTCGCACACAAAATCGCCTTGCCACGTCATTTCTAAAACTTTAGCTAATAGGCTCAAGCCTATCCTCTTTCCTTGCATTTCACCTTACCAGAGTGCTTTTGTCACTGGCAGACAGATCTTGGATAACATTATTCTTGCTCATGAAATCTTTCATACTATGAAAAAGAAAAAAGGCATTTCTTGCCTTATGGCGATCAAAGTTGACATGTCAAAAGCTTTTAATAGAGTCAACTGGAACATTTTGATTGATATTTTGAACTCTCTAGATATTGATCCATATTTGAGTTCTCTTGTATATAAGTGTATATCCTCACCTTAATTTTCTGTTCTTGTAAATGGTTCTCTTCAGGGTCACTTCAAATCTAAGAGAGGACTAAGACAAGGGGATCCCTTGTCTCCTATCCTTTTTATCTTATGTATGGAAGTTCTTTCTAGACTCATAAACAACATTCATGGAATAAAGATTGCTAAAACTAGTGAACCCATTGCACATCTGCTCTTTGCAGATGATGTTTTCATCTTTTGTGGAGTTGATATTGGAGAAGCAAAGTCGGTTCTTGCTATTCTTAATGAATTCTGTAATATAACTGGACAAGTAATAAATTTTGACAAATCTAGTGTACATTTTAGCAAGAATATACACATCTCTCTTGTGGTGGACATTCAAAAGATCTTGAACATGAAAAAAATTGAGATAGGGGAAAAATACTTGGGATCCAAACTCTTTTTAGGGCAACCTAAGTATGAAATTTTCAATGATCTTATCAATAAAGTGAATAGGATAATAGCTGGGTGGAAGAGCAAGTTACTCTCTCAAGCAGCTAGGATTGTCCTCATTAAGTCCATAACCACAGCCATTCATGTTTATAACATGAATACTTTCCTCTTATCTATGGCTATTTCTGAAAAGATGAATTTTATCCAGAGAGATTTCTAGTGGGGAAAACAACATGATAAAAATCACCCCTACTATCTCAAAACTTGGTCTTTCATATGTCAATCTAAGAGAGCTGGTGGTCTTGGTATAAGAGACTCTAAACTAAATAATTTAGCTCATCTCACTATAATTTTTTGGCAAATCTTGACTAACCCAAATTCTTTGTTGGCTTCGCAGCTCGAAAGTAAGTATTTCCCTTATAATAATGTGTTACATGTCAATAAAAGACAAGGCACTTCATGGTTATGGCAAGGTATGTTGCACATTATACCCCTCATTAAGGATAATTCTACATGGCATGTTGGTATAAGTGACTATAAATATTTGGAATGACTCTTGGTTACCTGGATTATCACATGGTAAAATCTCTGACACACACCAAGTAGATATAAATTTTACTTATGTGTCATAATTGATAAATCCTGTTCTTAGAACATGGAACTTAAATGTTGTTCATTCTATCTTTGATATAAACACTGCCATGCATGTAAATAATGCGTATCTTTCCCGTACAAATTTGGTGGATTCTGTTCACTAGAATCTCACAAAAAAAGGTATCTATAATGTAAAATCCATGTATCATAAACTTAGCATGCATATAGGTCATACTGGTAACCCAACTACCACCCTATCTTTCTGGAAAAATTCAAATTTACCAAGACAAGCTCTTCTAAGCTAGCATGGAAGTTTTATAATGACATTACACCAACTAGGGACCATTTAGCATGCATCATGTATATAAAGGATAAGTCATGTTTACTGTGTGGACATGCAAAAGAAAGTGTTCATCATCTTCTTCTTGTATGCCCTTTCACAAGAGTTTTATGGTTTCATACACCATGGTTATTTAAATTGGAAGCCTATCAGCACTACACCACCAAGAGTTGGATTGATTTTCGGTTTAAAACTCCAAAAGATTTGCCTATAGAGATTGAAATGTGGACTAAGTTCTGTTTATTGCTTTATTCCAATATATGGTTGGAGATGTGTAACATCCTGCATCATAAGAATAAACCATCTCTTACTAGAATCTGTAAGCTCATCTCCTTGTTATTTGGCAGTCAGAACAACCAACATCAGGAAATGACTTGTCAGAACTTAACTCTTCCTACTCAATGGAAACTGCCCCCACCTGAGTTCCTTAAATTAAATGTGGATGCCAGTTTTAATGATAAACAAAATTCTGCAAGCTATGGTTATATGTTGAGAGATCACCAAGGGAAAATTGTGGCTGCAGGTACAGCCACCAGCTGATCAATAAGTGCAGAGGAATCAGAATGTCGCGGCCTACTCAGAGCCCTCATATGGTGCTTAAACTATCACTCCGATAATCTACTAGTGGAAATGGATGCAAAGGCTGCAATAGATTACTTGGAAAACAAGCCCTGCAATATAGCATGGCCAGCACAACTAATGCTCTCGGATGCAGCTAGTCTTTTTGTACTTTTTAACTCTATTAAAATAACCTATGTTCAAAGAAGTAGTAATAATGTAGCTCAAAGAAGTGGTAATACTGTAGCACATAAGCTAGCAACTTATGCTTCATGTAACCCACAATCTGATAACTGGACAAATGACTCTCCAACTTGGCTTATAAAGGCGTTGGAGGGGGATTATCAGTATGTACTACCAACTGATATAGCTCCAATATAGATGCAACAAATCCTGGAGCAAGGAAATGCTAGTGTAACCTCTTGTTCATATTAATAATATTGCAAATGATTACCAAAAAAAAAATGTTGTTTGCAAAAGGTGTAGAGGTGACTATGTACAGGCTTTATGGTGGGACCAGTTGTAGGCCTGCTAGCGTTTTCAAGAAGCTAAAGAGTTAGGGCCGGTTCTACCCATAGCATAATAAATAAGCAGCCGCTTAGGGCCCGTAGTCAAGGGCCCCAATATATTTTAGCCTATAACCCACTATTGTTTTATTAGCTGAAGAAAAAAAAACATTATTGTTTTTCATTTATTTTAATCCGTTATATAAACGTTTTTACATTGAAAAATTGGAACTATAAAATCATGTTAAACCCTTTCGTTTTCCTCGTGCTTTTGCCTTCTCCAAAAAAAAATACACTCCTCTATGATTTATTAAGGTTTTTCATCACTCTATAACAAATAATCAAATATGAGGCATTGAAGCCAACACTTCAATCTTACCTCTATCATTCTTTTGTCTATTTTGGATTTTCCCTATAATTCTTTTATATATATAGGGGTGTGCATGGGTACCCAATTACCGAACCGGAACCAATTCCAAAACCGTTTATAGCGGTTCTGGGTCCTAAAATATTAGACCCATTTAAAGTGGGTCTTTAAGAACCGAACCGATAAAGAACCGAAACCGTTAGAAACAAATAGTAAAAAACCGATGGGTACCCAAACCGAAACCATAACCGATTAGTATGATTTTGATATATAGAATTTAGTATTATATTACACTAAATAAAGGCAAACCCAAACATTATTATTATATATAGTCTATATTTGTTAGGTGTAAAATTATAATAAATATATATAACATTTAGCATAATAGTAAATGTGTGTTATTAAATGCATTTTTTATAATATTACATTAAATATGTGTATTATAAATATTAATAATATTTTTTACGTGTTTACGTCTACACGTATAGTCGTATACTATGAATTAACTAATGCACTGTCTATATTAACTAATGCATGAATGTGTACGTGTTTGATATATTACATGTATATATATTGGATAATGAATACGTTCAATGCTAACTAACAATTGTGGTACATGTGGTATTTATTCTATATATGATACATTACGTATAGTATAATATACACATACGTATAATGTATGAGAATGTATTTAAAGTTTTTAGATAACTTTCAAATACTATTATTGAATTTATGACCATTACTTCTTATGAGAGGACAAAAATATCAATGACAAGTGTTATAGTCGCCGTAAACCAACTTTTATATCGGTTATATAACTAAAAATAATAATTTTAGCAATAAAAATGTATAACCCGAGAAAGAACCGAAACCCAAACCGGAATTGACTTAATTAATGGGTATGGGTTCGGGTTTTCAAAATATAAGAAAAAAACCGAAAGAACCGAACTCGATAGGAACCGCTAAAAATAGACCCAGAACTGAAACCGATAAGAACCGACCCATGAACCTATATATATATATATATATATATATATATATATATATATATATATATATATATTTTTTGTTTTATTTGGTGTAGAATTCTTCTATTTCTTTTGCATTTCTTTGTTAAATAAATATATTGAAGTTTTAAGTTTATGAGATAACTATTTAAGAAGGAAAAAAGAAAAGTGATTAATTTTTACAATAATTATTATCTTCCAAATTATTTATTAAATAAATTGAGGTTTGCATTCATATAAAATAACGTAAACAAATCTATAAAATGTAACAATTTTATTGGTATATATTAATACTAGAAGACCCCATATTCGAACTTTGTTTAGCCCCGATTGCCTTAAGCCGCCCTGTAAATAGTACAATGTTTGAAGAGTACAAAAGTTTCTCTTTAGTTCCACACTAACATACTAGTGAGATTTCTCTCTAGTGTTTTTGTTCATTTATTTGTTTTTGGATTGAGGCAAATATTTTTTTTGTTTTGTTTTTTTTTTTTTTCGATAATACCTTATATATATATATCATTAAGCTTAAACCGATACCGGCAAAACATTGTAGTTCAGGAGGCACTGTGGGAGGTGACACACTTGCTGCTGGTAGTATGCCCATTTTGCCAACAAGTGTGCCTCTCCATTGTCTTTTCTGCTTAACCACTTAAAATTACAAAAAGATAAAGGAGAGCTTAATCTAAGCACATAATCTCTCAAGCTCTCATGCTGCCAAGAGCAATCTTGCCTATTAAGAGCCTTGATGCTTGCTGTACAGTCTCCCTCTACCAAAAGCTCAGTCCATCCTGAAGTTAGTGCTAACGCTACAGCTACCTCAGCTGCCACCATCTCAGCTTCCTCTGCTGATCTGGCTTGGTACCTTCTAGTGCCAGCTCCCACTATCATCCCTTCACTGTTCCAAGCAATTGCTCCTGCTGCCGCCTTTCCAGTTGTTGCCTGAAAAGAGGCATCAAACCTAATATTAATACACTCATTAGGTATAACAAAGAACTTAGAATCAAAATCAAGGTTAGCATCAGGGAGATCATTAGCAGTAGAAGCTCTGTGCTCGAGGTGGCATGCAACTAAGCTCGCATAACATGGTTCTGCCTCCAAAACACTTCTTCTGATTATCCTCTCCCTGTTAGGTTGTCTATGCTCGAACTTGGCTTCATTTCTGGCTTTCCAGATGTTATAAAGAAGATAGCATGCTTGTACTCCAGCTTGGGATTCTTGCTGCCTTCTGTTATTGCTCCATCTTAGGAACTTATAAACCCAATCTCTGACCCCATTCCTTCCATGAGCCTCCATTCTCAGGCCCAGGCCTGATGTGAACCACAAGGCCCTCAACCAATCACATTCAAAGAACAGATGGGTGTCATTTTCCAAGAGAGTTTCACAGAGAGGGCAGGAGAAATCTCCCAGCATATGCCTAGATGCCAGCCTATCCCCCATTGGTAAAGCCTCCATATAGGCCTTCCAAAGGAACAACTGGATATTGGCTGGCAATCTAGTTTTCCAGAGAAGCTTAACTGCCTGAGTGTTAAAGCTGGAACTCTGCCCTACAGTTTTATCTTTGGTAAGATACTTGTAGGCAGATTTCACAGTGAACTTGCCAGACTTTTCTACTCCCCAGACCATCTTGTCCTTCCCCAAACCCAAAGGTCTGATCACCACTTCTTTAATTCTGTTAGCAAGGATAGGGGGGAATAAGGCTGTGATTTTAGCCTCATCCCACCCAGTCCTATCCTCTTTGAAGAGCTCCTTCACATGGAGGTCAGTTAGCCTGGAGTCCTCCACTCCTAGCTCTCTTAGAGTTTTTGGGATTCCATTACTAACAACCCAAGGGTCATCCAAAATAGAAATGGAGTGTCCATTGTGAATCCCCCATATCAGCCCCCCACTAATAAGATTGAAAGTTTTGTGTATGCCTTTCCAAAAGAAAGAGGCATACTCAGGGGGCTTCCAAACATCCCCAATCCAGTTTTTGACATAGATGCTGGCTAGGGTTTTAGTCCATATAGAGTTGATATCCGTAGCTACTTTCCAAGGAAGTTTTGCTAGCATAGCTAGGTTCATATCCCTCATCTTTCTGAATCCCAACCCTCCAACAGATTTGGGTGTACATAAGTTATCCCACCCTATGGTGTGGACACTTTTCGACTCCTCAGTCCCATGCCAGAAGAAGTCTCTACAAGCTTTATCTATCTTGTTACAGGTAGATACAGGGAGCATATAAGTAGCCATGGCATCTGGGGGTGTGGCACAGATCACGACTTGGATCATGGTAGCCCTTCCAGCCTGTGATAGCACCTTAGCTTTCCACCCCTTAATCTTATTGTGTATTTTGTTAACTAAATATTCAAAGTCCTCTGCCTTCTTATGGGAAAGCATAATGGGAATACCCAGATATTTATCCTTGGGGTCAAACATCCTCATTTTCTAGAACTTTTTCAGCTTGAGTTTATTTCTGAACTTGATATTTCTGCTGCAAAACATGCTGGACTTATCAAAATTTATGAGCTGTCCTGAGGCAGCACAATATTCTTGAAGAATCCTTTTGAGATGCCCCCTCCTCCAGGTTTCCTCTAGTGAACAAGATGAGGTCATCTGCATAGAGGAGATGAGAGATAGAGGCTCTTCTTATCTTGATCCCATGGATATGTTCTTCAGCCTCAGCTCTAGCAATCATCCTAGAGAGGGCTTCAGACATGATGATAAACAGATAGGGAGACAGGGGGTCTCCTTGTCTAAGGCCTCTCTCAGGAGTAATCTTGTCCAAAGGGCTGCCATTCAGCAGCACTTTGAAAGACACAGTGGATAGGCACTGTTGGATCATATTCCTCCAGGAAAGATTAAACCCTAGTCTCTCAAAAATATTGTCTACCAAGGACCATTCCACCCTATCATATGCTTTTGCCATATCCAATTTTAAAGCTATCCACCCATGCCTTTTATTTTTCATGTGTTTCATGTGATGAAATAGTTCACAGGCCAGTCCTGTATTATCCCCTATATTTCTTCCCTTAATGAAAGCCCCTTGGAAGGGGGAAACAATCTTATTCAAATGACACTTCAGCCTATTGGCTAAAATCTTGGAGATCACTTTGTAGCAAAAGTTGCACAAACTGATAGGCCTAAAGTTTGCCACAGTCTCAGGATTACCAGTCTTGGGAATAAGAGAGCAATGTAAGTTTCATTAAAGGTAGGGTTAAGGACCCCATTAATGAAGAAGTCCCTTACAAAGGCTACAATGCTCTTGCCCACAATATCCCAAGTGTTTTGGTAAAAACAACCTTGGAACCCATCAGGACCAGGAGCTTTAAGGCTCCCCGGCCATCTTCTTTACCACTCTCCAAATATCCTCAGAGGTGGGAACAGCAATGAGAATATCATTCTCCCTTTCAGAGATACAAGGATGAAAGAGGTTGAGGATATTCTCATTAACTTGAGGGTGATCAAAGCTGAATAGAGTTTTAAAGTAGGAGTTGATAGTGGTTCCCACTTCAGCTCTTCCCTCACTCCAGCCACCCCCTTCCCTTTGGAGCCTCTCCACATTATTCTTCCTTCTTCTATAAATGGTTGAGAGGTGGAAGAATCTAGTATTCCTCCCACCATCTTTCAACCAATGATTGGTGGATTTTTGTTTCCAGAAACTCTCCTCCTTAGCCAACCAATCAAACAACTCAGATTTTAAGACCTTAGCTCTTTCATAATTGGCTAAAGAGAATGGTTTCTTCAAGACATGATCCAACTCCTTATTTACTCTATTAATATTTGTGAAAATATTTCCAAACACCTTTTTATTCCATATAGTAAGGTGTTGTTGAGTGATTTTATGTTTAAGGATGACCTCAACATCAGACAACCCATGGGTAATAGAGTTCCAAGCAGTAGCAATCACAGGCAAACAGGACGGATCAGATAACCACATGTTATAGAACCTAAAAGGTTTTTCATGCTTCATATTAACATCAGCAGTAGGAATTAAGTTAATCATAAGACATAGATGATCGGATGTGGCATTAACTACATTAGTGACTTTCATATTGGGAACCGAGAATCCAATCCTCCGAGGCCAAGGCTCTCACAAGCCTCTCAATAATATGGTCATGAGGTCTTCTATTATTATTACTCCATGTAAACTTAGGACCTTTGAATCCTAAGTCAAACGGACCAAGGTCGTTAATGAGATCATTGAACTTCGGCCATGCTTCTACTAATAAGATTATTACCTCCTATCTTTTCATCTAGGGAAGTAATAGCATTGAAATCCCCAAAGAGACACCAAGGTCCAGGGATCAAGTTGGCAACTTCCCTAAGCTCATTCCAAACTCTATGCCTATTACTGGCCACCGGTTCGCCATACACAAAGGAGAAGAACCAGGTATTATTACAATGATAGTTGCTAAGTTTACCTGTCACTTGGTTATTTGAAGCTCCCAAGATTTCCAGATCCACCCCATCTTTCCATAGCACAGCTAGCCCCCCACTGCGACCCAAAGCTGGAACACTAAAGCAGCCACTATACTTAACCATCCTACTGATCTTTTTTATCCTATCACATCCCACCTTTGTTTCAGACAAACAGACTATATCAGGGTCAAACTTACCTATTAAGTCCTTTAGATTTTGAATTGCCGTGGAGGAACTAATTCCCCGGCAATTCCGGCTTGTATCATGGTTGATGAGGCAGCTGTTGTGGGACAGCTACCGCGAACCCTGGAGGAGACATCAGACCCCCACTGCTTTCAGACTTATCCCCACCCAGTTTAGCTTTCTCATACTCACTGGGAATCTTATCAGGACTCTTGGAGACAAAAGAACTCTCCCCTGTACTATGGTGCTTCCCTTTGAAAGTGCATCTTCGCTTAACTAACGAGTCATCCACTGCTATAGGTTGAGGTTGCTTGAACAAGGAGATACTATCTTCTGACTCATATCCTCCTTCTTCAAAACTCCCTTGCACAAGATCCACTGGAGCAAAATCTAAAGCTACTTCCTCTTGCGTTGCCACATTCTGAACTTCCAAGTTTGGGACCCTCTCTTCAGAGTATAAATCATCTCCCCATTCTGTGAAGGCATCCGATGGAATTTGATCTTCTGGAATACTATGATCTGAGAGATCAGAGGGCATATTGGGGTTGAGAGACCGGCTTGAGGTGGATGGATCCAATGACGCCCCAGTATCGCTAGAGATATCAATCACTGGAGCCTCTTCAGGGATTAACAAATGCCATAGGCCTTGTTCCCTAAGCGCATCAGCCTCCCTCTTAGCCTTCTTAGATTGCTTTACCACCGTCTTCAAACAATACCTTTCCCATTCTTCATCATCCATGGTAGTTTGTTTATCGTTAGATCTAGCAGCAAGAGATCTCTTTTTACCTATCCTTACCTCTTGACCAGCACCATCAGGCTTTCTAACTACCCCCTTTCTCTTACCTCGAGATACCACCGTTTTAAAACCCCTTCCACGTGTAGGTAAGCCTGTGAACTTGAAACAAGTGCTCTCTCTTCCAGCTGATGAGGTGGAGTGGTGAGATACATCAGGCTTGATGTTCTCAAGATTCTGAATGATGGTTTCGGACAAAAGAGAGAGAGAGGTCGGCGTAGACTGATCATCCACAGGAGATGTTCCTATTCCCAAAGACTCATCTTTTAAAGCTAGCTCTCTTAGGCCTCCAGCTGTGGTTTCTCGAAGAACCATCCTATACTCTTGTTTCTGATTACAAGCCTCTGTTTCTAGTTCCTTTCCTTGGTCCATATCCATCATAATCGAACTTGGGCTCCAGATCACCAAGGCCTCACAAGACTCAGCTGGTCGCAGATCTGAGTCCAGCGTACCAGCTTTGGCCCCTGAATCATGGGCCTTTTCCAACTCAGTCATATCCAGGTCCAAACCACTATTAGATGCATTGCCCACTTCGGCCACCCCAACGTCACCGATTACGTGATCATCCGTGACGATGTATCCGTTTTGTGCTCTGTCAGACCCTCTGTAATTACCTCTGTACCCTTTGACCTGACCGCCACACTCGCCACCACCTGAGCATCCTTCAGTGGTGGTGACCATATCCCATCTCCCTTCCATAGCTTCTTTCCAGGTGAGTTCCTGTTCCTAGCTGGAATCTGATCCATCCTAGGTTTTTGAGGAGGACCCGAAAAGGTAATCGAGGCTGGGATTGGCACAACATCACCATTGTAGAATACATTTGCTCTTAGACCAAAAGAGAAGTTGTTTTTTATATCTCTGGGGGAGCCTCCCAGCTTCCTCATCTCCAAGCTATGTTTTTCTCTGATACTACAGTAATGTATATCATGCCCAATACATCCACAAAAATAGCAAAAGATTTCTAGATTTTCATATTTGAAGGAGACAACAATTACTTCTCCCAATTCCGTGCTTAACTCTATGCCTTTGAGCAACCTCTCTTTGATGTCCATGCGCACTCTCACCCTTGCAACAGGGTGTTTGAAGGCTGATGAACAGTGAAGATCCATCCCCTTGACTTTGCCTAGAGTTGAACCCACTGTGTGCACATTTTTCTTATTTATGCGGTCTCTTGGGAGGCCAAAGATCTGCACCCAGAAGTCCACTCTATCAAACCTCCTATCTTCTCCCAGGATACTCAAATCATCTCCTGGATAAATCCTTGGATCACCCAAGGTCCATTTTGCTTGACATGCTGATATTCTTCTACCTTAGCAAAGACCATTTTATAGAGTCCTTTTGAAATAACTTCTATCTTAGTCTCTCCCTTGATTTGCCAGCATCTATGCACTTTGTCTGCAAAGTCCTGTAGTGATATATGTTTTCCTCCATATAGCTTCCCCACCAAGGTTGTGTGTCCTGTGTGGTTTTCTCTGGGGTTTTTGCATCCAATCTTCACCACACGTTTTTCCTTAGAGCAAAATAAATTTTTCATGTCAGCTTGGAGTTTCTCTATTCTGACCCTTGAGAGATCTCCTTGCTCATCTTCCCCTTCTACGGTTCTATCAGTCGATGCCATCTAACTAACTCAGAGAAAAAGATGTAGCCTGATTATCCTACCTAACTTACACTGAAAGCCGGGGAAGAGGGGAGGGGGGAGAGATGAAAGGTAAAGGATGTACTAGAACTGCTTAGGTTTTCAAAATCAAGGTTTACAGAGTAATTGGGACATCAAGCAAGAAACTTATCCTTATCCTTTTTGATAACTAGCTACTTGAAACCAAAAGAAAAACCAGATCAGGTTAACCAGGAAAGGCAACAAAAACTAAACAGCAGAAACTATAAGTGGTAGAGATTTGAAATTTGAAAGTGAAAAAGAGGGGGGAAAGAAGTTGGCTTGAGCCGCAGTAGAGCTCTCTCTCTTTTTTGTCACTTTTTTCGTCACTTTTTCTATTCAATTTTTTTTTTTTTTTTGTTGGTGAATATATGTTACTACATTGGTGTACAGCGGATTCTAGGGGTTTAGTCTTTTAAACTATTCAATTTTTTTTTTTTGTTGGTGAATATATGTTACTACATTGGTGTACTTTTAATGGTGGTCTTAATAACTGTCAGTTACAAGTTACAACACATGAACATAGTGGACGTACCTAAAGTTTTGCCGGTCACATGTACTGTAACCTAGTAGCTTTCTAGTTTGATGTTTTGATTAGTGATTATAAGTGTTTTATCAAACACCATTGTTTGAACAAAATAAATTGTAAATCCATTTAGCCTCATAATTAACTATCAAATCAAATGACCCCTAAAAGATTCAATTTTTCAGAAAATAGATTTTTAGCATGCAATCAAACACGCCTTTAATGATAAAGGATTGTTGTGTTATATTGGTTTGTATTTGTTTTGATTTTTTTGGTGAAAAATGTGTGAACAGGTGTTCACTGTGTATTCAGTTTTTCAGAAAATGTCTGATGGTAACGATGATGAAGGAGACAAACGTGAATCAGAAGAGTCTGTCTCATCAGTGACTAATTAATATGCTAAATTTTGATTAATTCCCTTCCCTTTTTTTACCTTTAGTGTTTCCAGTATTAAGTTTAATTATGTAATTGCAAGGATTAAGTTTCTTAATGAATTTACAGATTACCTCCGGGAATACAGGGGGGTTTTTTTATTTATTCGCAAGCCTGTTTTAAATGAGATCAGTAACTCTTTGATACTGGCACAGTTCGAGTCCCAAACTTCTGGTATCATCACCCAAAGATTTTACCGTGCTAGTCGGCACCTGAATGCATGGTATTCATTTGCGAAGAAATTTGAAGACTTGAATCTATCTTCAGAGTTATTAACAGGGCTTTATGTCGAAATGAAATATGTTCGTCCTAGTAGGATCCAAGCAAAAACCTTGCCAATGATTTTAAATAAACCTTACAAGGATCTGATATCTCAAGCTCCCAATGGTTGTGGTAAAACCACTTGTTTTGTTCTTGGTATGTTGAGTCGTGTTGATTTAGATCTGATTGCACCCAAGTGCTTTGCATTTGTCCTACCATAGAATTGGCAATCTAGAATATGGAAGTTTTGAGGAAGATGGGTAAGCATCCATCCTTGCTATACCTAAGAATCCGAAACGTCTAGGCAATCCCCAAGATATTGGAACTCCTGGAACAATCAGTAGATTGATAGTTTTAAGAAATTGACCACGAGAATGATAAAGATACTTGTTTTTTATGAGGCCGATCACATGTTGGCTGAGGTACTTGCTTCTCCTGTTTGTTTTGCGAGTATATGTTCTCTTGTTGGCTGTAGCCATGTTCTTGTTTTGAATGATTATATTGGATTATGTGATTCCTAGAGTATTCTGTTTTAGATTGATGATGGACACAATTTGAAGTTTTGAAGCTAATGAGCTTGTGTCATTGTGTGTTCATTCTTGTTTTTTGTCGGTACAAGCTTTTAGTTCGACTTGTTTTATCCTTGCTAGAGGTTTCACAAGTTCTAGATTTAGCGAGACTTAGATAGCATGAAAAACTTTGGAGTTTCTTCTTTAATAGTCAAAGAGTTCTACAAGGTGTAACAGTAACTTTAGAGCTAGAATAGATATCTGAATATCCTGAGTGCTAGGGTTTTGCTGTTTCTTGTGATTTATACAATCAAAATATTAAATACGTATACATTCATCTGGTCAGACTTGCGCTTATGTTTGTACCTCTTCTACTCTATATGCTTATATAATAGTTCAACAGTTTTCTTCTGTATGGTTCATCCTTTGGTACTCATACAAAGTACCATCATTTGTAGGATGGTTTCAAGGACGAATCTTTGAAAGACATTAAGGATATTGAAAGAAGCAAATCTGTTTGTCAGGTTAGTCATTGATGATGCAGAATTATTGAATCCACGGTTTCCTCAGAATTTTAGGATGAATCTTCATCTTGTATTTGTTATAACCTATGAGTTTGATTATACATTTATGAAGTTACACCTTATTTCAGACTAACAAAAGAAAATACACTGTATTTCTGACTTGATGGTGAACTTCAAATTCTTACCAAACAAGCTTTGTGATCAACACCTCTTTATCTTCATTTTATCAGGTGCTCTTCTTTTCTGCTACTTTTGATGACACTGTTAAGACTTTCATGTTGAGGGTTGTCAAAGATGGGAATCAAGTGTTTGTAAGGAAAGAAAATCTATCGCTGGATGTGGTGAAGCAGTACAAAGTGAGCTGCCCAGATGAATATGCCAAGATAGATGTTACGAGGAGAAAGATTCTTAATTTGGCTGACAAGATGGGGCAAGCTATTATATTTGTCCATGCAAAGAGTAGTGCGAATGCACTACATAAAGGATTGGGTCTTCTGGGTTTTGAATGTACTACCATTCATGGTGCTGTTGGGAATGATAAAAGGGACGAAATAGTTGAGGAGTTTAAAGACGGATTAACCAAAGAAGAACAAGAACCAACCAACCAAGTCCTGATATAGAACAGGGCATCAATGCATCATCCACCTTCTCTATTTCTAAAAAACGGGATGAACATGTAAGAAAATGTGTCATCTTATAATTAGATTTCCCCATTGATGTCATCTTCTTAGTCATGAGGTGTATGGAAAATCTTTTATACAGTAAAGCTCAATTGACTGGATTTTATGATGCAGGGGCTGTTTTCAACTTCTTGTGTACAGATAGGGACCAAGGTTTAATGGCTAAGATCCATAGCTATTATGGACATCAAATTGTCGAGGTATTCTTAGTGATGTTCCCCACCTTGGCGGTTTATTATACAAGTAAAACACAGTGTGATGATCTAATGAGGCGATTACATCAATACTTCAGACTTTCAGCAATAAGCTCTATATTCTACGAGAAAAGAACCCAAAACCGTGTAATGGCTGTCATCATTAGCTTCTGAATGAAATAAGTTTGCCATAGTTGTGATCTAAGTCGTTTGATTCCCTGTACAAATGCCCTGCAGGTTCCTAATCTGGAGAATGATGAAGTTTTTGAAAGAGCCCTTAGAGAAGCTGGTTTGCGCTTTTAAAATCTTCTGTTAGGCGTCAATGAATTTTGAAAACTTGAAACCAAGAGGTCAAGAGCTTCATATACCTGACAATTCAACTTCTAAATGAGAGTGTTTTATCTCTTGCGTTTCATAGGATGATTTAATATCAAGTCTCATTTTAAGGAGGAACCATGCTATGAAAGACCAACATGATTTACATGATTTTGTATTTTATGTACATTCCAGCCGTGTTCATTAGTGAAATTTGAAGTTCCTCTTATTTGTAACGTGACAATCATACCAAATCTGAAACTATTGATTTTCCATATGGCTCCAGTGTGCGGCTCACTCTTGCTCCATGATTAGTAACCATTAAAGCTCTAGCTCGCACTCATGCTATGATTACAGTGGTATACTGGAGTTGTGACTTAGGGTTTGATTTCTAAACAAATGATTCAGATCCATGTGAAAAAAGCTTCTACCTCCACCGTTTACATGCAGCGTTCGTGGTAGTTTGGTCTTGATCTTCGTTCTCCTTTCCCCCTGATATATAGCTCGTTCTCACTTACCGTAGCATTAACAAGATAAAAAATATGACATTATGACATGGCAATGGGCTGTAGCAGTTTATTTGGCCATTGATTCTGTCAAAATTATTTTACAGCAATAGTGATTATTGCTGTTCTACAGAAACGAATCAAGGGAAAAGGGAGGTACAAGTGTAGAACACAAAAAAACTAAGAAATCATCATAGCTCCAAAAGGCAAACAACTGTTTTCAGTGTTTTAGTGAAGAACACTGGCATGAAATTCTCCACAGATAACACTTGCAACAAACATATGCTAAAACGACAATAATAAAGAGAAGCGTGTCAGGAACGACAAGTATATCTCACTGTACATAGAGAATGTCACGTGTAAAAGAGCAAAGGAAAGAAACTTCTATAGTTTCAGTGTAGAAACTTCTATAGTTTCAGTGTTAGATCAAGAGTGGATGATTTTACCTCTGGAGGTGGAGGTGGAGGTGGAGGTGGAGGCGCTGTGACAAAATTCAAATTTGTACTCCTCATCAAGCCAAAACCTGGATGACCATCACTTTCTCCAGCTATCGGCCGGAAACTCCCAGGCCAGAACAGTTCTGCTTCATTGTCTTCCAAGAACGAGGGATGCTCAAGGTGGCCGTAGTCAAATCTGGCGCCCCCTCTGATCTCGAGAGGGGTTTCTAATGGTGCAAAAGTGTTGTGTAGGGATGAGTGAGCTCTAATCCCAAGGGAACGGCAAGCGGATCCATGAAGTGGAAGAGATGCCAGGCTGGCATACCTATCGGAGAAGAAGCCCATCCGCATGGCTCGCTTCGCAAGTGTCCGCTCCCTTTTATGTGCATTTTGATGGCCTCCCAGAGCTTGCGAGCTGAAGAACTTGCGGTGACAGTAATTGCAAGAGAATATTCTTGGGACAGATGGTGCTGAAGTACGCACAGCTTCACTGCTACTCTCACTTGTGCTCGACAATGGAAGTCCTAATGATTCTTTACTACATCCAAACTGTCCTTCACCGACCTTGCAGCTTAAAGACAGGTCGAGGGAGATTGATCCAGAACCAGAATTTAACAGGTTTGTAAGACAGGAGGATGTGGTAGTGGTGTCTTTTGGTAGATCCGAGGACGTTTCTTGGATTGATATATTAGAAGCAACTTGACTGCTAATATCTGATTCACCTTCTGAGAGGGAGTCTGTATGGAAGTCAGAGTTAGGTGCTTTCATGGCTTAGTATCTTGGTAAGATATAAAGGTCCTCGTTGTCTTGATTTCTCTTGACCAGAAAGCCAAAGTTCACAACAGAATAGGAGCAGCTATCTCTTTTGCACCTGCACTTGTAAGTGAGGAATGCTATCATCTTAAAAGTTAAAACCATAATACTTCCACCGTTTAAGAAGAAAAAGGGGAAAAGGAATCAAGTGAAAAAACACCGAAATGGAGCAATACTACTCCACTATAAAAATTGAATATTTGCTAAAAAGAAATTCATCCATACCCGATACAAAATTGGGTTCATCCCTACCTAACTGTAGTCACAACCTAATAATTTAGATATTTAGAATTGCTAAGATACTGCTTAGTCTTCGGGCTAGTGACAAGGGTGCTGCTATGATAGGTGGACCAAGGACCAAAAGCAAGTCTTCATGGACAAGGTGGAGGCAGTTGGGTCTACTAAAAAATGGCACATTGGCGAGAGCCTTCCGGCTAGTGTCCCTCCGGGGTTGATGAGCCTTCGGGTTAGGGTCCTTCGATGTAACCAGTGTGGGTCTGACTTAACCTCTAAATATTTCAAAAAAAAAGATACTGCTTAGACTGAGAACTGATACACGAACGATGATCAACTATTGCAGTAACTTTCCAGATTCCAAAAGTCTGTTTTACAAACTCACAAAGATAATAATTTTATGTTGTGCGTCGTCATCAGGACTGAAAAATAACATAACGCTAATGCAAGAAGAAATACAGAACCTGACCACCCAAAGATAATCTCCTTGAAATATCATACTTGTTTAATTGCCACAGCCCCCTGAAAGGCTGAAACCCCAAAAAATAATAATCTAACTATTTTGGTTTGACAAAAACCATGACTATGTGATATGTGGTTAACCAGATATGGTAACCTTTCGGAAGAACAAGCACCTACAGAAGAATAACTAAGAACAACTGCATTAATGTTCTAATTAAAAGGTGGAAAGATGTATCAGACAACACTGAAAATACAAACAAGATGTACATCACACTTATTCAGCCTTAGAAAAGCATGGTTCCTTCGAAAGAATCACTACAGAAACGTGCTCGTTTGAGCAATGGTATATCTGCTTTAGCGCTCAACTAAACACGGAATCTTAGCTCACCCCTATAACTGAGAATTGGTGATTAAAATTCCAATGACCAAACATCCTTACCTGCCCACCTATTCGAGAAAATGGAAGAGTGAAAATCTGATAACTTAACTAAGGACCCACCCCACCCCCCTTTTGAGATAAAATCCTGGAGAGTGGCTCTTATTTTCCAGTCAACTGCCAAATACAATCAACTTCGAGTGGAATGCTTATCATAGCAGCGGAGGAACACCAGAGCAGTTAAGAACTGGCATTTAGCCTTCCTTGTAACTTACACAGAAGTGGACATTACTGAGAGTTTGGAGGTTGGGATTCTAGCTATGATAAAATACTACTTCTATTCATGAGAGTTCAACATATGTGAGGATCCTATGTTAAACCAAGTACTTTGTGCCAATATCAGCCAACGTAATTAATATGGTTTGGGCTTAACCTTAGATGCACAGCTATGCAACAGCATAGAAGGAACATCAGTCAGTCTGAACTGCAGTCCATCCAAGTAACACACCTTGTTTCTTCCCATGTTTTCATTGTTATTTCAGTCCACTCTTTAATTACCTCTTTATTCTAAAATAGAAATCAGCTATAGATGATAATCCTTCACAGAAAGCACAAGGACCAAATCCAAACTACCCACAGTTTAAGAAGGATATAAAACATACAACATCCAAAATACCCAAAGTTCCAGAAACTATAGAAAAAGCATAACAAACCAAAGATACCCAAAATTATAGAGATCATTGGAAACACAATAAATCTGATATATATTGTATAGAAAAACACATACAAGTCCAAAAACCCTTCTTATTTTTTGTCAAAGAAGTCATACAAAAGACATAACACAATCCAAGATATCCAAAATCCATGAAAGAAACTATAGAAAACACATAACAAACCAAAATTAGCCAATTTTAGAAGTCCCATTGAAAACTCATAGCAAGTCCAAGATGCTCAAAGTCATGAATACATAGGAACTCATAAGAAAATTCCAAGATGCCCAATCTTTGAGATACCATTTGAAACAACTACAAGTTCAACAATTTCAAACTAAGAACAGTATAGCAAACTGCATATTAAAGACAACAATCTACACACACTCAAAATCATATTAGAAGAAGTTAGAAATATATTTATAGTAGTGGGGTATTACCATAAAATCATAAACACTAGTTTGGTATTGTAGCTGCAGACATCTTCCTTCAATGGAGGCAATTTAGCTTTCACTGAAATTCTGGTTAGAATTTAGAAGTCTTAGAACAGCAAATAAAACAAAGCTTTGTGACTGAGTTCTGATGATTTTGTTGCACAGAACAAGGACAAGGGAAACAGAAGATAAAAAAGGAAAAAAGTAGAGAGAAGAGAGTGTGGGCAGTAGTGATGTATAATTATGGGAAAGCAAAGGTTGAGAGTGGGGGTGGTGGGGACGTCAGAGAAGTCAGAGAAAAAAGAGAAGATGTTGGTGATGGATAAATTAAATAAAGTTGATAAAACACTGACCACTGTTTGTTAACAAATTTTTTGCCTCTTAAAACCAAAAAAAGGAACAGAACAAAGAACACAAAAAGTAAATTGTTTAGTACAAAAAAGTCTTCAAAGTAGCCACCACAACCAAAATACTTCCTTTCACTGCTCCTCTCAAACTTTAATATTCCCGGTCTCTTTCTTCACTTTAAAGCATACAGTGATAACAGATGAGTCCACAGTGCATGGGGTCTGTTTATCATTTCAGGTACACCATCATCTTTTTGCATGTCCCAATAACCATAACTTCTCCTTTTTTTTCATGCATGGCATGCTATGAGTTTAATGCTATACCGACTGCCCGTCTCATCCTGATATCAACTTCGAGAAAAAAAATATTCTAATACTGCCCGTCTCATGGAGTATTTCATATGGTGAGCAAAACATATTCTCCTAAACACCCTGAGAATGACCACATAAGCCGCCTCACATATTATGACATTCAGGCACCATATATAAATTCACATATGAGTAATTTCACTATTTCGATGTAGTAACGGTACGTATGGGGTACATCTCATAACTCATAAGCGACACTTCATTGGATGGATCACCGCCCTTATCTCTTTTTGGTTGGTGAATAGGTAACTCAGGTACACATGCTTATTTACCAAAAAATGGTACACATGCTTGACTTATTTTCCTGTTTAGTTATAAATCACACCTATTTGCATGTGTTGTCTACTTAATCATTTGAAGGGGGGAAATAATGTATATAATAACACAAGGCATCTCCAGAATTCCATGATTGTTGGGGTTAGATTCTTTGCTTTCAGTTTTAAGTAGATATTAGTCGTTCTTGAATTGGACTTTCCAGTACTTGGTTACTTACTCTATGTGAGTGTGAGACTTGTCAGAGCATTGCATTTCTTGTTTTATAACTTAACGTTGAAAACTTGAAATTCACCTTGGGCCAGAAATTAAAGCGGAGAAAACTAAAATGGAAAGGACAAGCAAACTGTCCAGTTTACTAGAAAGAGTACAGTACGTGAAGAATAAAGAAAGAGTCCCCACCGGGCACCGGCCACTACTTATTTAAGTCTAGCCTTATTCCACTACTTCACACAGTTAAGTAGTGTCTTCTCTGTATCAATCACATGCACTGCTGCGCGCACATGTTAAATGTTGCATGAAGAAAGAACAAACTTACCCTGGTGGCCTGGTAGCTAGTCTCAGTATTTACTGACAGTTTCACAAACCCCTACCTCCCCCCACTTCCATACCAAGCTCCCCTTTCCACCCATCATGTTCCCAACTCCCAAGTACTTTGTCAAGTAAGTACTTTTATTCAACCAAAAGAATCAGGATTGGTATCGATACGTAATAAGAATCAGGATTGGTATCGATACGTAATAATAAGAAGCACATACATACTCTTAGCAACACATTTACCTGGATCTGTGCTAAATAGTGTTAAATAGCAAAGAAGCTTAAGTGCCTCGCTCTGAAATCAAGAACAAAAGATTGAACATATATAGTGTAAATGTCTAAATTTACACCAATGATTAGGATTGATTCTTAGCTCTTACACCAATGGTTAGGATTGATTCTTAGCTCTTAAGTTAGGATCATAAAGAAGAGAGAATGGTTTTGTTGTGTGTTAATGGCTGCTCTTCATGAGTGAGAAAATGCATACGTATCCAGCACTATGTTAGTGAGACTGGAATCAAGTCGCATGTAGTTCCAAGGGGTGGCTTTTATAGTCATTAAGAGTGAGCATCGGGTGCGACATGTGTACTGATGAGTATAGATGTGCGGTCGAGATGGATGACACGTGTCTATGAGAGACACGTGGATAGCAATTGTAGGTCTATCTGATTTGGAATAGGATGTAATGATGGTGAATGGCTATAATTGTGTATGTATTATGGCGGGAAAAGGGCTTAATAAGGATAAGTTGGTAATGATGACAGTAGTAGGTGATGATGTCACAAGATAAAGTCGAGTGACGAGTCATTGATCAGCTGAATATGCGAGTGCTCTAATGTAGCAAATGTGATGGGCGTTCGTGTCTGGGGGTCGCGTTATATTAAGAAAGTTGTTGTGCGTGCACATCACGTGACTGATGGGATGTCCCTTACATAGCCCTCTCTCGTTAGCACGTCATTGAAAAAGGCGGGTTGACAAGAAAAAGAAAGAAAATAAATAGATACCTGAAGGCACGTGATGTGACGGTTCCAAAAAGCGAGGTGGGCTGGCTAAAGTAATAACTGCTGCGGTTATGATTGTTTTGCGTATGACGAGACGATTGGAGAGCCCAAGGTGGGTACGTGGCAGACGAAACGTGGGGTAAGTGTTGTATATGCAGTAATGACGGAAGGTCGTTGGATGAAAGACGTGTGGACCGTTGATTAGATGATGGTACGAAAAAACTGGCGCCCAAAAGAGGGTAAGTGAAAAGTCGCATTTTGTGGAGCGTTGATAAGGTTACAACGGTTTTAGGGATTAATTGAACGGTTGGGGAGTAACTGGGTGTGGTATATAGTATAAAGGATTGCACTGAAGGTTGGCAGAAGCAAATTTGCGAGCATTGTGATATTCACTGTACAAGGTACGTTTTTGGCTTCTAAGTATTCATTCTATTTGTTTCTTTTGTTTCTGTTGGGGAGGGAAAGAATTTGTGTTGTTTTAACTGGTGATGAAATGAGAGGTTCTTTGTGGTTGTAATTTTATGTAGGGATTGTTATAATGGTAGATAGATATGGGTGGATTTTTAGGTGTAATCTAAATAGTACGTGATAATTCTGATAATACTTATGTAAGGGAAGAAGAGGCTGTGAGTGAGAAGGAAAGTGTTTGTCTGGAAGAGGTGTTGATGTGGTGAAGTTTGAGGGTAGTGTTTGTACGAAAAAACTGTTGGATATGGAGTCGTCGTCGAATCGAGAAGAGGGTAGTGGGAGTAGTGAGGAAAGAACTGAATCGGGCAGTCGCACGAGCGGTACGTAACCAGGGAGTCGGGGGTACTTCGCTGGCAAGTCGGGTGCATCGCGGCTCGAGGAGTGTGGAGTTGCTCGAGCAAACAGCGAGGGAGATTATGGTGTTATAAAAGTTGAAGTTTGGGGTGATTGCTAACCTGCAAAGGGATTTTCCAGCTTGTAGGCGTTCGTAGCTGGCGCGGAGTCGTCTAGAGGAAGTCGCAAGAAGTCAAAGTCGGGGTCGATGAGGATCGATTTTTCGAAGCTGGGAGGAAGGAAGGGTGTTGACTTGATGGATGGAGAGAGCGTTGGTGTAGTCGTAGAGGCAATTAAATACGTGAGTCTTGATAAAGTGTCCGTTCTGACCGGGCGAAAGTGAACGGGGGTGTTGGTGTCGAATAATGGTGGGGCTGGTGTGACTGTGGCAGTGCCTGTGCCATTGAGGAAGGTGGCTGATGTCGGTCATGTGCCGACTAGTAGACCAGTGACTAGGCTGCTGAAAGATAAAGAGGATGACTATGTGGGGAGGGCTACATTTGCGGAAGGTCGTAGGATGAATCGTGTGAGGATGCGGCCTATAATCTAGTGTCAATGGAGAGAGGCGTGGTGGACTCGATTACGCTGGAGGCCAATTGCCATCTGGTGGAGAAGATGATGGTTGTAGAATTGCGAGAGCAGAGTGCGGTGAGTGCGTATCGGGTAAGTGTACATTCTTCATATGTCTATACGAGTCATTTGGGACATGCCCTTGTAGCTGATTGTGTCTTAACTTATTATATTGGTGTAGAATATGTTATACGTGCAGCAGCTGGAGGTGTTAGTGTTGATATCGGCTTCATCTGATATGGAGATGCAGTCGAAATTTGTTGAGATTGCTGATTTGAGGGCGCGTCTTGAGGAGGTGGAGGCGGTGACTAATATTGTGCGTGAGGACTTGCATGCGGCTGAGGCAACGAAGATGCATGCGTTGAACGAGTTGGCTCAAGTAACCTTTCAGCACAATACTAAAAAGATGATGCGTGCAGAGCTAGAGAAGATGTATGAGGAGCAAAAGTTGGAGCTGGAGCGTTTGAAGAGGGAGTTGGGGTTTGCGAAGGGAGATGTGCGCAAGTACCAGAAGCTAGTGGAGAGGCGCACTTCCAAGTGGAATCGTCTGGCTAGTTATCTAGATGACGGGAAACTAGTGTTGGCACCTGGTGCGGAGGTTGCAGCCATTTCCCAGAGTGGTGGTGATGATGGTGAGGAAGAAGACAGTTGCGGTGGTTAGGCAGAAGTGTCTTCTGTAGCAGTTGCGAGTGTAGTCTCTGATGCGTGGAAGGGAAAAGTTGTGGTAGATATTGATGTACCACTCACAGGGACGAGTGTTGGAGCTTCGACTGTGGTTGTTGTCCAAATAGTGGAAGCAATTGTTGCAACTAGCGAGGAGGCAGCGAAAGATGTGGCTGATGGTGAGACAGTGCTCGTGTCTTCTTGATTGTGTTGTTTTTACAAGTGTTTGTGAGGATGTTTGAACGATGCGGCTCTAAGTAGCCTGATACAATAGAATATGTCTTTTGCTGCTCATCTTTCTTTTTGATACCGTGTGTACAGTAGTAGGTGATGACAGGGCGGCTCTACCCCACAACATAATAAGCAGCTGCTTAGGGTCCCACAGCCCAAGGGGCCCCCAATATATTTTAACTCACATCCCACTATTGCTTTATTAGCCAAAAAAAATCCTATTATTATTATTTTTCATTTATTTTAATCCGTTAGATAAACGTTTTTACATTGGAAAATTATAAACTATAAAATCACGTTAAACGCCTTCGTTTCCCTCGCATTTTCACCTTCTCCAAAAAAATACATACACGTCTCTATAATTTATTAAAAAAATTCATCTCTATAACCAATAATCAAATATGGGGCATTGAAGCATTATATATATTGTTTTATGTGGTGTAAAATTCTTCTTCTCTCTCTTGTGTATTTATTTGTTAAATAAATATATTGAAATTTCAAGTTTATAAGATGACTATTCAATAAAAATTTTAAAAAAAAAACGTTGGGATCAATTTTTATAATAATTGTTATCTTCTAAATTCTTTGTTAAATAAATTGAGGTTTGCATTTATATGAAATAACGTAAACAAATTTATAAGATGTAACAATTTTATTGGTATATATTAATACTATATGGCCCCATATTCGAACTTTGCTTAGGGCATCTCCAATGGGGGGTGTAAACCGTATAGAGTGGAAATTTTACACCCCAAATATAAAAAAACTCTCTCCAATGGGGGTGCTATACCGTAGGTAATAGTGTATTAGCTAATAGAGAGGGTGGGGAATTTCCCCTCTCGCTATTAGTTAATAAAAAATCCGGACGTCACTTAAAATAACGTCTGTTTAATTTAAAAACTCGGACGTCACTTCAACACACGTTTGAAGCTTTATTTTTTAACTCGGACGTCACTCCAAGTGACGTCCCTCTTTAATTTAAAAGGGGACGTCACTTGGAGTGACGTCCGAGTTTAAAATCTATTTTTTTTACACTCTTCCATTGGAGAGTATAGAGTGTGGATATTTATGAACTATACAATAATATACAATTAAAGATGTAAAATCCTAATGGCACCTACGTGGAGCCTAGGTGGAGGTGTAATTTTACACCCCCCATTGGAGATGCCCTTAGGGCCCCCGATTGTCTTGAGCCGCCCCTGAGTGATGATGTCACGAGATAAAATCGAGTAACATGTCATTGATCTGCTGAATATGCAAGTACTCTGATTATCTGATGTAGATGGGCATCAAGTACTCTGAACATGCAAGTACTCTGATGTAGATAAAGCGAATGCGATGGGCATTTGTATGTTTGAGAGTCGTGTTATGTTGAGGGCATTCGTATGTTTGAGAGTCGTGTTATGCGTGCACATCACGTGACTTGATAGATGTCTCTTATACACACAGTAGAAGTGAAAAAACTCTTTATCACTATTCTCAATTTTATTTTCCCTTCACTTTGTTGTCAAAGTATCAGTGTCCAGAGCCAACAAATATTTATGGGTGGATTAATATGAAACAACTGAGTGAATTAAAGTGTCCAAGTTTTTTTACCCATCACCTAAAGAATACCATCGCAGAGTGACAGTGACAAATGCAAAATGAGTACGTCTCGAATCAAATTTTTATATACCAGAGCGAGACTTCCTGCCAAAAAAAATGAGAATCGAGTCTCGAATAAAATTAAACTATTGGTGATAGGCCAACTTGCAATCTGTTTTGTATTTTGCCTAGAGTACAGTTTGAAAATTTAATATCGAATGTAGGCCGGTCACTGGAAGACTTTGCCACACCAAACTATCCATTGGCGAACCCCAGATTTTTCTACATTATAGCTAACTGAAAACGGTCCAAAAGTAAAATAAACCACACTCGCCAATTTTATTTTATTTTTAATATTTTACTTATAATACCATAAATTAATCATGTGCATCGTTTTAGTAACTAAATCAAGCTTCTGCAAGTTGTATTATTATCTTTCTCACCATGTGAACAGAGTAGGGTAGTGACCACCCATGAAGAATAGAAAGTAGTGCGGTAGACTGTTGAGTAATGGTGACGATAATTAGTAGCTTTGATTAAATACAGATACCCACTAATCAAGGTTGCTTAGTTGCCTAATCTTTCTTCGTCTTTGTTCACTAAAAGGTTGCATTAATCAGTGAGATCCAGTACGTTGAGTTGCTTGATTTGATTTCACCACAAGTAACCATACCAGTGTTCTAAAAAATGCTAGGCAGTAATCGGGCAGTGGGCACCTAACGCCTGTGGCATCTAAGCGCAATGCCTTACGAAATTTTTAAAAGCGGCAGTTTTTCCTAATATATATAGTAATACACACCTATACTACAAGAAATGAAGAAAATCTATTGTGAAGCATCTTTGAGGAATACTGTGAAGCTTCTGGACAAAAGATAAATTATGGTAAGTCTAGTATCTATTGTAACAAAAATGTTCATAATATGCATAAAAAGATTTTGAAAAATGAGTTTTTTTTTACAAAAAGGATAAGTATTTAGGGGTCCCAATTGTCCTATCTCATAAAAAGAAAGAGGACTTTGATTATTTAGTAAATAAAGTACACAATAAGATTAAGGGTTGGAGAGCAAAAGTCCTTGTCCAAGTTGGTATAACTACTCTCATTCAAACTGTAGCACAAGCAACTCCTTTATATGCTATGGCAACTTACAAACTCCCTAGATCTACTTGTAAAAAACTAGATAAAGCCTGCAGACACTTCTGGTGGCATGGTATTGATGACAGCAAAAACATCCACACCATAGGATGGGATGATATTTGTAAACCCAAAACTTTGAGAGGCCTAGGGCTTAGAAAAGATAGGGACATGAACAAAGCAATGCTTGCAAAACTGGCTTGGAAAGCTATAAAGGATACTACTTCTATATGGGCTAAGACTTTCTTAGCTGCCTATGGAAACATTGGTTTGATAGTAAAGCGGAACCTCCTCCTAGGGCCTCTTGGTTTTGGAAATGTGTGCATAGAACTGCCAGAGACATTCTCCCAGGTTTAATATGGAGCATTGGCAAGGGGGAAAAGGTGAAAGTCATGAATCAACCTTAGATCCTCCTAAACAATGCTCTTATTGCTCTGGAAGAGCTGATCCCTGATAGACCTGACCTTGTGGACCTTAGAGTGAAGGACTTGCTGCTAAGGGATGACACTGATTGGGACTATCATAAGGTGAATGCTTTTTTCCCACCCGAGATAGTAACCCTGATAAAACAAGTGGTGATCAGACCCACTAGTATAACAAATGACACTATCAGATGGGTGGGCACAAAGAATGGTTTGTTAACTGTTAAGTCTGCTTACCAGTTTTTGAAAAGGGAGGAATGACAAGGGGGCACCTCCTCCTTGAATCCCAAAAGCATCAAATATCTTTGGAGAACTCAACTTACTACTAGGAGAGATGTCTTGTCTGTTTGAGGGAGACTGCAACCAAGTCATTTTGGGTTTACAAACCTCGAGTGATAAGAACTCTATAAACTGGAAGTTAGAACCTATTAGATGTATGATCTAGGGCTTATGTAAGCCTTTCGTTTTTTGCCGTTTTCAATGGGTTAATAGGCAGTTTAATGGAGAAGCTCACGACCTTACTAAGTGGGCTTTCCATAATCAGGATGTCAGCTCTCTGCCTAGCTTTCTTTTGGATTGTAGTACTGTACCTTTAACGCTTTAATGAAATATATGACATGTTTCTATTGAGAAAAAAAAAAAAAAAAAAAAAAAAAAAAAAAAAAAAAAAATTATCATAACTCAAAAAATAAACACAAACAAAAATACTTATTACAAAAATGCGTAATTGTTGAAGAATATCGACTTCATATAAAAACACAATCTTTATTATAATAGTATATAATTTACATTAGACTTTAGTTTTTTAAACTCATTCAAATCTTAAGCCTACATAGACCTTTAATTTTCGACATTTAATCATTCAAAAAAAATAAAAAATAAATAAAATAAAATTGACTGGACTGCCTAGAGGCCGCCTAGTCGGTCCACCGATTTTTTAAATGACTTGGGGTTAGGCGAGATTGGGCACCGCCTAGGCCCTCTAGAGACCGCATAGACCAATTTTAGAACAGTGAGCCATACACACCACTTCCGAATCTCGAACATCCTAGAAATCAGTTGTGAGGAAAAGTTGAAATGTGTCACGCACAGTTGGCATCTGAGAGTTGCATTATCATTTCAATTCAGTAGCAATTGCACGTAGCAGGCAAACCACTCCGTCCATTGCAAACCATCATTTGCAAACAAAAATTAGCAGAGGATCCACATTATTGACCATTAGTATCCCATGAGCGGAGTTTGATGTAATGTCTCCATGTCACAATGTCTTATCTATATATATATAGCGGTCTTTGAAAATAGGAAACCACACATACCATTCAAGTTAGGAGGCCAAATACCAGAGCATTTTGACTTATACTATACAATACTATTATCGTAACACATAGTAAGCAACGATGTAATGTACTAAAATATATGAAAGAAGAGTTCTGATCACTAATAGCATCGTCAATCATACCATAATTCCTTCTGCTAAAACTTCTAGCTTTTCCAAGCAATGATACCCATACACCTTAAAAGGGATCTCGTATTTATGTCAGATACTATACAATACTATTACCGTAACATATATAGTAAGCAACGATGTAATGTACCAAAATATCATTTATAATGATGAAAGAAGAGTTCTGATCACTAATAGGATTGTCAATCATACCATAATTCCTTCTGCTAAAACTTCTAGCTTTTCCAAGCAATGATACCCATACACCTTAAAAGGGTTCTCATATTTATGTCAGATACTTCAAACCTAACAGCAACCACTGTCTAGCTCAAGTTCGTCAACTCTTGTACATGTGGAGTTCCGGGTAGCAAAGCTTCAAGCCTTCAACCACTAGTTTTCCTTCACTTACTACTTAATAGCCAACCAAGGGAGATAAATATGCCATTGTAACCTATATCCAATTCAGCTACTTAATTAGATTGTTCAGATAGTACATTATCCCACCAAAGGTTTCTGTTAGCAATAATGGAGTCATCTCCATCTTCCATAATAAATCTAAGCCTAACTAGCCCTCTCTCTCTTTGAAAAAATAAATAGGGAAACAGGGAATACATTAACAATATGAAAACTCAGCTTCCAAAAGCAAAGGGTAAACCGACACATCTGAACTATAAATTAGCTGCTCTCAACAATCTCTTTCTGTCGAATCTACATTAGCTGCCGGATCGGATTCTGGCTGACCATTAACCCCATCCACACGTGAGTCCTGACCTACCTGATTCTGAAGTTTCTCCTGCAAACGTACCATGCAATAAATTAAAAGACCAATCATGGTTCTTGAATCAACTGCAAACAATTCAAATTTCTGAAAGAAAAAATCAAAAAAATAGAGACAAGTAAAATATTTCAAAGATAATCAATAAGAAACTACTGACATTAAGAGAAGCATTTTCTGATGCTAATTTGTCACATTCCTTCCGCACCCGCTCCAATTCCTCCCTGAGCAAACTATTTTCTTCTTTTAGAGATTCCACACGCTGAGCGAGTTCGTCATACTCAGCCTGGTTTCATATATTTGTTCATCAGGACAAGTAGCAACAAACACTTTCCTCAGAAACTATTAAACTAAGCTACTTCATCACACAACCTGGCCTCCGGCCATAATCATTCAAAATCTAAACAAAATGCTTACTATAAACGGAGGAAAACCACAAACTATCTAATTAGCTCAAGGTTTTAAAATTCCAACTTTAAAAAGTCAAATACGGATATCACAGTAGCTTGCCTCTACAACAAGCAGTATTACGACAGAAAAATTGTTCAAATGTGGTCTATACTGCAATAAAAGTCATCATGTATAAGAATTTACCTGCTTCCTCAGCCTTGACCGACGTGCTGATTCTCTGTTCGACTGCTTCCTTCTTTGCCTCTTAAGCTCTCGTTCGTCCTGCATAACAAAATGAGGCGACAGCTTGACAAAGAAATATAGATAGTGGAAGAAATATTAGGTTAAGAAAAAACCTGTATAAAGAGTTCTGGTGGAATGCCATCACGGGATCCAACTAGAAGAGAGGGGACTATGGCACCAGGGGGCTGTACAGTAGGAAGCTTGGCCCGGCCAGTAGCAACAGGGGGTGGTGTAGGCCCTCCCCAATAGTCCATGCCAATATTAAGGTTTGTTGTCGGACCAGAAACGCTATTTGGTGGCACAGTCATAACCATACCTGGGTTCACCATGGCTTGGCTTGGGAATGACTGTGAAACCCCACTTGATACACTGCAAGCAGTGCCCCCATTCTGGGCCTCAGCTGCAACACATACAAATAGTTTTAGAATAAGAAATGTAACCAGAACATATTCCATCAATGAGGGGGGAGGGGGCGTAACTTACCATCTGCTGAGCCCTTTTCGCTATGCTGTGAGTCCTGTGAAATTTGACAAGAAAATGACATCTGTTACCTTGAAGAAAAAGAAGAAGAAAAATACTAACTGTACAAGTATTTGTAGAGCTAAGTAAAATGTTGACATTCTTGTATATCATACATTAATCAAGAAATGTGTGGAAGGAAATAACAATGGTATCATTATTCGCGCCATAGTAAGCCCAAGTTCTTTATAAGTGTAAGTTCCACTTAAGAGAGAGAAAGAGAGAAAGTTCTTAAAAATTTTAATATGAAAGAAAATCCCAGGAAATTAGAACATTAAACTTGGGTACTACATTTTAACATACATTCTGAGAATTGCCATCACTTCCTTCACTTGAGCCTTCACCTCCACTTTCTCCACTGCACTCATTTGTGAAGACACGTGATTACTATGATGCCAACGCAATGAAAATCCCCAAAATTAGAAGAATCTTAAACAGCTTTACCTCTGGGAGAATCCACCATTGGAGGTTCCAGATGCTTTTCCCGCTTCATTGTCCTTGCCAATAAGCATATTGAGGCTCCCTAAACTTCCCTTAGACCTCTTCAGAGGATTTTTTTTCTTACCCTCACCCGATTTACTCTCTGATTCTCTGCCACTAGTTGCGGCAACCTGAAACATGAATATTGCATTTCAAGATCACAATGAATAGCAAGAAAATGTTGCTTTAATGGAGTTGCATAAAAGCGTGTTTTCCTTGAACCTAAAATATTTCAACAACCCGAGTTAACATTCTTTTCAAGATGGTGTGCCACTGTTTTGAGGCATCTCAGGAGATACAAAGATACCAAGGCTGCTGGAATGTGGACACATCAAATGCACCGAACAGAAACCAAATTATTGTGCCAAATGCCGCTAATGATATACTCAAAATTGTAAACAAACTCTACTGATTTGATGCACATTTTTCTGGGAAAAGTATAACCTAAAGAGTTCACATCTTATAATTCTGAAATCAACTGCAGAATAATAGCTTTGGCTCGACCTGACATTGGGTAGCTCCTGGCTCAAACATTTTAAACATGAATTGCTCTCAAACCATATTTCTGACCATGGCCAAAGAGTACAATTGGCTTGGTTTGAGACGTTGGCCACAACCCATATCCAATTACACTGTTCCATTTCCTCAATTATGTTCCTCACGATAGATGAAGATTTTCCAAATGACAGGAGATTGTCCAGAACATCATTCCTTTGAAATAATTGTTTATCAAACCTCAAATTACTTTATCACCATATATATTTTTTCACTAAACAAGGTATAGATACAACACATGTCAAAAAAGGTCATAGCTCAATCATTGTACAGATTAACTTCACATGACACCAATACGAATAAGCAAGTGAGCGAGTGAGGATATGAAAAAGAGAAACAGAGGGACTATATATATCATTATATAATAGAAAAGTTGTCAAGTTCTTTTTGTAGGTCTAGTCTGCATTATACATATCATTTTTATACATTTTCTGGTTTAACGGTCAGAAAAAATTGGAAGGAGATATCAGATATTGTACTCATAGTCGTACTTTTGACCTGGTAATAGGAAATTAGTTGGCATTCACTTCTCATATTAAAGGTTGCATCTCGGCATCTAAGAGAAAGGGAACTAATACTCACAGAAGCCTCAGCTGTCCCATTTGGGGAAAGCATCGCATAAGGATTATAGGGATGAGAACCCTGGCAAAGATTTACGAGGAAATACAGATCAGCAGAGGAAACTACAATGAATTATTGCCATTAGATGAACATAACTGCTTGATAACGGAAGTCCTAAGAGAAGCAAATACTGTATAAGATGGTCGGGAGGTACCGGTGGCATGGATGGATGAGCATAAAGTCCTCCATGTGGATACATGGTAACATAAGGAGGAGGAGGTGTTCCATACGGAGGAAGCATGTGCTGCAGGAGAAGAAAAGTTACAAGTGCTTGCAAAATACATTTGCCAGACTGGAACTTCAAAAGCAACTCCATGTCGAAGTCCAATTAGACTAGGGATTCTGCATGACAAGTTTGACCGTGCCAATGCAGCCAACTACAACAACATAAAGCAATACATCGAGAAATACCTGTCCCCACATGTATGGATGAGCTTGAGGACTAGATGCCACAGGTGAATGAAAAAATCCAGGTGGAGGTATTGGAGGGGTTCCAGCAGAGTTATAATACGCCTACAGCGAATTTTAGAATGTGCTATAGGATTTAAAGGATATAAGACTATTAAAGAGTAAACTAAATTAGTACAAGATATGAGAAAACACCAGTCACCTGAAATGAAGCCCAGTCATGAAAAACCGTGGCCGGACTGCTAGGTGGAGGTTGCTCCTGCAAGATAAAGTTCAAAGCACGTCAACAGATATTCTAAAAGAGTGAAACAACATCTTGCTTGAACAAGCACGAAACAAAATTCCAAACCTGAGTTGAAGGTGGCTTTGGTGTTTTTGTTGGAGTATCACCTTCTTCATTCCCCATTATTCAATGTACCGGAAAATTCACTTAAATGGAGGCCAAATTCATTACTAGCTTAATGCAGTGGTTTACCTGAACAAATAATACAAAAGAGAGTAGATCAGTCCCTGAAACAGACTTTACGACATCAAGAAGCAGACCTTCAAAACCATAAAGATTACGAAACAAATATTACAATTCTTTGCAAAACACAAGAGAATGTGCTTCATAAATCTTGTTTTCCCATGTCATTTACTTTTATCTATATTGTTTTAATTTCAGAACAATAAATTTGATTGAAATACTTGATACACATTATTTAACATAGATTCTGAAGGAGATCAATATCTGTATAGGGTTAAGTATTATTTAGGTGCTCATAGCCTCATAGTTGGCATTAAAGAAGCACCCACTCAATGTCAGAATCAATAGTTTGTAACTATACAACTGTACAAGTAATCTGAGTGAGAGGTCTGCCAAATGGCGCATAGTAGTTGCCAAATTAAAAGTAATTGCTCAATTAAAAGCAATCAGTTTTCTTCTCAGTTCATTTTGCAGAAAAGGGTTTAAGAAAAAACACAAACACATGAAATATCACAAATATCCACACTGGACAAGAGCAATATCTTTTAGAATAATAGGTCAAAAGATATAAACTACAAAGTGAAAAGATAAGCAACTGCATTGTTGGCTCACTTGCGCTGCTCTCAGTTGTTGAGATCAATAAGGAACTGTGGTATGAGCCATAACTTACAATATCTAACTACATAGGCAAACATATATTTTGCGATTTGTGTACTGTATCGGAGTGTGTAGGCCATGGTTAACAAATAGTACTACAGCAAAAACAACAAATATTAATTCATGGGTCAGGATCCCGGGAGGGAGTTTCAGACACACGGAGAACCATATGATAGTCCAAATCCAACGTTTTAAAGCCAGCAATTTTGCAAGACAACAACATGTCTTTGTTGTCAGCTAAACCCAACCCAACAACAGTAAATGCACCTCTTGCCTTTTTCTCCTTTTCGTGGGTTAACGATACTAGAGAGGGGTTAAAATAGGCCACAGGAGGCCCATCCCCGCTTGGGCGTACCAAAAGAGTGTTGTGAGAAGTGAGAGCTATGAAATAATATTTCTCAAGTGAGATGGACACAAATCATGTATGACAACAAAAACTTAAAGACTTAAACAATGTCTAGAACTAATCATACTGGAGACACTTGAAGGAGCGTATGTACAACAAGAGTATAAATTAGCATAAGTCCAATGTTTCTATATCTTAAGGCTCTCAACCCTCTGCTTAGAGTATGCTGCTTGTTTATTCTGCAACTTTCTATTCCTTATTGAAATTTGACCTAAACACGGGGCATTTCAAAGACTTGGTAGATGTTTCCACCACCACAATCCTGACGCAAATGAGGAGGGTCGGGAATACGTCGGAGCTTTTAGTAACTAAACCACCTTTCAAATCTTCCTTCGTAAATAAGTACAGCCAATGTTAACGCGGTTTAGTGTCCTTAACGGTTTTACAGTCCACAATCCTAAATTGTAACAAAAAAACAGCTCAATTTTTCAAATCAAAGTCAAACTAGAGTTAAAAGTGCTCAATCAGGTTCACTCAATCTATTACATAACTAAACAAGATCTAACTAAGTAAACAGTGACGTAAAACGCAATATAACCAACTCTCCACACCTTTTCATTACCTCAACTGAAATTAAGAACAAAAAAAAATACCCTTTTTATCCAAATCAAATTAGCCCCGACCTCAATTTCAACACTTAATATGATTCTAATCAGATTAGCAACATATACACAGTCAATTAACAAACATCGAAATTACAGCTAAACGAAACAACAATTTACCTTGAATTGAGCGGAAAGGAGATGTAGAGACAGTGAATTGAGTTGGGCACTCTGGTATTGCAGCAAAGAGAGAGAAAAAAATTTAAGGAAATTGGGGGTTTTTTTTAAGAGGGAAAAAAAGTTTTTAGGGATTTGAGGGTGTGTGTGTGAATAAAAAGTTTGGTTGTGTGTAAGAAACAGTTCAAACTTAAAACAAAGAAACGAGGTCAAGACTCAAGAGGGACTTTGTTTTTGTTAGAGCGAGAGAAGAGGACGTGTCTTTTTTGTTTGGTCAACCAGTAGTTTTTTTTTTTTTTTTTCAACGGTGTGCATGGTACCCAATTACCTATTAAAAGTGGGTCTTCAATAATCAAACCGATAAATAACTTTAGAACTGAATAGGAAAAAACGGATAGATATTTGAACCGAAACCAAAACCGATTATTATGATTTTGATATATAAAGTTTAGTATAAGAGCATCTTTAAGTGAGATACTTTCCTAGCATCAAACACCAAATTTAATTTGGTGTTTTTTCATCTTCAGTAAAAACACATGTTGATGAAAACACCAAAAAAATATCAAACCAAACACCAAATTGGCCAAAATTTGGTTCCCTCTTACGGTTTTGGAAAAACCACGTGGTTTTTCTAACACCGCATGGGCCTGGGCTAGATAGTAGGCTTATATAGCGTGTTTTTGAGACGCGATTTTGAAAAAACCGCGCGGTTTTTTCAACACCGCGTGCTCTCAATAAAAAAAGGGGCGAAAAACGGTTATATTTTTCTTTCACTATAAATTGAAACACTCACACAATAGATTTTACACTCACTTCTTTTCTCTATTCTTTACTCTCTATTCTTAAAACCACAATGGCTAGTGAATAACTAAAAACAAAATCTAGAGAGACTTCATGGATACAATAAGAAGATGTTGCTCTTACCAATAGTTGACTACAAGTTAGTCAAGATGGTGTAGTAGGAAATGAGCAAAAGTCAAACGAATTTTAGAGTAAGATTCTAAATGCATTTCATGCAAATCTAGGAAGAATGACCGAACGCAACTTGATAGACATGAAACACCATTGGACTCTCATTCAAGCTAATATCAACAAGTTCCATGCTATTATTTCAAATATTCAAACATTTTCCTCCAAGTGGCTATAATGATGACAATATGATTGTAAGTATTTACTTTTTATTTGTTATTTTGATTCACAAATACATTATTTAATTCTAATTTAGTTTTTTCTTAATTGGTAGGTTGAGAAAGTAATAAGTGCATATGGGATGCATAATGGGGTTTGGAAGTGGATGCAATGCTATAATATGGTGAAAGACTCACCCAAATAGAAGAGGCTACAATTGATAAATGAATTATAACCCACCAAAAAGTCAAAGTCAAACAGTGAGGAAGGAGGTTTATCAATTCCAATATCAACTGCGACAACTCAACCAATGGATTATGATCCACACCAAGTTGATTGGCTTGAGAATAGGCTTATTGGAAAGAAAGAATAAAATAAAATATGACAAAAAGTGAAAGAAGAATGTGATTCTAAAGTGAAGGAATCCGCTAAGAAACTTGATGATTTTCTGGTGGAACTTTCTAAAACCACCAAAGAAGACTATGAATTGGAAGTTCAAAGACAATTGAAGAAAGATGAGATGAAATCCGAAAAACTTCAATTGAAGAAAAATGTGATGGATTGGAAGTTCCAAAAAGAAAAAGAAAAACTTCAATTGAAGAAATATGCGCTCTGAGTTTGAGAAGATGAAAATGATGCTAAAATACTATGAATGAAATTAGAAAGATTATCCGAAGATGAGCGCGAAATTTGGCAACTCAAAAAGGCATAAATTTTACAAAAAATAAAAAATCGACTTTGCAATATCACTAGTAGTAGTCAAATTAGTACATAGTCTAAATGTGAGTCTGTATGTCTTTTAATTTGTGTATTTTAATTTATGACGTGCTTTAATTTGAGTTTGTATTTTGATTTTAATTAGAATGTACTTTAATTTAATATTTTCTTTTAATTTGAGTTACCTTAATTTAAAGTTGATACTTTTTATCATTCTAAAAAAAATTCGGCAGAGTCTATCTTGTATTTTCAAAATTTTCATGTACACAAATCTTTTTATAAAACCACAAATACATAGAAATAAACTTGGAACACAAATACATATAAATTGAAACGATAAATAAACACAAAGTTCAAATGAAGTCCAAATAAAAATAGAAATCAACGTTGACCACGCCGCCCACGCCTACTCCACAAATGATCGACCAAGTCATTTTTCAATCTTTCATGAACAACTTTTGAACGAACCCTCTCGACGCCAGATGCCCAACGAGATAGAACAAAGTGGCATTGATCTTCAGATGCACCTTCTCTACTTGGCATTTCATACTCAGGAATATACTGCGGGATATCCATTTTATGTTCATCTTTCACAATCATACTGTGTAAAATGATGCAAGCCCTCATAACAGTAGCCATGGTCTCCAAATACTATAACCTGCACGGATTCGCTAAAATAGTCCAACGCGACTTCAATATACCAAATACCCGCTCTATGTCATTTCTAGTAGCTTCTTGCTTATTTGCAAAATATTTGTCTTGCATGTGCAACAGTCGGTTTAGCAATCGTTTGAATCAAGGTGACATAATTAGGATAAATACCGTCAGCCAAATAATAGCCCATATCATAATGATGTCCATTCACAATGTAGTTACAATGAATAGCTTCATCATTGACTATATCATATCATCAAATATTGGTGAGCGGCCAAGCACATTAAGATCATTGTGAGAACCCACTATTCCAAAAAAAGCATGCCAAATCCACGTGTCACGAGAATCAACTGCTACCAAAATCACTGTTGGTTTATGCACATATGGCCAGTGTGAGACCCTTACCACGTGGATGGGCAATTCTTCCATTGCCAGTGCATGCAATCAATGCTTCCTAGCATTTCAGGCCATCTGTGTTCCTCATACTCTTCAAGTGAACGCTGAATATCTGCAGCGCGTCATTTGGTTTGCGCAAGTATTCACCTCCAAAAATTATAATAATTCCATCACAGAAATAGCGCATACATTCATGAAAAGTTGGCTCAGCAAAATGTAACATGTCATCTACTAGATTAGCTGAAGACTCATAAGCAAGCATTCGTATAGCAGTAATTACTTTGATTTTTGGGTGAATCCCAAACTTACCCACATTATTAACTTTTTGTTGAAAATATGGTACATTATGATTAAAATGACTGAAAATACGAGTAAACAATGACTCGCCCATACGAAATCAGCGTTGAAAGTCGTGGTCAGTGAATATAGAATTTGCGCTGAAGCAGTTAATATTTACACGAGCCAATGTTGCCTCGTACTGACAATTCTTGCATTTATTTTCTTCCTTTATTCGAATCACCATGTGATTTTTGTTGACGCAATAAACCCAAACGACGTCGGACCAAAGGTAAAGCAATAGCCACTAATTTTTTACAACGCTTAATTGTAGTGTTATCATTTGAAGAGCTCAAGCTCGATGAAGAAAAAGACGATGAATCCAAATAAAATGAATCAGAAGAAAATGAATGATCAATTGAAAAATCGTCAAGAGTTTTGGTAGTTATTTTATTTTATTGCTAAGGAGATGAGTTTAGGATTAGAGGGAATATGAAAAATGAAGAGAACCACGCATGATTAGAGGGTTAAGAGATTATAGCACACGATTTCTGGAAAATCGCGTGAGCTTGGGCTTCTAAGATGGGTTTCAGTAGTGAGGTTTTGAGAAAACCGCGCGGGCTATATGGTGCGGTTTATCCAAAACCGCATCATTTGATGTCGAATATTTGATGTTTCTCCTGAAGTTGGTTGGTGTTTTTTTGTTTGGTTCAAAATTTTAGTGTTTTTTTTGTTTTTCTCCTAAATATGCTCTTATATTACACTAAATAAAGACAAATCAAAACATTATTGTAATATATAGTTTTTGTTTGTTAGGTGTAAAAATATACTAAATATATATAGCATAATAGTTAGTGTTATTAAATGCATGTTTTATAATATTACATTAAACACGTGTATTATAAATATTAATTAATAATAATATCAACGTCCACACGTATACTATGAAATAACTAATACAATATATATATTAGCTAATACGCATGTATGTGTTTGATATATTACATGTACGTGTATATGTAGGATAATAAATACATGCAATGCTAACTAACGATATAATTGTGATAGATGTATTTATTATATATATGACGCATGTGCATATAGTAGTATAATATATCGTAAAATACACGTGTATATATAATTTATTAGATATACATAAATTTTAAAAACTTTGAAAAACTATTGAATTTATGACCATTATTTCTTTTGAGAGGACAAAAATATGGGTGACAAATCTCTACACTATATGATAGCCGATCTTTAGGAGGAAAATTTCTCAACAATTGTGTATTTGTAATCTCTCTATTTTATGATTTTAAAACCACCTCCCTTAATTATTCTAATCAGCTCCCTCATTTTTAAACAATTTAACAAAAACTCTCTCACTTTATTAAAATTATAATTAGCTTCATATTATTTAAAATAATTTAGAAAATCTCATTCACGTCACTCAAATTATATTCAATCCCTCCTAATGTTTTTATATTATTTTTTAGATTATAATTAGAATTCAAAAAAGTATACTATCAGAGAGATGTTAGAGCGACAGGTTTAAGGATTTGAAAAAACATTGATGCGTAGCACGGTTCGCATACTTGTATTATTATCGTACTAAAAACCAACTTTAATATCGATTACATAAATAAAAATATAATTTTAACAATAATAATGTATAACCTGAGAATGAATTGGAATCCAAACCGAACCGACTTAATTAATGGGTATGGATATGGATTTTCTAAAAAAAAAAAAAAAAAAAAAAAAACAAAAAAAAAAAAAACCCGAACATAATAATTTTTACGGAAACCGATAAGAACCGAACTGAACCGACCCATAAAATCAACTTTTCCTATCAATTGAATCATTGAAATTTAGAGCCCACGCGCCACTTGTTTAATCAGCACAGTGCCACAGTACAGTTGAAAAGTCCACACACCACTTGATCGTACATTTTATTATGAAACGCCAACATTGACACCAAATATATCCCATTTTGATGTCTGCTGAAATTACGGTGTTTGTGGATGGTTAGTCAAGGACTTAAAGAAAATTGTTGATGTTTAATTTGGTGTTGATGTTTAATTTGGTGTCACTATTAAAGATACTCTAATAGTTTGAATCTTGTTTCATTCAGTCGTGGCTACCCTAGTAGTTTACTATGACATGCTTTGTTGTAGAAAGATATTTTATCATCAGTTTGGCAATCATAGTGTTGGAGTTATCCCTCACATGAGGAGAGAAACTGGAGCTGGACATTTAAACCGAGTCGGCATCGCCTGCATCGCGAGCCGGAAGCGGCCGGATAGAAGCGCGACTTCGCTTCGAGCTCCATAACATAGGGCGACCAGCTCGGCTTCAGTCTTGGTAGCGACTTCGGCTCCAGAGTGAAGCCAGCGCCAGCTCGCAGTCTATTTTTCGTGGGCTTTGCTCTGATTCCGCTAATTTGGTTTTGGAGATAAAACCAAAATCAAGGTTTTGGAAAACCTAACCAACCAGAACCAAACAAGTCGGAAAGGTTGGAATCCGGACTAAAACAAAGAGATAACCTTTTGACGGAGATACAATCCCAGTAAAGAGATAAGAGTGATCTAGTAAGGTGAGAGATAAAAAGAGAGATTGTAATCTTCCTTCCCACTTTATTAAGAACTCTTGTGGAAGTAGGCATCATTGGCGAACCACGGTAAATCTTTGTGTTGTGGTTTGCTTTTACCGCTTTTACATTATTATCCATTGTTAATAGTTGTTTTAGCGAGTTGGGCATGTTAGTATAGGTTGTAGTTGATATTTAGATTTTGTCCCGAGTTGAATTGTGTTCATACAAGTTATCCGTGTAGTGGGGGAACCGATTGGTATTGGTGTAATCCCCAACAAGTGGTATCGAGCCTTGGTTAGAATAGCTGGGGTGTTATCCGAATCTTTGTCGGGGTGTTTGGCCGAAATTCGAGAGAAGATTTGAGGTTAAATAACTTGTAGAGATGGACCATTCCGTGAACACTCGTATGATGAGTCCGAATAGGAAGAACTACACCATCCGGAAAGCCAAGATGGAAGACTTGCTTTATCGCAGGACTTGGCACTTCCCATTGAGAATGAGGGAGTAAAACCGAGAAAAGGCCGATGAAATTTGAGTGGAAAAAGCTTGACGAAAAGCTATTGGGTACATTCGACAATGGATAGACGGCGGTGTCTTTCACCATGTGGCCCGAGACTCTGACCTTGGTCTATGGAAGAAACTTCGAAGACCTTTATGAGAGGAAGTCGGTGGAAACAAAGTGCTAGTCGTTAAGAAGTTTGCGAACCACGAAGTACCAAGAAGGTTCTTCAATGTCCGAAAGCATCTTAATGAAGTCTGAGAATATCATCAATCGATGCATTTGATGAAGATCAATTTGGGAGGCGGTTTGAGGCTTTGTTTCTATTAGGCTCTCTACCCGAAAGTTGGGAGACATTAGCGGTTTCTCTACATGGAGCGACCAAGGATGGAATTGTTACCATGGAGATGGCTACCACGTCTTTGTTGAATGAGGAGACTAGAAGGAGTGCAAGAAGCGCTCTTCTAACTTCGCAGGTCCTTTCACGAGAAACGGGGGAGAGGTCGAGCGAAAAACCATCTCGTTCTAGAGGTGATGGCGTATAAATCTAGGGGTGAAGCTAGAACTCCTAAGGCGCGGAGAGGCAATGTTACTATTGTGCCACCAAAGGCCACTTCAGATATGAGTCGCGAGAACAAAGAGGGATGATGAGAAGAATAACCGTGGTACATGAAGACATGGTGCGGAGGAACGGAAACACAAAGATATACTACCGCGACTAGTCGATGACCTAGTGGGAATTATGTCGGTTGTGGTGTGTCTTTGTCCGGAAAGTACCTCATGTCGATATCTGAGTGGGTGATAGATACAGAGCATCCTATCACGTCACAATCGCGCGGGGATTCTTCACTACCTACGGTTGTGGTGAATATGGTGAAGTGAGGATGGGTAACATGATGGCGCCCGAAGATTATAGGCATTGGAGATGTTCATGTAGAAACCAATGTCGGCTACACCTTGACACTTTCGAGGATGTAAGACATGTCCCCGACATACGGTTAAGCTTCCATTTCGGCCGGAAATTAGATGATGATGGCTTTGTAAACTCGTTTGGTAGCGGGGTATGGAACCGAAAGCGAGGTTCCATTGTAGCGGCCGAGGAAAGAAAACTTGCTCTCTTTACAAAACACAAATTTAGTTTGTGTAAAGCGTAGAATAATGCGCGTAAGAAGAAGCTTCATCCGACCGGTGGGCACAAGAGAGCGTGTCACATGGGCATAAAAGGGATGGAAGTTCTTGCTAAGCAAAAGGCTATGCCAAACATTAAAGGTACACATTTAAGTACATGTACTCATTGTTTGGTAGGAAAGCAACACAGGTGTCTTTCCAAAGATTCCGTCTCACGTAAAAGGACACCGCCCTTGAACTAGTGCACACGCACTTATGTGGTCCTATGAGAGTGAAGTCCCACCGGGGAGCTTCGTACTTTGACATTCATTGATGATCGTCAAAAAGATATGGGCCTATAGTCCGAAGACCAAGGATGAAGTACTTGGCGTGTTTGAGAAATTCTACATGGTGGAAAGAGAGACCGGGAAGTTGTTGAAGTGTATTCGCCGGATAATGGGGGTGAGTACATTGGGCCATTTGAAGAGTATTGCCGAGTCATGGGATTAGGCTCATGAGCGGGGCCGCTCCCAAGACACCGACGTAATGGAATAGCGAGAGAGAATGAACCGTACCATTGTAGAGGGATAAGATGCATGCTATCTCACTCTAAGCTACCTAGAAGCTCTTGGGTAGAAGAATGCGCATCTGGCAGCATGTGATCAACCCGTCACCAAGAAAGCCTCTCTGAATAGTGATTATCCGAGAGAGAGTATGGTCGCGAGATGTTGATTATGGATACTGAGGGTATTTGGGTGCGGGGCATTTGTGCATATTCCGGGGATGAGAGATCCAAGCTTGATGACAAAGCCAAGCGGTGCATTTTTCCGGGTTATGGAGATGAAAAGTTTGGTTACAAACTCTATGATCCGATTAACAAGAAGGTAATCCGGTCGGAGATGTTGTGTTCTTAGAAGACCAAACCATAGCAGACTTTGAGGAGGGTGAGAAGCTACAAGCTTTCACCAATGACCTTGTTGATTCGAACCGAAGTTCCTACTGTGGAACGTGCAGAAGGCATTGAGAATGCAGAGAACCATGAGTTTGAAGCTCATGATGAGAATCCTATTGCTCATGATGGGATAGAACCTATTGGTATAGAAGATGCAGATGAGATGCATGAACCACCACCAGAGCAAGCGTAGTGCATCCTCCCCGAGGCACCGCCAGATGGGGCAAGGAGAGGTCCGACAGAGAGAGACTAGCTTCAACCAGTATCCACCACATAATGCACGTGCTACTATCGGATGGTGGAGAACCTATGTACTATCAAGAGGCACTTGAAGGTACCGACAAAGAAAAGTGGTTGAAGGCCATGCATGACGAGATGGATTCTTTGCATAAGAATCACACTTATGAGTTAGTTGAGAAACCCACAGGGAGAAAAGTTCTCAAGAATAAGTGGATATACAAAGTCAAGCATGAGGAGAACAATCCTCACCCAAGGCACAAAGCTCGCCTTTGTTGTGAAGGGATTCGGTCAAAAAGAAAGGAATTGACTTTGATGAGATTTTCTCTCCCAGTAGTGAAGATGACTTCTATCCCAGGGTGGTATTGGGTATGGCCGCAAGTATGAACCTAGAGGTTGAGCGACTAGATGTTAAGACGTTAAGACGCTTTTCTTCATGGAGACCTTGAAGAAGATGTCTATACGATGGACCCCGAGGGTTTTGAGGTCAAAGGCAAGGAGCACCTAGTATGCAAGTGATAAAGAGCTTGTATGGGTTGAAAGCAAGCACCGAGACAGTGGTACATAAAGTTTGACTCCTTTATGGTGAAGCAAGGATACAAGAAGTCCGCTTCCATCATTGTGTGTTTGTTCGAGATTTCCGGATGGGGATTTCATTGTGCTATTCTTTGTATGTGGATGATATGTTGATAGTTGGCCCAAACATCAACAAGATATCAAAGTCAAGAAAGACTTGAGTAAGTCCTTTGAGATGAAGGATTTGGGTCAAGCAAAAACAGATACTTGGGATCGCGGATCACTGCGTGACGAAAAGAGTGGAAAGTTGTGGCTTTCTCGAAAGCTACATTGAGAAGGTGTTGAAGAGATTCAACATGGATCAAAGCCGGCCGGTCGGTTTGTCCGCTTGGTGGCCCGGTTCAGCATGACCAAAGAGATGTGTCCTAAGGGTGAGCATGAGCGAGTCGGATGGAAAAGATTCCTTATGCATCCGCGGATGGGCGTTTGATGTATGCCATGGTGTGTACTAGACCGGATATTGCTTTTCGCCGTTGGGGTGGTAAGCGATTTTACGCAAAATCCGGTAAAGAACATTGGGAAGGTGTTAAGTGGATATTGAGATATCTCAAAGGCACTTCCAAATCATGTTTGTGCTTTGGTGGAAGTAAGCCCTTACTTGAAGGCTACAACGATCGATGAACATGGCGGTGATGTTGACTTCGATGAAGTCCACCTCCGGTTATCCGGTTTACTTTGCGGGGGAGGCGGTTTCTTGGCAATCTAAGTTGCAAAAGTGTGTTGCCCTCTCCACTACGTGAAGCCGAGTATATTGCAGCCAATCGAGTGTTGCAAAGAGTTGCTATGGATGAAGAGGTTCTTCGACGAACTAGGGCTAAAGCGAAAAAGCGGTTTGTAGTTATATGTGACGGTCGAGGCATCCACTTCGAGCAAGAATCCGAAGTTTTCATTCTAGATCCAAGCACATACACGCGCGTTATCATTGGATTAGAGAAGTACTTTCGAAGACAAGCATTTGTGTATCGAGAAGATCCATACCGACAAGAACGGGTCGGATATGATGACCAAAGTCTTACCGAAAGGTAAGTTTGATGTTTGTTGTTGCTATTGGGAATGGCAAAGACACCTCCCCTGATTTTGGCAATTGCATGGAGGTATCCCCCCTCACCGCTCGAGGGGAGATTGTTGAGTTATCCCTCACATGAGGAGAGAACCGGAGCGGACGAAAACGGGCTTAATTCGCATCGCGACAAGTCGAGCGCCAGCCGGATAGAGAGCGACTTCGCTTCGAGAGCTCCATAACATATTGCCAACCAGCTCAAAGTGAAGCGGCCAGCCCCGCCTTCAGTCTTCAGCGACTTCGCCAGAGTGGCGCCAGCGCTCAGTCTATTTTTCGTGGGCTTTGCTCTGATTACCAGCGAATTTGGTTTTTTGGAGATAAAACCAAAAATCAAGGTTTTGGAAAACCTAACCAACAGAACCAAACAAGTCAGAAGGATTGGAATCCAGACTAAAACAAAGAGAGATAACCTTTACAGAGATACAACCCTGTAAAGAGATAAGAGTGATCTAGTAAGGTGAGAGACTGTAAAGGAGAGATTGTAATCTTCCTTCCCACTTTATTAAGAACTGGCTCTTGTGGAAGTAGGCATCATTGGCCGAACCACGGTAAATCTTTGTGTTGTGGTTTGCTTTTACTGCTTTACATTATTATCTGTTGTTAATAGTTGTTTAGCGAGTTGGGCATGTTAGTATAGGTTGTAGTTGATATTTAGATTTTGTCCGGAGTTGAATTGTGTTCATACAAGTTATCTGTGTAGTGGGGGAACCGATTGGTATTGGTGTAATCCCCAACACATAGTTGCCTACAAATTTTGCTTTTTTGAAATTATCCCACTCATTTTACAGATGTCGTTCGTCAATGAATCAAATGAAATATATATACTAGTGAATCTTACTTTCTAAGTGAATAATAGACACATTATTTTGGGAAAAAAATGATTTCATTTCTTATTTTACGGACTATACGAAAAGTCATACATACTGTGCACTAAAAACTATAGATCACACAAATTTTATGCAATGGAAGTGAACAAACAATAATAAACGCGATAGAAACAACAAAATAACTCCTAAACAACCAAAAAAATAGGCGAAGATTTACGTATATGAAATCAACTAAATAACTCCTAAACAAGTAGTAAACTACTCACCAAAATGACAAGTCAAACAACCAAATAAGATAGGTGAAGATTTACGTGGTTTGACTGTGCCAAATCCATAACCAAATAGAATGTCCATTTGAAAGAGAATCAAATAGTGTTACACACTCACATTGGTTCCATAGAACCCCAAAATTCCCTTTTCTTATGCCCTCACAAATCTCTCATACAATAAACAATCAATTGTATAGACTACTAATGAGTTTGGGCATAAACAAAGCTCTTAGTAGAGGCACCAAATCTCAAATAACCAATTTTGTCTCACTTACCAATTTCTAAACCCCAACTTTGTTTATACAGTGTAGCTAAATTTCAATTTATTTTGGCATATGGTTACCAAAATATCAATACCAAAATGTCATCCTAACTATTTTCCACCTCGACAAGAATTTCTCAAATTTGAGCCGACTAACCAATGTGTTATGCCCTAACCAACCAACAATGCGCTACACCCAACCAACCAAACAACGTCAAAAAGATAACCAACCAATCCAACCATTAATGTCCCTAAGAACCTAACAATGACTGCACTACGAAGTGGTTGCCTACGTACCTCGGTTAAGGGATCAAGCCTTCATAGTTCTTCCATACCCCTAAAAAGGGGTCAATCAACAACCATGCCCATATCAATGCCCGGAAGCGCGTGAGTCCCTAAAGGGATCACTAACAAACTTCAACATAATAGGGTTCAAACTACCAAATACCATTTCCACTTCCAAGCTTAGAGAAGTTCCAATGTTATCTCTCGGATTATGAGATATTTCACCTCTTTAAATATATTTTCCACATCCGAATCCAAATGCCTAAATGAAACAATATTTCGTTCATTTCCAAAACCACGACTGTTTTTTCTCCTGGTAGCATTTACAACAACCGAACAAGAAGAATGATCTCTACCTACACCAACCATACTACCATTTAATTAGAAAGTACAAGCTCTCTCGTCGTGTGCCTATTATTACCACATGTGCACCGACAACAACCTTTAGAGTTCCGTCAGACGAAACAATTTTCAACCAACAAGACTCTAAAACACCCAATGAGATGAGATCCTTCTTCAAATCAGGAACATGCCTGGCATAAGCCAAATTTATAACTATTCCATCTTCTGATTTCAATCGAATTGTTCAAACTCCACCAATTTTGCAAACATGGTCATTGCCTAACAAAATATCATCATCTAACTCTTGGAAGTTATCAAACCAATCCCTACTGGGACACATATGGTATGAGAAACCTGAATCCAAAATCCATTATGACGTAGAGCAACCAATAAAATATATAACCAACAACGACAAATTTTCAACCACAATCTCATCTTTATAACAACGTGTACAATTCAATTTTTTATTCAATTTGGAGTACTTATTTTTCCAATATCCCCAACGACGACAATAGGTGCATTCATTCTTTACAAGAGTTTTTATATTTCTCGACTTCTGTCGATAACCAACCAAACTACCAGTGTTCAAATAGAACAGGTCATCTACGATTTTTCCAATGTATTTGCCTTCCAATGTGTTGAACATATCATTCGTAAAAGTTTATGAAATGACATAGTACTTATATTCATTTGAGAGATAATACCAAACAACATCACAAACTTTCGTGTTCAACATCTCCCAAACGTCTACTTCCATATCTTTTGGTTTATCGCCAAGAGCATCATCCAAATAATTTACGGTCAACAAATCAACAACCTCGTTTTTCCACATATCAAAGTTGATATTACCTTCAAAATTTTTGACACCAACTACCACAATAGGGTTGGTGTCGATGAATGCAAAACATTTTTGGTTGGAGAAGGGCGAGAGAAATTGGAGAAAAGTGAGGGAAACAAAGGATCTGTTTAGAACTAACGTAATTTATAGTTTTCAATATAAAATGTTATTTAACTGGTAAAATAATGGACTGAAAAGCAATAGTGGGCTTAAAACAATTGTAGGATAAATTATATTGGGCCCCCTTGGACTGTGGAGCCTTAAACAGCTGCTTATTTGGCTATAGGGTTAGGCCAGCCCTGGTCTCAATACTAGAATTTGACACATTTATCATATTCTCAATTTCCATAACACCACAAATACCAACAACTAAATAAACACCTTCTTAAGAATTTCTTCAAATAGTACCAACGCATAAACAACCAATGAAACCAAAATATTTGATTTCAACAAAACTTCTACCACAAATAACCACCAACTAAACCAAAGTATAAATTTTAGCTCTGATACCAATTTGTTATGAGCCAAAAACTATATAGCGCACAAATTCTATGCAACAGAAGCGAACAACCAATGATAAACGCGGTAGAAGCAACAACCCGACTACGGTGTATGAGATTAACTAAATAACTCATAGACAAATAGTAAACAATGTAAACTACTCGCCAAAATAGCAAACCAATCAACTAAATAAGATAAACGAAGATTTACATAGTTTGGTTTGCGCCTAATCCACAACCAAAGAGAAACTCCAATTGAAAGAGAATCAAATAGTGTTACATATAGAACCCTAAAATTTTCTTTTATTATGACCTCACAAATTTCTCATACAATAAACAATCAATTGTGTAGACAAACTACCAATGAGTTTGAGCATAAACAAAACTCTCAATAGAGACAACAAATCCCAAACCCTATCAACCAATTTTGTTTCACTTATTAATTTCTAAACCATATTTTTATTTATATTATATAGTTGAAATTTCAATGAAATACGAAATTTTAGTTCAGTTTGGTATATGGCTGCCAAAATATCGATTCCAAGATGTCATCCCAACAATACATACAATGTCTTTAGCAACTGTTTGTTTCATTATAGAAATTAGAGATCATTGATAAATACAAACATCATAAACCATTTAGTGTTCGTGATTCCAAATGAAACCTCGGAATTCTGCCCAATATTTTGGGTTTTTAAAAAACCGGAATTCCAAATATAGAGTCGAAATATTAATTATTCTGAAATCAATCGAAATTCCAAATATAATAAGAGTCGAAATTTAATGAATTTCGGTTTTTGGATTTGTCCGAAATCCCGAACTATGAAACCATTAGAAGACCCCATTTACACATCTTAAATTTCATCGTTAGAAAGATCAGAGATAATCTACTGGAGTTTATCACTAGAGACGAGGAACATCAACTAAATTAGGAACACATTTTCTAGATCATTGGGGTCGTTGATTTGGTCCATCTGGGGGAAACTAGAACCAACCCAGTCCCTAGCTATGGGCAGCTCATCATGCTAGAAGGGTTTTTTTTTTTTTTTTTGTTCGAAAGCTGAATTCATTATTTATTTATAAGTCTATATGTACAAAAGCCCCAAGCATCAAAAGCTAGGACTGAAGCAGCAAAAACAGGTGGACGATGCAACCAAACTGAAGAGAAAGGAGGTAAAAAACTTAAGTCATCTAAAGACCATGAAGTGTTTTCTGCAACTAGGTGTGCCCTTCGCGTATCTGACGATGCCAAACTAGCAGCATGAGAAGCAAAGCAGTCAGCACTTGAATTCCCCTCCCTGTAGCACCAATGAATTCTAAACTCCTCAAAATTTTGTAACAAGCTAGGACAAGATTTCCATGTTTATTTTCGCCAACATCCAATTTGTATCGACCATTGTAGCAGTCATATATTTGTACAGCAATTGAGAATCAGTTTCCAATTCAATCTTTGGCGGATCGCGAGTCTCACAAACCAAATGGATACCATATAACATCGCCAAAAACTCAGCCAAATTGTTGGAGGTGTGAAGTATTGGGATCGCAGCACCCATGATAAACTACCCATTAGCCATTCGTAAAACACATCCAGCACCTCCGAATCCCAGATTCGCAAGGGCCGCTCCGTCTGTGTTGAGTTTTGCCCATCCTTCAATAGGTGGATGCCACTTAATATATATAGGGATGAGCTCCTTGTGTTCTTTTTCATCTAGGATGTCTTTAAGAATTTGCAGCTGTCCATAAATCTTTCTGATGTAAAATATAGGATCTGGACTATTGCGGTTGAAACGTGAATCATTCCTTGCAAGCCAAATGAACCACAAACCCAGTCCTAGCAGACAAACTTGAATATCCCCTTCAGGCTGCTTCCTTACTGTATTAAACATCTGGAAAATTCTTTGTTTAAAATCCTGAACAGAAGAGTAGAGGACGTCGTCAATCATTGTCATGCAATTTGTACCACACCATACAGCCTTTGCAAAGCTGCATTCGAAAAAAACATGAAATGGAGTCTCTGAAGCAGTCTCACATAGAGTACACCTCGCATAAACTTGAAAATGAAGGGATGCCAAATGATCCACTGTGGGGATGACACCCTGCAAACATTGCCACAAGAAAAATCTAATTCGAAAAGGTAACTTGAGTCTCCATACAAATTTGAACAAGACCCTTTGTTCACACACCAAACTACTCCCGGAATTCACCAAATGTAGACATCCATTATATGCCGACTTGACAGAAAAACGTCCAGAACTGGTCCACTTCCATTCAAGTTTATCACTATCAGTCGTGTGAAACAAAGGAATGGAAGCGATTTTATGAACAAAATCAGTTGACCAAAATTGACGAAGCAATTCCAAATTCCATGTGTTATTAGAGTGGTTTATAAAATCAGCAACTAACTCCAAATCACATGATTGTGGTTTTGAAGGCATCGACAGACGTTCATTGGCATTTAAAATCCAAGCATCCTCCCATGCATTAATTGATGAACCAGTCGCAATGTTCCAAAAACCACCAGCTCTAATTACCGTTCGCACCGCACAAAGTTGCTTCCACATGATAGAGTCATTATTTCAAATTTTCGCATTTAGAAAGCTTGTTGAATGGAAGTACTTGCCCTTCATCTGTATCGCCCACATGGAATTTTGCTGTAGCAAATCCCAAGCTTTTTTGGCAAGCAGTGCATAATTTTGAAGCTATAGGTCTTTGATGCCAAGTCCTCCATTACCCTTAGCAGTACATGCAAGACTTCAAGAAAAATAATGCATCTTACGTTCAGAAAGAGAGTGCCCCCAGAGAAAAGATATTCTTATTACATTATCCATAGTGTCAACAATTTTTGCCGGTAATAAAGTGCAAGACATAGTGTGAGTCGGTATTGAAGATAAAATGGAATTTACCAAGGTCAGACGGCCTGCTTTAGATAGAATCTTCGACTTCCAGCCAGCAAGCTTATTTTGAAAATCTTTGGAGATAACGGGCAAATTTATGAATCGCGCCTCTGCCCGGTAAGATTTGGTATTCCCAAATAGGTCGGCATACAGCTGGTGGAAGGCATTCAGAAGGATTTGCGGAGAAAATAAACAAGCCTCCTGTGGAGCTTTGGATGATGGAGAATCTGAGACTTGTCTCTGTTAATTGTTTGGCCGATACTGCGCATTCGATAACAAGTTGTTCAAGTGATATTGCTCCGGCAGACCACATTTTCCAAATACAAAGAGATCATCGGCATACATAAGGTGGGAAACAGCAGCACAATGTCTTGCAAGACGGCAGCCATGAATTAAACCTTGTCTTTGAAGCTTCAGAAAATTCGAAGATAAGATCTCAGTACAGAGAATGAAGAGATACGAAGATAAAGGGTCTCCTTGCTTGAGACCCCTGGTTGGTTTGAAGAAGCCATGAGCAGAACCATTTAAGAGAATAGAGTACGAAACTTTCTCCACACAAAACATAATGCGGTTAATCCATTCAATAGGAAAACCAAATTTGGTTAGAACAAATCTGAGGAAAGACCATTCAAGTTTATCAAAAGCTTTTTGCATGTCAATCTTTAAAGCAAAGAACTTGGATTTCCTATTTCCACGACCTCTAATTTTATGATAAAACTCATTTGCTAGAAGAGCATTGTGATGGATACTTCTTTGTGGAAGAAAAGCGGTTTGAAAAGGGCTGATTATTTTCCTCATAATGGGTTGTAACCTATTTACAATAATTTTTTAGATTAATTTGTACACAACATTAGTTAAGCTGATTGGGCGATAATGTTCAGGGGATGTAGGATGTGAAATTTTTGGGATTAATGCAATGAAATAATGATTGAGCTGTAGAGAAAAAGATCTTTGGGTAAAAAATCTGTTTACAGCATCACACACCTGTGGTCCGATAAGGTGCCAGAAATGATGGAAGAAAATTGCTTGGAAATCGTCTGGCCATGGAGCTTTGAAAGGGTGCATTTGTTTTAAAGCGAACAAGATCTCCTTATTATCAATTGGCTTCGCGAGACAAAGAAGATCCTCAGTGGACAAAACTGGTGTCTCTACATTTAGAATCTCCGAATCAAAAGAAGGTTCAGAAGTTGTCATTAAAGTTGCAAAGAAATCCGTCAATCTATCTCCAATCTGTCGCCTTTCTGTGAGTATAGCACCTGTAGAGTCACTAATCCGGTGAATGAAATATCTTTGCCGACGACATTTGACGAGAGCATGAAAATACTTGGTATTCAGGTCACCGAACTTATACCAGTCAGAGCAAGATTTCTGACCCCAGTGAGTAGCCTGTTGGACAAGAAGATCATTGTATCTTTGGATTTGAGTGTGCTCATCCGCAAACAAAACATCCCCAGGGTCAACTTGAGAAAGGATTTCATATTGAACTTGCTCAAGTTTGTGCTTCGTAGCTTGCATTTTGGTGTCCAAATGACCGAAAATGTTCTTATTCCACCATTTGAGGTTCTTCTGGCATTGCTTTAGCTTATTACACAAGGTAAAAGAGGGAGAGCCTGCAGTGTCAACTTCGAAGGCCAACTGAACTTGTTCAGTACAGCTCCTATCTTGTAACCACATGGCTTCAAAACGGAAAGGTCTTGGAAGGTGATTTGGTTCATTACAAACTTTGATGACCAAGAAACTATGATCAGAAGTCATAGCCATTTGATGATAAACATTTGTGTTCACAAAATGAAGAATCCAAGCAGCATTAACCAGAGTTCTATCGAGTCGTTCCCATATTCTTCGTCGTCCAACTTGTTTATTTGTCCATGTGAAAATGTTCCCAATGAAACCCAAGTCGATCAATTCACAAGCTGCAATCATATCAAGAAAAAGGTATGGCTTGTACATAGTTGAAAGGCCGACCACCCCTCTTTTCAGTCTGGGTTGTTACTTCATTAAAATCCCCCATCACAATCCATTTTTCATCATTTTGTGGCTTTAACAGAGGTAAAACAGCCCATTGCATCTGACGAATTGCCAGTTTTGGATTTCCATATACACAAGACAAAACAAAACTCTCATCCTTCCCATTCATAGATAAGTCGACATTACAATGGATAAACCAGCTATCAGATCCCAACACTTCAACCTTTACAAAACTTTCCCACAACAACCACATACCACCTGACAAACCCAGACTTGCCACTACAAAGGAAAAAGTCACCCAATCTACGTATCATAATGGTAGCTTTATTTAGGTTACTACATTTAGTTTCCATTACAAAAATCAACAAAGGCCTAATAAAAGAAATCTTCTTTTTAAGCTCCGCCAAAGTCGAGGGACGGCCACATCCTCGACAGTTCCAGCTGATGCAATTCATGGCTTGGGGTGGAGCTGCTTGCGGGCAGCTGCCTTCACCGTCTGGCTTCTCTTACGCCTGCCAGCTAGGCACAAAGTATTGCTATTTGAAGACATGGAGTTTTCACAATCCTCCATAATTACATTAAGAGGAGTCTTTCGCCGCTGCTCTCTTTCCCTGTTATAGCTGTCCACCACTTCAGTCTGGTCTTGGATATATTTTCCATCAGTCTCAACAGTTTTTCCTTGACTAATTTTTTGCCTTTTGAACTGGTTCATCTGTTTTGCTTCCCCGCCATCAAACTGCGTAGTAAGATCAACCAAAGGAACCACATTAGGATTAGATGGTTCAATCTGTGATGATCCTGCATAGAAAGGTTGTTGTGGAAGTGTATTAAACTGTATGACAGGGAGTTGATGGTTAAAACCAAGTTGATCAGGAAAAATGACTTCAGAGTTGACAGGGTTGTCATTGATCATCCAGTCTTCATTGAAATGCTGACCTGTGCCCAGATTAGAATCAGGGGTGTTTAATTTCATTATCATCCCCTTTACCTTTACCTAGTGGTCCTGGATTGTAACCACCGTCATTTGGTCGTTTCATTGAAGTATACAACCCTTCTTCATTAAAAGAGTTCCTGGTGAGAAAAGGGTAATGTCCTCGAGGTGGTTTAGTTGGCGATATCACTTGAGATTCTTGGAGAGGGCGCTCAACAATTGGCTTCGGAAAAATGCGATTTTTGGCGTTGTAGAGTTCAAACTTCAATCCAGTTGAGGTGAATTGAGGTTCAGCACAGAAATCAGCATTGTTGTAATTGTATGAGGCCTGAATATGTCCAATGAAACCACACCGAAAGCAGAATATTGGTAGATACTCATAAGCAAATTGGATCCATTCCGCCCCATTAAGAAGGGGTTTGCACAAGCTCAAAAGTAGGTTAAGTAGCCCAAGAGCCCAAGATTGTATCAACTTTTGGACATATCACCATATCACATGTTTTTCATTTTGTTTTTTCGCTGAAAAAAAAGGACATATCACACTTGTTATTGTTCTGGTAGGAACTAGGAAACAATGATGCAAGTAAGATTTATACATCAAAGGTCAGCTGCCTATTAACTAATTAATTTTTTTGGTGACTAACTATTAACTAGTTAATTGATATCTTTCCAGAGTCCAGACACAGCCATTTTTAGCATTTAGATTGTGAATTTGAGTTGGCTAAACTTTGTTTTTTTTGTTTAACCTTGGCTTTTAAGGAGGTGAACATTTATATTTCTACGGGAGTGTAAGTTGAATCAAACCTTTTCACCCCGTATTATTATTATTATAATTTTTGTTATCGGAAAAGAAAACTTCTTCATCTCTTTTACTTGGACAGTTGGACCTAAACAAACGCTTATTGGCGATTTGTTGTCATATCTTTAGCAGACGTCATTTAATCAAGACTAATGTATTAAAACACTGTTTCATCAGCAATTTATATAGTGTTTTGGAAAAAGGCTGACACATTTTTGTGTAGGGAAGGGGGTCTTAGGTCATTTGGGGCATGAAATCCGGTGCCTTGTTGGGGGTCACCATCTCTGAGATCTTTGATAGCGAACTTCTGCATTTATATTTCGTAGTTTAAGTTTTGTTCAACTCCCTACCAATTTAGCATCATGAAGCTTTTCACAACCCCGCTGAAACAAGGACCACATCACACGTGATTGCACATCAAATGAATCACACAAAGGGTGCCATCGACACTGCAGCATACATGGATGAAGTCATGAAGTCATGAAGACTAAGGTTTCAGATTTTTTTGGTGTGTTTGTTATGGTCATTTACTTTAAGAAATTTCCAACTACTCATAATTAGTTACACTAAAAATTAGTATAATTTGATTGTTCATATATAACTGTGTAGTGTGGACAGTCTTATCTCGACGTTCAAAGTAAATTTCTGACCTCGACATAGCCAGCCCGAGTACCTACCATAAACTCCCTCGTCCCTTGCTGATGTGTTGAATGAGTGGCATTCACATAGCTTTAGAAGTTAGTTACAGACAACTCGTTATAGGGAAACTTTGGTTTCGTTTAATGGCGTGCAAGTTAATTTTTGAGTTTTTGCCTACTTTTTTCCTGTATTGTACTTATCTATTGTTCGATCCGGGCCTAGTTATATTTAGAGAGGAATAGAGGACTACTTTCAAGTGAAGTAATGTCGACATTTTTGGGTTGATGTCGTTCTCCCTCCACGGTCATTGAGGCCCAGTGTGCAATTCAGGAAACTAGTTGAAATTGGGACCATATTGCATCGACGAATAAAAATGTTGCATCGACGATAAGCATGAACATACCCGATGTCCCGTTGTTGACTTGATCCTAACAAACATAAAATCTGCGTTTTGATTTTCTTTCTCTTTTTCTGAAGAGAGTACTCTTGTACTTGCATATATGTGCAACAGACAAACAGTGCAATTAGTCCTTTCTATATTTTATATATATCCACAAAATCCTTCAGTAGCTAGCCTCTGTAATTTAATTTGATTTGGTTTACAACAAAATTGTTGCGAATAAAAAAAATTGGAAAGCTCCACGCCACCACTGAGACTGAGTAGGTAGACCAACCCAAGTACCCAACCACTCGTGAACGAAGCCAAGTAGCATAAAAAAGACTAGTACCAAACAATAAAAATTTGGTTTGGAGATTGAATTATAAATTTTTAAATAAAATGTCAAACTAATAAAGAAGCATGCATCAACATTGTCATGTTCAGTTTTGCATATAATCGATCAACTCATACCAACTATGAAGAGTTTTAATTGCTGCTTAATGCTCGTATCAACAACTGTAATTGTTTTTATTGTTGTTCAAGACTAGGGAGGGAATTCGAGCTAATCTAGCTGTGTTTCACTATACTTGCCTCGGCTCATTTATTTAAACAAGTTTTAATATAGATTCAAGTTTGGCTCATATATTAAACAAGCCAAGCCGAGTAGCTCAGCTATTTTATACTATGACGATGGTATTTGAGCTTATCAAGCAGAATTTCATTATACTCATTTATTAAGCAAGCTATAATATATGCTCAAATTTGGCTCATTTAGTTAAATAAACAAGTTTGAGCCGAACTTAAATGAGCCAAGCCCGAACTACTCGCCTCATATTCCAACCTCGCCTCGTATTCCAACCCTATTCCTATTCAAGACAAACCCCTTTCTAGTTCTATATGTCTATCTAACTAATCACCCACTCTCCACATATATGCAATTTCTTATCTTGATGCATGCACTAAACCTAGTCAGCTAACGATATTCCACCTTACCACATTACGATAGAAGAAAATCTTTGTCATACTCGTGACAATGTTATGCAACAATCATCTATGTTTAGACAAACAAATGCAGTTTACCCAAAAAAACAATCATCTATATATGTTGTAAACATATTATTTTGTTATCTTGGCAAAAAGAATCTTACCAATTTTTAAGTCAATTAACATCTGCTCCATAAAAACAATAAAATAAATCGGCAATTATTATCTTGCTGGTATATTTTCAACTTTTCCTACGAAATTGTGCTTCAATAAGTCAATAACTTGCAAACGCAGTTATGCAACTGTTTCGCCTTTCTTAATCAAACTAAAACATATATATGACATCTAAACCAGGTCAGCAAAATCGTATTTACATAATCGGTTTCCTCCACCATATTTTACCAGTTATTTTTCACCATTCAAATTTCAAACTGCAGTAAAACAGTCGAATTCCTTAGCCAATTATGTCACTGCCCACTTGAACACATCCAAAAAAAATGGAAGTCAGGAAAGTGATGATGTTGATTGTGTTTCTTACCCTTCTTTCTTAGTAAAAACAAAACCCCACTCCCAACCCCCACTCAAAAAAATTCAGAGAATCAGTGTACCCAAATGCAAGTCGTCCTTAAAAATTTATATAATCAAATTTGAGCTTTTTTTTTTTTCCTACACAAAAATTTGCACTTCATTCCAATCCCAAGGAAAAAAAATCACTTCATTTTTTTATAGCCATAAACACTAAAAAGGGGGCTTCTCTTGCTTCTTCCGACAAACACAGCTCTTCTATAGTGATTAGTGCCACATATATCCCATGGTACGTTTCACTGCTTCACCAAGGAGGACCATATTGTTTTCTATCTCGTAGACAAAACTTTTCCTAGGCGTGCTACATCAACTACACAATAATAAGCTAGTGATACAAATATCTTTACAATATGCTTACGTGTAGTTGATGTGTAGTTGATGTGGCGGCATAAAAGAGTTCATTGAACTTACAATAAAATTCAATGACTTCTTCAATTCAAAAGTCTAAAATGCGTTTGGAGTTGAATACAATAAAAATGCACAGGGAAAAGAGGATTGTTCATTGTAGTGTATAGTTTAACAGATATTGGGGACACAATCGTATCTATGAAAATCTATAAATTCGATTCAGTTGCTTTGAAAAAGGCAGATAAACCGAATATCTTCCATTAAATTAAATAAACTTTTTTCTTGATTAAGATATTGCGTGATTTGGACGACATAACATAAGATGAGAAAACAAACAAGGTCCCTTGGAACAAATTAATCCAAACTAAGGTACTAAAACAGTAGGAAATATTTGTAAATTTTGAGGTGCTCATTTGTCAGTTTTCACTTGATTAGTTGTTAGTTGAGATTAAACAAGTGGTTTGATCAGAGTCAAATCTCTTATTTTGTTGTTTTTAAACAGTGAACGTGCTGTTGTTTGTCTGTACTCAGTATTACACTATAACCAATCCCACGCCATGATTAGGAGAAACTTGGTTGTTTGTAGAAGTTGAGAGAGAGAAACAAGAACTTTTGTGAGGACTTCAAAGTTTGAAACTTTCCCTTCTTTTGAGAAAACCCACTCAAGGCCATGCTTCAAAACATCCCATGCTTTTGTTCTTCTCAAAGAAGTGGCATTACATGTTTATCTTTAGTACAACATCTTCTTCTCTGGTTCTGAATTAGAGTAGTGAGAGTGTGGTTTGTGTGTGTTGTTATAATCATAAAGATTATTTATTTTCTATTGTTTAAAGTTTAACTTCCATGCTTGAAGTTGAAGCACACATAACAATGCAGGAGTGAGAGTGATAGGTATAAAAAATAGATAGGGATTTATAGACCAAGACCAGCAGGCCCTTTCCAAGTTCAGAGTCTTGAGTCTTGAGTCTTGACAGAAACCACTCTTCAAGTCTTTGTTAAGAAAAGGGCACTTTCAAACTGAAGAAAGTGATCATCTTTTTTTTAAGCTTCTGGGTTTATTAAAGACAAAAAGGTTTAGTAAGAGGAAATAAGTGAAGAAGTTAATGACCACTTCCAAGTTTAGACTCTATATTTAATTATCTCTTTTTTCCTCTACCTGTAAAACATCACTTCCTTAAACTGCCACTCCTCTTAAAGAAAGTGATCATTATTTTTACCTGTTTTGGTGCTGGGTCTGTTGTTTTAGCTGAAATGTAAAGTGGGTTGGAGAGGAGAAGGAGGACTAATGCAATATGTCCTTGTGATGAACTATTGAACAGCTCACATTTGGAGCCCAATTTAGTTCACTGCAGCCCACTTTCTTTTTGTGAAAAAAAGATGACTTATTTTTTCCCCCTAACTGCAAACCTTTTAGGGAAACTGATCTTCTTTTGTTCTGGGGTCGGCTATTTCACTAGAATATGAAGTAGGGTGGAGGTGAAAAGGAGGAAAGGAGGAAGGAAAAGAGGAGAAGAAAGAAGTGGAATATTTTAGACTGTTGTGGTGGTTGTGATGAGTTTGAAGACGAAGAGCCACCATGCTGTGGCTGTTGTGTTGAATGAAAAGTTGGTAGGGAAGCAAAGAGCAAACAAATGCATTCTGTTCACGAAAAGTAGGCTTCTTACAATGTTGCTCCTTTACATCACTGTGATTGCCTGTGCATCATTTTATATCTACAACTTGATGGAAGCTGATAATATGGAGAAAAGAAGGGAGTTTTTGGCTAGTATGTGTGATCAACGCGCTCGAATGCTTCAGGATCAGTTTAGTGTTAGCATAAACCATGTTCATGCCCTTGCTATCCTTGTCTCTACTTTCCATTTATACAAGAATCCCTCTGCTATTGATCAGGTCTGCTTATTCTCTTTTGTTGTTTTTCATTATTAGCTTTTGAAATAGAATTTTGATTTTGTGTTATATAAACATCTTGATGCATTAGTGAACATTCACATATAGGATCTTTATATGCCACTATGCTCTTTGTATTGACTGACCTCCTATTAGATTATTACCGGAAAACCCCTTTGCTATGTTCACACAGCTCATGACTCATATCCCTCTGCTATCTGTGGTAAGCTGCGCTCGGAATGCTAAATGATATAAATTGTTCCACCCAATCATCGAGGCATTTGTTGACATAGAAATGTAGGATCTAAACATGTTGATTCTGTTAGCATAATTGTTGTTTGTTTGTGTTTTTTATGTATCATGATTCAAATGGTGCGGTGGTGGTGTGAGATGCAGGAAACGTTTGCTCAGTACACAGCTAATACAGCTTTTGAGCGTCCATTGATGAGTGGAGTAGCGTATGCTCACAGAGTGCTCCATTCGAATAGAGAAAAATTTGAGCAGCAGCAAGGTTGGACTATCAAAACCATGAGTAGAGATCCTTCCCCTGTTAAAGACGAGTATGCTCCAGTTATTTTTTCACAAGAAACTGTTTCTTACATTGAATCCATTGATATGATGTCTGGCGAGGTACATTCTTGGAAACTTTTAGCTTATCAACATAGACTTTTAGCATATTTTGTTTTAATTTTTAGTTTATCTTTATGTTAACACAGGAGGACCGAGAGAACATTTTGAGGGCTAGGGCTACGGGTAAAGCTGTATTTACTAGCCCATTCAAGCTTCTTGGTTCTCATCATCTCGGTGTTGTTTTGACCTTTCCCGTATATAGCTCCAGTCTTCGCACTGATGCAACTGTGGAAGAACGCATTAAAGCAACTGCAGGGTGAGGCCTAAGGCTCATCTTCTTCGTTATTACCAATTCCTGTTGTACTTTTAGTTATTGTTTTTTTTTATTGGCAAGCCTATTTTTAAACGAGATCGGTAACTCGTTGATACGGCGGGGTTTGAACCCCAGACCCCTGGTGTCATCACCCAAAGGTTTTACCAACTTTGCTAGTCCTACACACTGACATTTAGTTATTGTGCTGCCTAAAGAAACCTTGTTCAGGCTTTTCCAAACACAATCTTTGTTTGACTACTCTGCTTTTAATCTAAAGAGAGTCCTTACAAAATCAGCGGGTCAACATCCAGTTGGTTTTCTTTATGGCCCCTTCTTTTCATTAACTGATGTAGTTACATTTTTGGGTGACTGATGTACTGATGTGAAACAGATACCTTGGTGGAGCCTTTGACGTTGAGTCGCTTGTGGAGAATTTACTGGGGCAACTTGCTGGAAAGCAAGCTGTTGTGGTGAATGTATATGATGTCACCAACTCATCCGATCCTTTGATTATGTACGGACCTCAACATCCCGATGGAGATATGTCCCTTTTACACGTAAGCATGCTTGATTTTGGAGATCCATTCAGAAAGCATGAAATGAGATGTAGGTAAGCCCATCCAGCTTTGATAATTGTTTCCAATACATGCATAGAAAGGCTGAGGATTATATTACTGCACTAAATCCAATTTTTTGAAATACCGAACAGGTACCTTCAAAATCCTCCAACACCATGGATGGCTATCAATTCCTCTATTGGGTTCTTTGTGATCTGTCTATTAGGAGGGTATATTTTTTATGGTGCTGGGATTCATATTGTCAAAATTGAGGAAGATTTCCGAGAAATGCAGGAACTAAAAGTTCTAGCAGAAGCAGCTGATGTTGCTAAATCTCAGGTCCTCTCTAAATCCCTCTTAAAGAACATAATTAATTTCTTGCATTCGTTGATCACGTTTAGTGATATAGATTTTGTTGTTTTCATGATACTAGTTTCTAGCTACTGTTTCTCATGAGATCAGAACACCCATGAATGGTGTCCTCGGTATGTCCAAGATCCTGCTTATCTTGTAACACAAATTCATATTATGCAAAAGTTAGGCTATTTAAAAACTAAAGGTGACATAGACTGCTTGATATGCAGGAATGCTGGCCATGCTTCTGGATACAGATTTAGACTCAAACCAAAGGGGTTACGCTCAAACGGCTCAAGCCTGTGGGAGAGCACTGATACAATTGATAAATGAGGTGCTTGATAGAGCGAAAATTGAAGCTGGCAAGTTAGAGCTAGATGAAGTGCCTTTTGAGCTACGATCTGTTTTAGATGATGTTCTCGCTTTATTTTCTGCCAAGTCTAGGGACAAGGGTATTGAGGTCAGTCACACTGAAACAGTACATTGTTCAGTATGCACTCTGCATGATCTTTTTTGGTGTTTATGCAATACCTTCCGTTTTCCACATGCTGCAACTTACTGGTGTTTCTTTCTGCCATGCATGGATGGCGGATCTTGTTTATCATGGTGCTCATAACCATTTTGGAAAGCGTAGTTAGCTGTGTTTGTATCTGACAAGGTTCCAGAAGTTCTTGTCGGTGATCCAGGGAGGTTCCGTCAGGTTATTACGAATTTAGTGGGTAACTCTGTCAAAGTAAGTTTTCTCAGTGCTTGGTGTAATTAATAGCAATTTTTCTATGATATATTATCGTAGAGGTGCATTTGCATTCAAACTGATTTACCTTACGAGTGTGTTTCCAACTTGAATGGTCATCCATCAATTTGATCGTTGGTTACCCTATGCATTGGTGTCTGTAAACAGTGAATTTATTTCAGTTCAATTTCTGAACATCTTATATTTCCTTACATTGACAGTTTACTGAACATGGACATATATTTGTTCAAGTTCATCTTGGTGAAAATGTGAAGCCCGTTATGGGTGCAAAGGCAGAACAATGCATGAAAAGAGAATCGGAAGCAATGGAAGTTATATCAGGCAAAAGTCCATTTAATACATTAAGTGGCTATGAAGCAGCTGATGATCGAAACTGTTGGAAAAATTTTAAGCTTCTTGTTGCAAATGAGAAACTTCAGTTTGATCACTTGGGGACTAATGACGAAACTTCAAATACTGTCTCTCTGGTTGTCAGTGTGGAAGATACAGGAATCGGGATCCCTGAGCATGCTCAGGAACGGGTCTTCACACCTTTTATGCAGGCAGACAGTTCGACCTCCAGGAATTTTGGCGGAACTGGTATTGGATTGAGCATAAGTCAGTGTCTTGTTGAGCTGATGGGAGGGCATATAAACTTCATAAGCCGACCCAATATTGGAAGCACCTTCGCGTTTACTGCTTCCCTGCAAAGATGTGAGAGAAGTGCGTTAAATGATCTGAAGAGGCCTCTTTCAGAACCTCTTCCAACTGGTTTTAAAGGGATGAAAGCAACTGTTGTTGATGGAAAACCAGTAAGGGGAATTGTGACAAGGTACCATCTTGAGAGACTTGGAATCCAGGTAGACCTAGTGAGTACTATAAAAGTGGCGTTTAGTGCGGTATCTGGATTAAATGGTTGTTCAAGATCTGGGTAAGCGTTCCATTTGGTGCTTATTGTGTCAAATCAGATTTTATTTGTTGATATTGTTGCCAGTTGCCACTTCTACTACTTTCTCACACTTCGATATTATTATTTTTGTGCAACATGTCTTCAAACATATATTGTTTGATGTTGAAATACTATATAAATATATTGTTTGGGAAGGTTGCAAGCAGGGATTTCGTATTTGTTTTTGCAAAATAAGGACTTACAAGTGCATCCTACGCCCTAGGTCTTACATAGCCATTTGACGTCTAACACTTCAACCTCGGTGCTTTGGTTTTACATCAAAAGATAGACTCATACTAGGTACACATGTTGACTCTTTTGGGAGCCTTAGTATATTACCACAGTATGATTCCGTATTTTTTAGGTTCCTCAGTGGAACACCCAGAATTGCGTTGTTAATAACACTCTTTTTTATCCCCTTAGTTTTGTTTAAAATAAATATGTGACGGCTGAATGTTCTTTTTCTTAGCATTTGCATTGTGTGTTGCACCTGGAATTTTCTCGACATAAACTGAGTTATTTCTGAATAAGACTATTCTTATTTGACAGAATTGGAAAGCAACCCGATGTGATTTTGATTGAGAAGGATTCCTGGATTCTTAATGAGGGCTTTGTTGTACCTGAACGTTTAATGGACTTGAAACAGAGTGGTCGTATGGTGGAGCATCCCAAGATGATTCTTCTTGCAACTTCTATTACCAATGTGGAAAATATTAAAGCAAAGGCTACAGGTTTTTCTGATATAATTGTGAAACCATTAAGAGCTAGTATGGTTGCAGCTTGTCTTCAGCAGGTGCTGGGAATTGGGAGCAGAAGTCGACAAGGGAGGGAATTCCCGAATGGGTCTGCCTACCTTTCCAGCATTTTATGTGGGAAGCATATATTAGTAGTTGATGACAATAGAGTAAATCGAATAGTTGCTGCTGGTGCCCTCAAGAAATTTGGAGCTATTGTGGAATGTGCTGAGAGTGGGAGAGCTGCACTTGATAAGCTTCAGTTGCCCCACAAATTTGCTGCTTGCTTCATGGATATTCAGATGCCAGAAATGGATGGGTATGCATCAAAGATAACACGATAATTGATTTTTTTTACTTCAAGTTTTCTCATTTACCTTTCAGTGACGATCTTATTTCTGCTTAAGAGATTGCCATTGTAGGAAATAGTGAAAATAGGTTTTGTAAAGCCTTGTTCACATTTTTATCACTTGAACTGAGCTGTTGAAGCTCTGGTTTAGACTTTAAATGTGTAACTCCTGTGAGTTCAGTGAACGGGCTCTGGTGTGTTATCATAGGCTATACATGATCTGACGATGTACCAATAACACTTTTAGTTATTTTTCAGAGAGTAAGATTTCTATGTATCAAACTTTACTATTTGAGTGTTAAATGAACTTGGAGGAGTTAATGAGAGATTGGTGAAAGGGTGTGGTTTTTACCTACTAGAGTTGTAGGTATTTTTGGAGAAATATTCTTTCTAGTGGATAGTCTGTTCAGTATATATTTTGGTGATCAACAAAATTTAGAAATGAGGAAGTCTTATTGCAAATTCATTTGCTAATTGCAATGAGTAGAGAAATTGGTGTATCAACTTCTCCATTGAAGTGGTTAATTTTGTGATTCTTTAAATTGGCAAAACCATTATGGTGGCCCTATAGCTTGGGTTAGTAATTGGAATGCCCTGGATTTATTATCAGACTCTAATATTGTTGCACCTGCAGGTTTGAGGCAACAAGATTGATCCGTCAAATGGAGCACAAGGCAAATGAGCAGATGAAGAATGGTGGATCTGTTGGCAAACCGGAGTTTCATATGCCAATATTAGCTATGACTGCTGATGTGTTTCAGGCAACATATCAGGAATGTTTAAAATGTGGTATGGATGGTTATGTCTCGAAGCCTTTTGAAGAAGAGAATCTCTATCAAGCTGTTGCAAAGTTCTTTGAACCTAAACCTGTTTCGAGTGAACTATCAGAAGCAAAATTTTGCAGTCTCAGCGGGTGATCTCGTCCAAGGAAAACTATTTTCACAGAACATGCATGCCAGGAGTTTTCCCATTCCTATAGAACTGTCCGTTGGTCTTTCTGGTAAGTTGAAATCAATTTTGTAGTTGGCTTATGGGCATGAGAAGTTTTTCGAGCTGTCACTGTAGATTTATAGTCAGATGAGGGTATGTATCTGAAATTCAATTGAAAAAAACTGTACTACTAATTGTCTTTCCCTAGTTGTCTGTATAGGTGTCTATCATAAGGGAAGTGATTACATCAGAGAGTGGGAAAGCTTTATAGGTCTGATAGTTATAAGCAAATGCAACTTTAAGCTCTCATTATTTTGAGCTGCTGCCAGGTTACCTGTAAATTCTACTTTTCTGATTGAAATTGTTCTTCTCTCTCTAGATCCATTTGATCTCAATCTTATTTGTATGGTTTATTGATTTCCGATGCATCGATCTAGTTAATATAGGCTCGTGCAACAATCTAGACGTTGAAGTTGCTGTAGGGATTACTACTGCAAATCTAGTTAACAGATTACAAGTTATTTGTTGCAGTAATCTATAAGTGTTGTCCTGAGTCTAAAGGAAAAATAGTAATCTCTCCTGAAATGAGTGGGCTGTGGGCAGCAAACACGTTTTGAATGTACCATGTTTAGTGATGGACAATGGATTAGTTGCATAGTATACTACTATACTTGAAAGTTGAAACAGTACTGAAATACATATTTACACTTTACACATCCTTCTTTCTCGCTCTATAGCTGTGTGCATCCTTCGTTTTGGATGAGGCCTTGAGGACAGCAAACAGTTGCCTGTCCACAAACATATTCTCTATTGGATTCTGACTTCAAAAAATGCTGTAATCTTGACAATGAATGAGGCTTGATCTGGAAATTGATTATAGAAGGTCCCATCATCCCATCGACATGACCAGTTGTGTTGTTCCTCCCCACTGATTGAAACATATAGATCCCGCACCCAGTTACATGATAGAAAAATCATTATCAACAAAAATAGTCTGTCTCCACTCTCGAGTATGCGCATTATCCTTGACAAAGACCCATAAAGTCATAAACCAGACATCATTTCTGCTGGATATTCTTGGAATTAAGTAGTACGAATTCATTTGTCAATTCGAAAGCTCTATTCTGAGGCTACTAATATAATTGGAAAGCTCGCTCTTTTGTCTTGGTGCAGTTTACTTATTCTCTAAAATCATTATTGCTGTTGTGTGATGACTGATGACACATTTGTTTTGCAATTACACTACAAATAACCACAAAAAATATAATTATTCATAACACTAGTTTGAATGTGTGATAAACGCAGCTCTTAAGAGAGCTTTGAAGCTGAACTAGTGAGACAAATCAATAGTCATACATGCGACATAAGTTTATTGAAATTGACTTTCAAATCAGATATGTTTATATGGAGCAAAGAGACTAGTGCAAATCTCCCCAGTATTCTGTAAACAACATTGCATAATAGTTTTAAGCAGTTGCTGGCCAAGCAGTCATCACTACGTGCCAGGCACTAAGTAGCCATTGATAAAGTCAATATTCAGTAGCAATGGAAGTATGGAAGTAACAGCATCACACGTCTATCGCAATTTGAAAGCTAAGGACAAGCAACCTCTTACAGATAGTCAGATACACCACGCAAGAAAATGCCGCATTGATTGGTTTTGAATTTTTTCTGGTCGTTGTCACCAAAAGATCTGTGTCTGAGTGTTTTTCTTATTTGCTGGTCGACTAGGATTAATACACGAACATATCATCTATAATCACTGTAACTTTTAATGGTGTTGTATTTTCACTTATTCAGCGTGTGTACTTAAAAATTGAACAAACAAATAGCTAGGACACTGATTGTAATCAGTTCATAGTGTTATCTGTTGAAATTTGATATTCATTTCATTTTTTTTTTGGGTAGTAATATGTCAATACAATAGTCTATATTGCCAATATATTTGGATATTTCATCCTTATTAGCAATTCGCAGAATTATTCGTGCTTGAAGGGCAAAACATATAATATTTCTGAATGTTTGAAAGATTCGTGATTTTTTGCCTTGAAACGAATAATACGGATTTTGCTAAAGTTTCAAAAAATCGGCTAAAAAAAATAAAAATAAAAAATAAATGAAAATTCGGTTGCGTTTTTGTTATTTTTTTATATACTTTATGTCTTCATTCTTACTTTAAGTCCCTCACTCTTACATTTTTAGTGATAAATTAATTCAAAAGTTTTGTTTTTATATTTTTTAGACAATATTTAAATTGTCATGTCATAGTGTGTGTATATTTTGAAATTTGAACATTAATTTTAATCTAAAAACAAATAAATGAAAGTATCTGAATGAACCATTCAATTCAATTGGTTTCAATGTTTTTGTAGCTAAATTGTTTAGATATATTTGTTATGTGTGTAAAGAATGGCAACTATTATTAATATTTACTAACATAATATCACAAATTTTTTATTTCTGAATTTTTGTAACCAAACATTTAAAACGGATATTAACTAAACACCGCATAATTATCGTATTGCGAATTTTTTATCAAATATTTAATTATACCGTTTTTTTAAATCACCGAATAATTCTCGAATTATTTCCATAACGAATTTTTGCTGTATCCCTACTTACTAACAAGGATTTCATGTCCCAGAGAGTCGGACCTACTTATCTAAAATTCTGAAATACTGTATTAGAATTCCATTAAACAGGCTTGCAGTATGCCAGCACTGAATTACTGAATATATAAATTGGTGTTGCACAGTGCAACTCTTTAAAGTTTAACCAAGGGGTAATCGACTGATTACCCTAAAACAAGGCCCAAAGTATGATGTTTTCCATTTTAATAAAGAAAAATAGGACCCACAAAGCCCATGTGCAAACAAAATGGGCCCCACTCGACTTGGGCCACACATGTGCCTGCCAACTCTCTTCTCTCTGTCTTTCCCCTTCCTTCCTTATTATTTCCCCTTCCTCTTTTCTCACTCTTCCTTCCTTCCTTCCTTCCGTCTCCATTATCTCCGCCGCTTCTCTCTCTCACACACCCAGCAATGCTTCCCTCTCAAAAATCTACCTAAACAAACCCATTTTGTTTTTTTGCTCTTCAAAAACCTCCATTTCATTACATTGGAAAGTTAAAGATTGGTTTTTTATAACTTTTTCTTCTTCATTACCCAATGAAGAAGAAGACCCGTCTTTGTTTTTCAAATATGTTAGCTTTTTTACTTGTGCTTTTTACTTTATTACAAGGGGAAGTAGTAGTTGCACAAGGTACTACTACTGATGTTACAGTTATGAATGATTTAAAGAAGGGTCTTAAACTTCCATCACAACTAGATTGGTCAGACCCAGATCCATGTAAATGGCCATCAATAACATGTACAAACCAAAGGGTATCTCGTATTCAAATCAAAGTTGGTGCAGGAGGAGGAGGAGGAGTTGTTACTGGAACACTTCCTGATAGTTTAAACAGTTTATCTGCGTTGGAACACTTGGAGCTTAGAGGAACTCAGCTTTCTGGTCCACTTCCTACTTTAAATGGTTTGAGCTCATTACGTGAGTTACTTATTAGTCAGAATCAGTTTACTTCAATACCAGTTGATTTCTTTCAAGGGCTTACTACTTTAGCAGTTGTCGCGATGGATTACATTCCGTTCCAGCCATGGCAGATTCCTGCTAGTCTTCAAACTTGTTCGAGTTTGAGTAACTTCTCTGCGAATTACGCGAATGTATCTGGTAATATTCCTGGGCTTTTTAATGGAGATAGTTTTCCTAATTTAGTTGAATTGCATTTGGCTGGAAATCAGTTGCAAGGTGGATTGCCTTTGAATTTTTCGAGCTTATCGTCTTTAGTTTCCCTGTGGTTAAATGGGCAGAATTTATCGGGGACTATTGATGTGGTAGGGAAAATGACTTCATTGAAGGAAATTTGGTTTAATAAAAACGTGTTTACTGGTCCTTTGCCGGATCTGTCTGGTTTACTAGCTTTGTCGGATTTTAATATTAGGGATAACCAGTTTACTGGTCCTGTTCCAGAGAGTTTAACGTCGCTTAAGAGTTTGACAGTTGTTAATTTGACCAATAATAATCTTCAAGGACCTATGCCAGTGTTTGATAAGTCGGTACAAGTCGATATGACTGCAAATACGAATAGTTTTTGTTTGGATACTGTAGGTGCCTGTGCTCCTTCTGTGAACACGTTTCTGGCAATTGCAAAGAATCTGGGTTATCCTTATAGGTTTGCGGAGAATTGGAAAGGTAATGATCCTTGTACTTGGCCTGGAATTTCATGTCCCAATGGGAACATTACTGTTATTAATTTTCAGAAAATGGGCCTGACTGGTACAATTTCACCTAATTTCTCTTCAATTGTATCAGTGCAAGTAATTGATTTGTCTGACAATAACTTGTATGGTACAATTCCAATCGAGCTCACGACTCTGCCTGTGCTAACAAAACTTGATCTGTCGAACAATAAGCTCACCGGAAAGGTCCCTTCTTTTAGAAATGGCATTATAAATACGGATGGAAACCCTGAGATTGGAGTAGAGAAGGAAACTCCTCCCTCTCCTGGCTCACCGCCTCGGGGTCCAGGTAATACACCGCCTAGTGATAGCCCTGGGAAAAAGAAGTCGTCAGTTAATGTTGGAGTTGTTGTGGGTGCTGTAATCGGCGGTGCATTTTTTGTTCTGTTGGTTGCGGGGGTAGGTTACTGTCTTTACAGGAAGAAACACAAGTCTGGTAGAGTTCAGAGCCCCAATACAATGGTTGTCCATCCTCACAACTCTGGGTCTGATCCTGATATGGTCAAAATCACGATTGCTGGATCAAACGTAAATGTAGGCGCAGTTAGTGAGACTCACAGCCATGCAAGCGGTGGGCCGAGTGATGTCCAAATGGTTGAGGCTGGGAACATGGTTATAACCATTCAAGTCCTAAGAACCGTGACCGACAATTTTAGTGAAGACAATGTGTTGGGCCGTGGAGGTTTTGGGACCGTTTACAAAGGGCAGTTACATGATGGATCAACAATTGCAGTGAAGAGAATGGAATCTGGTGTCATGGGTGAGAAGGGATTAACTGAATTTAAATCTGAGATTGCTATTCTGAACAAGGTGAGACATCGACATCTTGTTTCTCTTAGCGGGTACTGTTTAGATGGGAATGAGAGAATCCTAGTGTATGAATATATGCCCCAAGGAACACTAAGCGACCACCTTTTTAGCTGGAAAGAGAAATTTCTGAAACCACTTGAGTGGACAAGAAGGTTGAGCATTGCCCTGGATGTTGCCAGGGGAGTTGAGTATCTACACGGACTAACTAGTCAGAGCTTCATCCACAGAGACCTTAAGCCCTCTAATATTCTTCTGGGAGATGATATGAGAGCAAAGGTTGCAGATTTTGGTCTCGTTCGACTTGCTCCTGAAGGGAAAGCCTCTATTGAAACAAGACTTGCGGGAACCTTTGGGTATCTAGCTCCAGAATATGCAGGTAGTCATTTACTCCGTCTTATATGTTATTAGAAATTGTAGAATTTTGCATGAGTCTGTTTAATTGGAACATTGCCGTGAGCGTAAATAGACAATCTAAACAGCACAACAATAACCAATTGATAAACCTGCCCTTCTTGGAGAGTGTCCAAACGTGATAAAAAAAGAATTGTATAAATGCTTCAAGCATTTTGAAGCTCAACCCTATGCTAATACACAACATGTCACTTCAAAGCACTGCTCTCTTGCAAAAGCAACCTGGTTCTTACATTCTCCTCTAGTGTACCAAGTAAGCTTTACATAAAACTAGTAAATAACAATGAAACAAGAAGGTTTTAATTACCAGCTGTAATAAAGTTTGTGAGAGTTGTTCCCAGATGAAGTTGTAGAAGCTTTATTATTTGTTTATAACTGCACCTGCTCCAACACAATATTGTTTAGCGATTCATAAGTAGCTCTAGTTATGTTTTTGTTAAACGAAGAATATTTTGACTATGGTTTCAGAAATTACCCAAACTTGTGATGGTGATGGTGATATTTTGGCCTTATTTTTGGTGATGGTGTTTCTAAATTTTATGGGAATATGCTGGCATATTTAGCTTTTGAGGATGACCATATACCTAAAAACTGCATGCCTGTAACCTTAGTTATTCATATTGCTCTCTCGTTTCTGGGGATTTTTTTTTTTCCTTTTTCTATTTTCAGTGTGAATTGAGAGGGAGGACACACACTTACAAGTTTTGATTTCTTTATTTTGTGACTTGCATGATTATATCATCTGTAATTGAGGATATGATTATTGAGACTCATATAAATGAGAATCTTTTTTTAGTTAACAAAACACGTAAGCATTTAGTGGTTTTCCTTTTCATTTTTGTTTGCTGAAAGTGTAGTAAAACAGTTGCACACTAGAGGTGAAGGCCAATGATGGCCCATTATTGAACCACCGGTTTGTTGGATACTATAGCCCATTTTGGCTTAGTGGGTTGGGTGCCAAAGTATCCCAACAGTAAGCATGTGAAAAGCCCATGTAACAAGCACGGCCAATGATTGAGTCTAGCAAGGTTTCGATATATTTTCTCCCACCACTTGACCTCCTATTTATTTATATTTTGGTGACCCAAGAGTTTGCATTAAAATTGTCTGAAGCTTAAACAGTCACACACTCACACATGGTTTCTTCCTTCTGGGGAGTACATGGGGTAGTGAGGAATCCACTTGGGTTTTCCATGTAAAACTGACAAAATAACATGTAAGGGGCCATAAAACAGGACTTCGCTAAATTTATCTGTTTATTCCTTTACTGATTCATTAGATGATGAATTGCTGAGATTAACTTAAGAAGACAGTGCCCTTATTAGGGATATGGAGCATCGACCTACATGAGAATGAGCGCACTTAATTAATGTGAAAATATGTGTTTGATGTTTAGGCCACCTAGTGATGCCAAAACTTGTGCTTCTTGAACAGAAGTACGCTTTATTGCTATATCAGCCCTGACCCATTCTGAGTTATCCTCCAAGGTCATAGCCTTTTGTATCACCAGCTTCTTAGTGTAGTGGTTTCATACCACAGATATCTAGTGAAGTTAGTAATGCCCAAGTTTGTATGCCTGTGTTTGGTCAGTGCTGATAGAAAAAACTCATAGCATTATCTTTTATTTACATGGATTCACTAGATGTTTCAACCGTTTTTGTCTAATTAAGATCAACTTTGGATTATCTTTGATTGGAGCTCTATGCTACGCCAGTTAGGTTGTTGTTCACTGGAAGCCGGAGCCTAGTGATCCGTGTTATTTCCGCATTAATAGGTTGATCAAATGAGTATGTTCTAGTTCTAACATCTTACTAATTGTTATTGTACAGCGACAGGCAGAGTCACTACAAAGGTGGATGTCTACGCCTTTGGAGTAATACTGATGGAGCTGATCACCGGGAGGAAGGCCCTGGATGAAAGCCAACCTGAAGAGAGTGTACACTTAGTTTCATGGTTCCGAAGAATGAACCTCAACAAAGACACCTTCCGCAAAGCAATCGACCCTACAATGGACATTGATGAGGCCGCACTCGCGAGCATCAGTACTGTGTCTGAATTGGCTGGCTATTGCTGCTCTAGAGAACCTTATCAAAGGCCTGACATGGGGCATGTGGTAAATGTGTTATCGTCGTTTGTCGAGCTCTGGAAACCATCAAACACCGATCCTGAGGACATTTATTCTATTGACATGGATTTGAGCCTAGCCCAAACTCTAAAGAAGTGGCAGGCTTTTGATGGGGAGTCTTCTATGGACCGTGATACAAATTCGTTCCTGGGAAGCGTGGATAACACCCAGACCAGCATACCTCTTCGTCCTTCAGGTTTTGCAGATTCCTTCACATCGGCTGATGGGAGGTGAAGGAAGAACAACCAAAGAGAGTGTTGTGAAGAGGGTCCTGGTCGTGTTCATAAGTTTTACTTTCATTGCCTGTAGACTGTAGTTACGTTATGATGTTTATTTCTATCTATCTTGTGTCTCTAGTATTCCTAATCCCCCGGCGTCCCATTATTTTCTTTTGAGTTTGGACAGAGTTCGTGTTTAAAGTTTTCTTTCTGGCTTGGGGTTTTGGTGGGAAAGAAAATAGATTAACTGACAGATATTCAAAATGTGCAATCTCATATCTTTTTTTCTCTCCTTGTTCCACTTTTCTCTTTAGGATGGAATTGTTGCAGGATTGGCCTATTGGGTCCCCTGCAAGTGATCATATCCCTTGTCACTTTAAAACGCAGTAGGACAATGAACAATGAACAATGAACAATGAACAATGAACAGAGGTATAGAAATCATTATCAAAATTTAGATAGTTACATGTGCAAAACCAATGTCATTAACGTTGCTCAGTAGAATTCCTTCTAAATATGCCCTTTAAAGGCTTATACTAACAGTGGGTTGTAAACTTGCAATTCAAGCAATACCGCGTTGAGTTGCTCTCGTTCGTCTAAAAGCCTTTGGAATCATTTGGAATTAGTTGTGAGATGTGACACTATTACTATTCTCCCTACACGATAATTTGGCGTGGATTCCGGGTTTGAAGATACTCCAATTACAGCTCATACCCAGAGAAAAAGAATATATATGTCACAGTTCATACCAAAAGTATGACTGCTCTTTATCAAAAAAAAAAGTATGACTGCTGTCTCCTGCTCTATAAGCTTGCCATATGGCAGATTGGGTAATTTTTTTTAGTATTTAACAGGTAATATGGAATTTCTTTATGTATTCATAGCTGGATGTGGCTTCTTATCTTGTAGGCTATCTGGGCATGTAGTGCTGGAGTGGGTATCTCTACTCCTTTTTGAGGGAACAAGTAGGTCTTGGTGACTGAATAAATGTTGATGATAGAATGCAGTTGGTGTGATTGGCATCTGCTGAACTATTACCACATTAAATAATAGATAGTCTTTTGCATTACAAATGGGCAATGGCATTGGTTTAGCACAAAATCTCGGCAAATTTTTCGTAAATCTATGCATTTTACAATAAGGAATGATATCAAGGAATCAGTATACTCACTTATGTACCAAATACCAATTATGTGGCATTTAGTGCGAAAGTGCGTTGCCTGCAAGCTTTTCTCTAGAAAAATGTTAGAAAGACTCGAACGAGGCAAAGACGGCATGTGGATTGATAATTGATTGATTATTTGTGGGTTGGTAGGCTGACATGGTGGATGGTGGATGGTGTTGTAAGTTGTAACTGCTGTCCCTAACAAAAGTTAAGGAGTATATTTTGGCGGAGTAGCAGGTCAGATGGATACTGGTCTTAAATGCAGCTACATGCTTACATCAATATGGAATTGAAGAAGGAATTGCCGAATTGGAGTGGCCTACCGCAAAGTCCGCAAGAACATGAGACTATGAGAGCATCAGCAGGTCTAAATGTCTAACCAACTAAAGAGCATAACAATTTTGTGATGGGAATAATTGAGCACATAATGATTGCATTAGGACACTTTATCTAATCACTTCTCATTTATCAAGTTATATTCTTGAAAATGTCAATAGCCCCGCTCGATCTTTTCTCTAAGAAGTCTGAATGGGCCTTATTTTAATCTTGAGCTACATTGTATGAATTATGAAATGCACAATCAGACCCAGAAACATACGACACTCTCAAACCCAGCCTAATTCCTACAATCCCAGTCGGGCCATTGTGCACACCGTAATAGAATTGACTTTTGTCTGCGAAGTTGCAAACGTTTTCATCAACTTGAGGGCTGAGGCCTTGGAACAGTAAAAGCCGGGGTCCAGCTTAGTACTCAATTCCGATGGTTATGCAGCCCAATTATTTTGGTCTACTGACAGTCTGAGACAAAGCCCTTCAGGCCCAACAGTCCAACTTGTACAAGATATAAGGTTATTCTACAAGTTTTTAATGGCCTTTTTTTTTCTCTTTTTTTTATTCAGAAAATTGGGAAAATTGGGTATAGATACACAACCGCAAATTTCTTAAGTTAAGAGAAAATAGCAAAAAAAAAAATCGTTTTTCCTCCATAAAAACTGAAATTTGATATCTGTCTCAAATTTCAGACTAAATTTTACAATTTTGACCTTTTTTATTAGTCCCAACTAAAGAAACAACTACCAACAAAAAAAAAGGCTACGAATTAAATCAGTTACCAAAAGAGTAGTGGGTTAATCAAAATAACTAAAATTTATCCGAAATCTACAAAATTCCAATTAAAAGTGAGATGAATTTCTGAGGAGACCAAAACAATGTGGAAAACATCAACTTCAAAAATGGAAAAAAGGTATGTTGATTATAATTAATTTCTTCAATACAACTTTAGCAATTTAAATGCATCTCTGATAATTTTGAATAACATATTTAAGTTTTGTTTGATGTAATTTAAATTGTGAAATTGTGAAAGGACAAATAGTTATATATATATATATATATATATATATATATATATATATATATATATATATATATATATATATATTTGGAGGTGACATACTATTCTAACATACTATCTTGACATACCATCTAAACCGTTAGATCAAACAAAATTTAACATTTCATATTTAACTTAGTTTGAGAAACAAGAATTCCATTTAAAAAACAGTAGGCAAACCTTTCTGGTATCACCATTGATGCTTGTTTTTATTCAAATGAGAAACGTTGTGATTTTGAGTCACACACGAAAACTATATCTCAAAAACTGAATTACACCTACACCCATATTATTTACCAGTTCAACCCGGCTACACCAAAGGATAGTAGCAACAACCATTCGAGCGAGGTGTGTGAAGAAGAAGTTCTTACTTTATAAGACTTCCATCCATTGCTCCGTCAAATAAAGAGTTAGAATTGATTGTACTGGTTTTTCAAGGATATGGATTGTTTGGTTTCCTTTTTCTTGGGGGAGGGATATCTATGTCAATGGTGTCCAAGAGGTACACCTTTAACAAGAGCCTCCTTTTAAATGGAAAATCAAGTGTTCATCACTTAATCCCATGGATGAAGATTCTTAATAAACTCCACAAACTCATCGATTTCAAAAGGCAAATAGCTAAACCATACATTCATACCATGAACATAGGTTATTATTTTCCGGAAAATTTCTGAAGGAAAAGTTTTAAAGAGTAAAGCTTAAACTTATACTCCTCTCGAATTTGATTTCAAACACCCATAAAACCTCAATACAATTATGAACTAATTTAGTGCTCGCATTTTCTTATTAAAGAGGAATCATGAACTATGGATATAACAAAACTTTTCCCCATCTAAAGCACTAGTATTTGAGACCGAAATTCAATTCCAACACGCCTTAGTAAAAGATTAACCAATAGGCTTTATAGCTTTGAGTGCTTGGACTCTTTAGGTTTCTTCCTCAATTCCTAACAATTGAACTCAATTCCTATTAAATAAAATGTGTTGTGGAACAAGTAGAAGAGATAAAATTAATTAAAGGTACAAAGAATCCAACTCTATCCTTCTATAAAAAAACCCCGGATCTTAAAAGGTAGTTTCTTTAGTTAGTCCATTTTACCTTTTAGTTATTCAACCTAGTTGATTCCATGGAGAAAAGGAGATTTTTCAAGAGGGGTTCATTTTTTGTGGATAGAGACAGAAGTGGGAGCATAGTTAATTTGGGAGAAAGAGAACACGTTTAGTTTGGGAAGAAAAAAGTTCACTTTTTGTTTAAAAGCTCAAATGACATTGTTACCTTTTTATGTTTCTTTGTTAAAACAAACTGAGATTGGACCGATAGATTCAATCTAAATCTACAACTTATATATGGTAAGTCAAGATAGTATGTTAGAATAGTATGTCGACGTATATATATATATATATATATATATATATATATATATATATATATATATATATATATATATATATAAGACAATTGTATTATTTGATTGCAGTATATTTTGGAGCAACACATACGCACCCTTGATTGACACGCACACTTACAGCCTGCCTACAATAGATTTTTATATTATTTATTTGTGAATTAAATTGCCAGTTACAAGTGAAAGGGTAAAAAGGAGAAATAAAAAGTTTAAAAAACAGTTAATACACCTAAAAAGTGATGTGTTGTTAAAATTGGAGTAGAATCAAAATATAATATTGGTCTTTCTTTAGACAAAAAACACGCTAAAGAAAGTGTCTAGAGTCCAATTTATAGTTTTTTTAGTATAGTAATGGCCTTTTTTTTCTCCAAAGTTCACATTTTCATGCATGTAGTTCTTACTTCTTACGGCCAACTGACTGGCTGTCTGGCAATATGAGTAATTGAGTATTAATCAGTTTAATCTCAGCAAGGTGGTGCCCTTTGAAATGGTGAGATAGTCGCGACTTTAACCTACACTTGCATTAAATGGTGCAAGAAATTTCTGATAAAGAATATGTTGAGCCCATTTTTGCTGCAACGAATTGCCACGTGGTCATTAATAACGAGAGAAGACCTGATCCGCTTCTCATAATAGTACAAATTTAACACAGTTGTCAGAGTTGAACTTTTCACAAGAAAAAAAGTCACCAGCCCACCGTACATCAAACGTTTTTATTCTAGAAAGAACCAAATTGGTGTACACTTGTGCACCTTTGCAACGCCAAATAAGGGTGGAATTTGAGCCGAAAGTGCATTTGGGCTTGGAGCTCGCTTCGTTTATATATGAGCCGGTTCCAATAAAAGCTTAGGAACAAATGAATTTGATGAAGTTAGTCATATTTATAGTGTAAAATAACCCGATTCTTGAGTTGAGTTTGGGCATTTAAAAGGGCTCGAGCTAAATAATATGAGGCGGCTGTTGCTCAATTTAAAACTTCGCTTAGCTTGGTTAATTGTAAAGGATGTTTAGCTCGAATTCCACCCTTAACGCCAAATTTGTGAATTGCCCCAAATTATGACTAAAACGTTTTTTTTATATAATTTCTTTTGATAAAAACATAAAGCTATGCATAACCAAAATAATAAAAATTTAAATTATAATAAAAAATTTAAAAATACAAGTCTAAAATGCAAGTACCTTATTCCTACTAGTTCACTAATTTTTATCATATATTTATTAAAATGCATAATAATGTCCACCAATATACTAGTCACATTAATATATAATAATGAATAAATAAATGGAGAGTAAAATGATAAAGGTCTTCCAAAATGTTAAAAATTTAGTAATACATTCTTTCTTTTTTTGGTAATTTTAGTAATATATTTTTTAAGACTATTGAATTTGGATTTGTATCTTCGACATAGCAGGTTGACTGATCAAATTTTAAATATAAGATGTGTGTTTGATAACAATTGTTTCACCACATAGAGTTGTCTTTCTTATAAATGTCCACACAATATACTTATATTCTCCACCATTTGTTTCTCGCAACAAATATTACGAAAAATCATCCACCATAAGTGATGCTATAAGGGGAAAAAATAATAAATTCATGAAAATCGAGACATGTGAAGCTTTGACTATGTTGGTTAGTTGGGCTATGACCAAGGGTAACGAAAGTCAATCAGAAATTGAACAAGGTTGATCAGGGAACTTTTGTGTTCGACAGTTCAAGTGATGTATTCTTGTATATTGTTGCAGGTTTTTTTGTGAAAGTGATGGAGTCTTGCTTGCATTGCTAGGGCTATCGTTCTCGGTTCGGTTTCTATCGGGTTCCTATAGAAACCATAGACCGAACCAATATACTCTATTATCTAAAAGTATGTCTAAATCGAAACTGAACCGAACCAAACTTGAATGAAAACTAAGGTGAAACCGAACCGAATGTTCAATTCGGTTTTCGGTTTGGGTCTTCTATCAAGCTTCAAATCAAACCCTATATATGGGCCTACTGATCACCAACCAAGTAAATTTTAATAAATATATTGAATAGTATTGGTGTCAATTTATACATGTTGACAAGTTATAACACCAATCACAGGAAGCAAGTATTTCAAGTGCTCAGTAACATGAACCATTTAGTAAAAAAAAAAATTATAATAAAAAAACTCTAAAATTTCGATATATATCTAACACCCGATTTGGTTCGGTTTATATTGGTTAATTGAACCCCCCAAATTAAAAAAACCGAACCTAACCAGTAGGTTTTGCCTTTTGAAAACTAGCAACTGAACCGAGGAAGTAAAAAACCGTTAATTTCACCCGGTTCACTTCGGTTCGGTTTGATTTTTCGGTTTCCCAATTTTTTTTATAACAACCCTATGCATTGATGATATCTTAATTAGAAGGCAAACGCTAAAATTAATGTATTTTTTTTAGGAAGAAAGGTACCGGATTATATTATTATACTAGTTTGGCACTCTGAGCTTACATAGAATTGTAATGCAATAGTTTATGCAAGTTTATTTACTTATTATTTTCAGAGTAGACAATATGCTCTTCAATTTGAAGTTGTAGTCTTGGTTGTTGATTTTCTTTTTTTTAGTTTAAACTCGAATTCAAAAGTTCAAGCGAATTCTTCTGAGCTTGAGTTTGTGCTTTCTAAATCGAAGCTATATACCACAAAAAACGAGCTTGAACTATTAGCTAGTACAACTAAGTAAGTCTAGCTTGAACATGACAATAATCTACTCGGGTAACTCGATGACCATTAATAGATATACAATTGTTCATATCAAACTCAAATGAAAAGATGACAAAAATTTTCAAAATAAAAAAAAATTGAAGAAAAGGCGATATGATCATAGCTCAATTCAAACGGAATATCGGAATTCCACTAAATATGTTAGTTCTGCAGAATTTTAAAATATCAATATCAACCATAATTTCGGTTTTAAAGTTGTGCGGTATTTTTGTATTTTGAGTACATTTTTTTTAATAAAACCAATAAAAATGTGTGTAAATAATGAATCTCTTAAGAACCAAAATCGGGAATACCCACTAGGAACCAATGGTTATGGGTATGGTTCCACAATTTTAAGAACCGTGAAGAACCATAACCATAACAGAAGAAACTGTAAAATTAAATGGTTTTTGGTTCTTACAACACTAAGAATCGGACCAGAACTGGACTGTTGACACCCCTTGTTCCAACCATAGTATAAAAAATCAAGATATGGATGTTTATTGATACTCAATTTCTTGATATGTATAATGAATATATCCCTCATCTAGGGATATTTTACATTGTTTGATATGCAAATATCGTAGATATATCTAAAATATCGACAAATATGGTAAATATTGTGAATATTTTTTGATATATCATTTATATTTATTTGAAATATAATAGTAAATATTAAATAAAATTATTATCTAAACAAAATATCGCCAAATATCGTAATATATATTAAAATATCATAAATATCAATGATATTTGCAGTTATATATATCTCTAAGCTTATCGCGATATTTATGTATCTTTGACTGAAATCTCAATATTTATCGTGATATTTCACAATATATCGCGATATTTTCTACTATGGTTCCAACAATACAAAATGAAATCGCACTCACAATTTTCCTCCAAAATTTTCTACGCTTTGTATCTCTACTAATTCATTCAACTAATAAAAAATTAAAAACGTATTTTGTTTAACTGTCTTGATTTGTTTTGTCTTTTTTTTTTTCTTCGATAAACCAATACTTTTCATTCATGAACTAATACGATTACAGAAGCACACAAGCCAAACAAGTTACATTGAAGTAGTTTTTGAGTAGTACAGTTGTGTCTAGTAGGTACAATTGTGTCTTTTTTTTTTAAATTTGATCGTAGTTTTCTTTTGTATTTTTGTATTTGTTTTCTCTTAGTAAAAAGTGACACAAGAAGTCAAACCACAAGTGTCACTTTCAAATATTGTGATACGAAAAATTAAGTTAGTTGTGTCACTTTTCCTAGAAGCAACACATTTACCCTCATTCCATAAAAAGTGAAAATCTTATGTGTGTCACTTTTTTGAAAATGACATTGCTCCTAAAAAAAGTGACACAAAAAGCCCTTTTTTTAGTAGTGTTGTGATATCGTGATGGCAGTCTTCAAAGAAGAATATTTAAGGGCTCCAAACAAATAAGACATTCAACGTCTAATTCAACAAGGTGAGAATCGTGGCTTCCCGAGTATGCTTGAAAGTTTGGATTGTATGTATTAGCAATGGAAAATGTGTCCTACGACATTACAAGGTATGCATGTAGGACATAAAGAAGAAACCTATGATAATTTTGAAAGTCGTTGCCGATAAAGACTTGTGGATTTGGCACATATTTTTTGGTATAACGGGTTCAAACAATGACATTAATGTGCTTCAACGTTCTCACATCTTTGACAATCTTATGCGTGGTGATGCTCTTCGTTGTAATTATACTGTGAATGGTCGCCAATACAAAATGGGTTACTACTATCTAGTCGATACTATTGACATGATCAGAGAAAATTGCAAAAATACTCAATACACTTTGTCATATTCATAGCAGAGAAACTAATGTTCAACTGAGAGTTGACTTCATTAATCTCCTTTGGCAATATCGTGCGGATCAAGTAATGTAGTATGAGAGTTATGTATGTTATTAGTGAGTATTATATCTATGTTTGTTATATAGTTTAAGTATTATCTATGTTTGACTTAATGTTGTTTCAAGACAATTCAAATTAAAATTACATTAAAACTTAAAATTAAAATTACAATATTAATTGGAAATAAACTAACAACAACAATGAAAATGGAAGGACTAACAACATTGAAATTAATCTAAGTAGTAGAAACACTACCCCCGCTAGAAGCACCACTATCTCTAGAAACACCACTTGGGGTTCCAAACGTTCCACTCTCTCTCCTTTGGTGCATTATTTTCATTTTTATCATCTTGAAGTATGCGGCAACTTTCGGCTCAAGAGTCGAAGTGTATCTTGTGTTAATATTTTGTTGTTTTTTTTACTTCTTCAACTCTATCAACTTTACCTTATCGGCGGCGGCATTCGTCATTTGTGCCTAATATTTCTCCGTCATCTTATAATCATATCATCCTTTTTTCAACCTTTCTTTCTCACCTCTTGTTCCTTGTGGTTGTTTTTTCTTGGTTTCACTTCTACCTTCGCCACCACCACTTCTATCCTAACTTGTGTAGGAAATTGATCAATTAGAACGCCACTAAGAATTGTCGATGGCGTTATGGGTGTAGAAAGCATGGTTTTGTTATCTATATTGAGAATGATATTGGCTAGTCTCCTCGTTGTAGTGGTGGACCGGCTTTCCAATTATTTATTCCATTTTGGATTATTCTTAAAGAGGACCCAACAATGCTCAAATTGAAAGTATGAGTTATGAGCTAATGAATATGTTGATTTTGCATCAGCCAACTGATCTTGGATCATTGTGCCACTTTTAGCAGTCTCCTCCGAAGTGGAGATAATTCCTACCCACTAGTTGCAAGCTTGTTGAATGTGTCCAAATCGAGTGGACACCGAATCTTTGGTTTTCTTGTTGTTTTCATCAACTCTCTCTTGAAATTTCTCACATATTCTCTCTCAATAGTGTGTGACTCGTTGTCCCGCGCCAACAATTTGATCTTCATTAACATATATCCACGCCTTGCAAAAAGCCTCGACTTTTTGAATTGAGAAATTTGCAGACCTTGTTATAGTAGATTTTTTTTCCTTTTGATGTAGTTGATTGTTCATTTGGATCCATTATTATAGTTGGAGTAGATAAATTTTTTATGAGAATTGAACAAATAGTAAGAAAGTTGTGTGAAGTAGTTGTGTATAAATATACAATTTTATAAAAATTAGTCGTTGGAATAGTTTGGACTATACAGATAAAAGAATTTTTACTGTCCGTTATAACTTAACAAACGGACGATATATTCTGTCGTCTGTATTTTGAACTTAACCGCTGCTAAAAAAATGTGATTGGAATAAGTTTTTTTTTTTTTTAATTTTTGGACAACCAAATTTAGCTTAACAACCTAAAAGCCTATGTAGCACATTGGCTACTCGATCTTAGCTCCACATTGGACTTGTTCTAAAGCAGCCTCTCTTCTAAAAATACACATGCACTAAGTCCAGACAAATACCACACTAACTAAAAAGCTCATGCAACTGTGATCCCACCAGATGTGTCATCTACTACTTTGGTTTGCTAGTTAGTGGTCGAACCGTCGAAGGACAGTCTAAATTATCAATGGACACAGACAGGAGCCAAGACAGAGTAGCCAATGTGGACATGTCCATTGTCCACCGTTATCTATTTGACTCTGACCCAACCCTTCACAGGCGCTACTTTGTATACACGAATGAAACAACCTTGCTGAAGGCACAAATATACTTTCCGTGCATTTAACCTACAAGTCACAATCGTCACCAGTGAGCGTCTTCTAGCCATAGTTCAAGATTCGGAATTTTTGGAATTCCGACAAATTCAAAAACTGGAATTCCGACCCTTATTTCGATATATTCCAAGCGCATTATGAAACTTTATATTTTTCAATCTTTGAATTTTTCAAAAATTCGAATTTTTTAAAATTGAAATATTTTTCAAAATTCCAAAAATTCCGTCGAAATCACTAATTATGGTTCTAGTTAGGATTGTTAATGGGTTTCGATAATCCGATAACCGACCCGAATTAAACCGATAAAAAATGGTTTGGATTTTAAAATTTTAGTTTGTCTTTGACCGAACCAAAACCGAATCGAATCGATAAGATATTGGTTTGATTTCGGATTGCCTTCCTGATATAAACTCGAACTGATAAGATGACATTTTAGTAATATTCATTATTAATTTTGTATAGATTTTATCAATTTTGTGTCTAAAATAAATTAATTTGATGTAGGATTTAATTCATTTTATAGTTTTCGGTTCGGTTCGGTTTCGGTTTGTAATTTTATCTAATTAGTTCGGTTTCAGATGAAATATAATATTACCAGTTTGGTTTGGTTTCGGATACCCAATTATCTTATTGTTTCGGTTTGGATTTTTCTGAATCCGACCAAACCGAACAGATCTATTATCAGTTTGGTTTGGTTTCGGATACCCAATTATCTTATTGTTTCGGTTTGGATTTTTCTGAATCCGACCAAACCGAACAGATCCATTGACAGCCCTAGTTCTACTGTTCTTCATATCGTGTTCAATCATCCATGCGCTTATAAGTTATGACAAAGGAGCCAAGAAGGTTAGTTACTACGTGCGTGTTCAAACTTGAAACTTGAAACCGTGTAATGGCTCTTTTGCATATTGTTCACGCTAAATAAGGTAACTTCAATCCCTTATCTAAAGCATATCTCACATTGCCACCTAGAAAAACCATTGCTTTCTGATTCTTAGTCTTAAATTCAAATCTTACTGAAGTTAGCAGATGAGAACCAGCGGAGATTGGACGGCAGTGTTTGAAATAAAACTATAAAAGTGATGAATTTTTCAATCAGTAAATTTACGTTCATAATGTAATTGGTCAAATCAGCTCTATGCCTCTATCTCAGTAAGTATATTAAACCCAAAATGTGAGTCAGATTTGCCCCAGTGGTGACCCGTGAGTGGTGACACAATCTCAATAATTAATTGAATGGCTTAATTTGGGTGGTTTTTACTTAACGTGAATTTTCAATAGTAGATAGTTTCACATAATTTTAGTACACATTTGGGAGTGCTGCACCTACTAAGGGGCAGAGTAACTAACCACTCCCCAAGGATCTAAATTCACTCCTATCCTATGTTATGGGATTAGTTGGAAAACTAATATTGCTTAGGTGTTGTACGTACTCATGCACCCCAAATGGAGCGCACACGCATTAGGAAGACTAGGTAACCAAGGTGATCACGCATCGGACGAGGGATTCAACTAATTTGAACCTATATTAAAATCCGAATCCCATCTCATTGGACCCAGCTCATTTTATGTGTTAGATGACCTGGATGAAAGGTCCAAGTCAGTAGTTACAAAGTTGACGCGCATTTTGGTGGTCAATACTCACTACGTCAAACTTGAAATAGCGTCCCAACCTGCGCTCCATGTAATACTTGCATGATTTATTCAAACTTAAAGGATTTTATACTGTTCAGTAACTTTTCCCTCTATGAATTATGAGTTGTGTTCTCATTTCTCAGTTTTTCAAACTTCAACGGTCAATATTCATACCAAATACCTTCCAGTCCTCTTCTACTTTCATGGTTATGTTATTTGTGTTGTTTAATTTTAGTCTCTAGTTTGAACACTTCCTTTGACGTATCTGGTTTCTTTGCATATTTTATAAACACAAACCGACCACGTTTGAAACTATCAACTATATCTTTCTTCCATACCTACATATATATCTAACCAAAGTCACACCTTCTCTTCCTCAAAAAACATTAACACATATACACCATAATAACCCATTCCATATATGTATTGTTAAGCTCATTCTTTTAATTTCATAGAGATTGATTAAGTTTCAAAGCTCAAGCTATATCTTGCTTTCGGAGTCCTACTATCGGTGCAACGCAAAATTGGAGGTCAGGTTCAAGTTGATTAATTAGTCCTCTTTTGTGTGTAAAAATTATCAAATAAATTTCAATATGAATTTTAGATGGCGGGAAGGAAGACGTGGTAGGAATGGTGACAAGAAGGCGGTCGATGAGAGCATAAACTTGGAGATCACCATTCCAAACCATTTTCGGTGCCCCATATCATTGGACCTAATGAAAGATCCAGTCACATTATCAACTGGGATTACATATGATCGTGAAAGTATTGAGAAATGGACTGAAGCTGGGAATCAAACTTGTCCAGTAACAAATCAACCTTTAACTAGCGTTGAGCAGATTCCCAACCATACTATAAGAAGGATGATACAAGATTGGTGCGTCGCAAACAGTTCATATGGCATAGATCGAATTCCAACACCTCGTATTCCTCTTGCTCCTTTTCAAGTCACCGAGATGCTTTCAAGATTCAAAGCTGCTACCAATCGAGGAGACCAAGATGGATGCTTGCTTTTGGTGGAGAAGATCAAGACTTTGATGAAGGAAAGTGAACGGAATAGGCGCTGCATTGTTGAAAATGGAACTTGTGCAGTCCTATCGGCTTCATTTGAATCTTTTGCTGCCTCTTCATTTGAGAAGAATGTCAAAATCTTGGAGCAGATCTTAGCATCAGTGGCATGGATGTTGCCACTTGATTCAGAAGCACAATCGTTTCTAGGATCACCAATTTCTTTACGTTGCATGGAATGGTTTTTGAAGAGTGGCGATATCATGAGAAGGAGAAGCACAGTTTTGGTGCTTAGAGAGCTTGTTTCAGTGGATGATTTATATGTTCTTGCCGTAGCTGAGATTGATGGAGTGATTGAGCCATTGATAAGGCTAATCAAGGAACCAATTTGCCCCGCATCCACAAAGGCTTCTTTGATGGTCATTTACTACTTAGTATCAACATCGTCCCAACACAAATCAAAATTTGCAAAGATGGGATTGGTTTCATTGCTCATAGAGATCCTTGTCGACTCCTCCGATAGAAGTATATGTGAGAAGGCTTTAGCTGTTTTAGATGAGATTTTCGGTTGCGAAGAAGGGAGACAAGTGGCCTATTCTCATTCTCTAACCATGCCAGTCTTGGTCAAGAAGCTTATTCGAGTATCGGTTTTGGCAACTGAGTTTGCAGTTTCTGCTGTTTGGAAGCTCTGTAAGAATGAAATAAGGGAAGAGGGGTGTGTCTTACTGGAAGCTCTTCAAGTTGGTGCGTTTCAAAAGATATTGTTGCTCTTACAGATTGGTTGTGCTGACAGAACAAAGGAAAAGAGTACTGAATTGTTGAAATTGTTGAATTCTCACAGAGGTAGATCAGAATGTATTGAGTCGGTAGATTTCAAGAAGTTGGTGAGGCCATTCTAATTAACAACAGTACTGTCATTATATTAGGTAGAGAAGCAATCAAGCAAAGATAAACAAAGTGGACTACATTGTTGTGTACAAAAACATTAATATACAGAAGAAATTTTTTGACGATCTATGATGGGTGTGATTATTGGCCTTGCTGTTTTGGTTTTTGTTATTTTATGTTTGGAAATCTCAACATGTTAAGATTTGATTATGTACTGAAAGCCTTCTCCAATATATAATGAAATAGTGTTATATACTATTTATGAAGATGTGATAGTTGACAGTCCCTCTTTCTTCTTTTTATGTTAGGATCTGGTTAAGTAATTAGCTTTCTGCTCTTGATGAGTATTATCTGGTTTCCGCTCCTAAGTCCTAATATGGAATATCTGGCTAATCTTCATCGGGTTCCACTCTTCTCCTCTGTTGCATTTCAGTTACTGATTTGATGGTAAATAATATGCTTTCTTTGCCGCTTTGTACTTTAAAAACAGTTGTGATTTATGATTGTCTCCTTAAAATGCCTTCTTCTCCATGATCAAAACCAAGTAGAGAGATATCCAGAGAAAGGCACTGACGGTAAATTGATGATGAAGATGATGAGTTTTGTTACTTTCTTACAGAGGAACATATAAGATCCTCACTACGAGAAGATATACGAGCCATTCAATTAACAGCACTTGCCATGAAATGTTAGTACAAAAATGAACCAGTCACAATGGTTGCAGTGATAACACGGCAGGAGAGCATCAATTATAAGACAACAAGATTGCGCGTAAGGTCAAAATTCTCAGTTCAAAAACAGACCCAGTATTTCACATACCATCCGTGTTATTACTCACCCAGTGCATTGGGATGACTGTACATGGGTGAGCGAGTGAATACTAAAACATATTTGCAAGTAACCCCCACTTGCATGTATGTCAATCAAATCCACATTCGCACAAGCCAGATTTTCAGAACCACACATCTTAACGGCAATGCCAAGCAATTTCGTTTTTATTATACATAATAGTTTCCAACAAAAATGAAAGAAAACCCAGCATGTGAAGTCTAACGACATTTCTGTACTGAAGAATCCTAATTTTCCATTACAAAGTACTATTCATTAAACCATTCTCTATCTCCTCCTCATTCAAAAGGCGATCCACCTCAACTGAAATGCTACTGATCCTTATACCTCTTCTCCACTTCTTCCAAGTTCTGAATCTCCTTATAGTATTTGGTGATGCGGTAGACACACCTGCAAATGTAAGAAGTACAGTAACATAAGTAACCGAAAAGATGAACTTCACTCAATTTGGGAAAATGAAAGAAGCTTAGTATGCTCCATAGTACCAGTATAGAAGGCATGCAAGAATACACAGAACGACATTCCTCTGAGCCTTGTATATCTGCACAGACAACAATAGCCAGTAAAAACCAATATCAATTTTCCCTCAAATTATTCCTCATTCTGACTCAAAACCTGCGTCAACTGGTTAAGAATACAGCGAGTTGGTTATTTTACATGTGCAAAGCAACCAACTACATCAAAACCTAACAGAATGACACAGTTTCACATTTCTCTTTTCCCCAATCAGCGAGCTATTTGGAAGGTCCTACACAACACTATGTTCTGGGTCTGAACTATTAAATATTCAATAAAAAACTGCAGTCATGTCTGTTCAAGATGAGCATGTAGGGCTGTCTGTCAAATCATCTTAGATAAGATGAACTCAGGGCGAGCTGAACAATGAATATTACCTTGATTATCGCTTAGATGTACAATAGGTTTGCACTTCGGTTCGTAGTATACCTTCTCTATCATACCACTTTATAATAGTATTAATATCCCTTTTTTACCAAGCAAAAACCACTATTCCATATGAAAATGAATCGCCAATGGCAGCTTCCTCTAGGTAGAAAGTCTATGCACACTTCTATCGTAAATGCCTACTAAGGAAGAGCCACACAAGTCCAAAGAAAACAGAATATGTTAAGAACTTAAGATATTTTAGTGAGAAAAATGGGAATCGATATGATTAACTAGCAAAAGAAAAGTTAAATAATCAAGTGAGTGGAGCAAACGTTCTGGGCCGAGAGGGGGGGTATGTGGCCCAAAATGTCGTTTGGTTGGTTTCTGTCTGTCTGTCTGCTTTTCTCTCTGCCAAAACTCTCTTCTCTCAAGTCTCAACTCCTCTCTCTCTCTCTCATTCTCCTCACTCTCATCTCGATAGCAGGTCCCAACATCACTTCCTTTCTCTCAAGTTTCAACATTGCACGAAGAGCCCGAATCATCAGGTAAACTTTTCTCTCTCCTTTAAATTGTGTCAATTTGTTAATCAATCGTGCTTTACTTTTTCCAATCAATAGAGTCAAAGTTGGATTATAATGAACAATCGACTCTGAAGAGAGCCCGAAACTTTAGGTAAACTTGATTTTGTTTTTTCGATCATATGTTTCTTACTATTTTTATTATGGCTCCAATCTCTATTGGTTCTTCTCAACCCAAATATATTTTTCTGGACATTCAGAAAACATATATATTGGGGGATTTTTTTTCGATAACCTAAACATAATGAGTTGTGGTGATAAGGATCTTTAAGGTATATATTTGTGTGAAACTGAGAAATATGTGTTTACTTCTCACTATAAAAACCTATAATATTTAGTTATTTCCCTGCAGCATGCAATATGTGTTGGCCCACCCTTTTTCGACATACATTCAAAGGCATATGCTTCTGAAGTTTGTCGAGAGGAACATCAAGCTTTTGGAATGTCACTTGTAAGAAACGTTTCCTAATTTCCACAGATGTTGTTCTTAATTGGCCGAGCATTTCCATTGTGTCATTTAGTCTTAAGATAATGAGTTTATATAAATATTTCTTTGTAGGTTTCCATACTTCTTACCCTGCCTCTGCATATCAGTCTTGGCACTAGTTGTCTTTGTTGCAAGTTTTTGGCTTCCGATATATTTCTAAAACAACATATGAATCAAATTACATACCTCTTCTCAGTGAAAATCTCAATACAGTTTTGTCTTAAGGTATTGTAAGTGTCCAGTAGCTAGGGTGGTCAGGGCCTAATGGTTGTACCTAGATGGTCTTGCACTGTATACCTAGTTACCTAGCTTGTGAGCAACAGACTATAATACAATGAGGTTGAAAAAAAAACTATCAGACACTTAAGTTTAACCTAATCAACTTCATTGTCCATTTAACTAATCTTTTAACTCTTTTTTCTTAAAAGCTCAATGGGGTTCTACCTTAAAATGCTATTCTCTATTATTTTAAGTAAATCAGCGAGGCGGTGCTATTCACCTTGTGCTTGTTTACTCCGGAAATTTGGAACTGGGTGAGTGAATCTGTCAAATAACCATAGCATACGCAGGGGCTCCGCTCACGCCCCCACTGCATTGCAGTATACTAGTAATAATTAAAAAAAAATGTTCTATAATAAGTAAGGAACTGAAATTTTCCCCGAGGACAGTTTTAAGACGTGCCAAAAAGACAGGAACAGGGCAAATATGAGACCCCTAGTATATTTAAACATAATGAGCTCATACAGTTTATGTCATTATGCAAGCATCCCTAAATAGATATAAATTGGTAAATATTATAAAAAAACAATTGAATAAATGTTAAAATGAACAATAATAGTCAAAGACTAACAGATTTCTCATAACGATCGCGTTCAGCAGCAGTACAGACATCAGAAGTACACATCAAACGGTGTTCACTCTTCCAATACAGATCTACAAAAGTAAGCTCAGTGAGAAACAATAATAAATATACAAATAATTAAAAGTAAATAACGTTGTTACCTAAGAGCTGGAAAGCTGCAAAAGGAACAAGACCAAGAGCAGGTTGAAGGATTAGTGAAATGAGAGAAACGAGGCGGTTTTTAATGAGTCTTGGTGATGGGAGTGTTAGTATTAGTGCTATTGCTGCTTCTGCTGCTACTACGTATGCTAATATCACCCATTGCAACGCCATTTTTTTTTTTTTTTTTTTCTTGCGTCTCTTTTTTGTTGTTGGTTGGTTTACTTTATTTTGCCTTGGAGTTGAGGAAATAGGAGATGCTCAGTGTGATCAGTTGGTGCCGGTTGCGGTTAATGGGAATGGTGCAATATTGTGGTTTGATTCAGAAATCGGTCCAAGCCCAGCTCAAGTTTTGTTCCAAAATTAGGCCCAATTATGTCCCAAAACTAAACAATGAAAAATCACTTATTTTTGTTATATTATTTGCATTAATGATTTAATCCGTGAGCCGAGCGAACATTTTGGGATAAGAGGGGGTTATGTGGACAAAAACCAAGTCTGTCTCATCTTGGTTGGTTTTCTTTCTTCGCTCTCTCATCTCTCCCTCATCTCCATTACACTTTCTCCACTCCTCCTTTTCTCCACTCTCCATCTTCCTCTCCCACTACGCCACCCCCATCTTTACCTTTAGTCCGAAATCCAGTTAACATTTTGGGAGAAGGAGGGGTTATGTGGACAAAACCAACTTGGTTGGTTTAAAATCTGTCTGTCTTCATCTCTTCCCCATGTTTTTCTCTTCGCCTCTCACTCTCCCTTCTCCTCTCCCCTCTCCGGACACTCTAAATCTCCACTCCTTCTCCATCTCCACTCCTCCATCTTCTTCTCCCACTCCACCCCCCCCTGGTAGTATACTAGTCCGAAAGCAAAACATTTTGGGAGAAGGGGGGGTTGCAAAACCAACTTGGTTGGTTTAAATCTGTCTGTCTTCATCTTCCCCCTTTTTTCTCTTCGTCTCTCTCACTCTCCCTTTTCCTCTCCCTCTCCGACACTCTAAATCTCCACTTCTCCTTCTCCATCTCCACTCATCTATCTTCCTCTCCCACTGCTCACCCCAAACTAAAAGCGGTACTTGGTTTAAAATGAATTTAAATAACTATAACTAAAGTATTTAAATCTCTAAACATCCTTAAACAAACAAACCTTCACATCATTTTCCCTTAAATGCTGCCACTTTCCCTCTTAACAAATTATATACTAGGTATTTTCTTATACAAATTAAACGATTTCCTCTAATTTAAAATTTCTCTTCCAGACAAGTATATTTTCTCTCTTGTTATCTCTCTTAAATAAGTAAAACATTTTTTTTTTCAATGTTTTCTTACTAATCAAATAATCCTTACACATTATTTTAAAAATTTAAAATCTTTCCTTAAAATCTCTAACCAATAGTACGTCTTCCCATCAACTTTTTTTTTTTTTTTTGTTTGTATTCCCCCAATCAACTAAGAACCCCAACTTATCTATTTTTTTGAATAGTTTTAGGCACAACCACTTGCGGCAAAACCAATTTTAGGCACTCGATATTGCAACAATACTTAATGTTGAAGGACAACAAATAAGAATATAATGAACGGTCGCAAAACTGGATTTGACGTGCTTAAACTTGTACATGACAAATGTTTACGAGTCCATGAAAATCGATAAAGTCATTTGCGGCGGGTTCGAAAACTAATCTAATAACGAGCCTAATCTAATAATGATCCAAAATGAGCTCAATCTCAATCTCAAGCCCAAGTCCAACCCCGAAGTCGGTTTCAAGCAAATTGGACACCTCTAAATATAATTTTTAAGCCCAAATCCAATTTACGATACATTCTATTCGCACCGTTTTTTTTTATTCTTTTGTTTCTGATTCGCTCTCTTCTTTCTCTGCGCACTGAAGAGAGAAAAAAAAAAAAAAAACCCTACTTGCTCTTACATGAACAAATCTAATTTGTAATTTCTAAGCAGTTACTCTGAATCACAGTAAAGAAAAAAAAAAGAAAAAAAATGTCTCTACCAGCAATAGAGTGTAAATACATAACGGAAGAATGTCTTCGTGAGTGGAAAAACGGGAATAATGATTTTAAACTTTCTAATTCTGTTCCAATGCTCCGTTTCCTATTAGAATTTTCCTGGTCCATGGTATGTTATTCTTCTCATTTCCTAATTATTATATGTTTTGTTTTTTTACTGTAATGTTTTATTTTGGTGGTTGTGTTGTTTTAAATTAGGTACGAGGAGAATTAGCAATACAGAAATGTAAAATGGCATTGGATAGTGTAGAGTTTTCGGATAAGGAGTCCAATGAAGAGTTGAGTTCAGTGCTTGCGGATATTGTCACTCAAATGGCCCAAGATGTGAGTTATTTTTTTTTTTTTTTTTTTTTTTTTTTTAATATATGGATTAACGAAATCCTATTTTGCAGCTTACTATGCCTGGGGAGTATCGTGTTCGCCTTATCAAAGTGGTACGTCTTTGATCTTCTAAAATTGTGAATGTCCCATATAAATGTTCATAAGTCCATTTTTAATGTCATAGTTTTTTACTTTTTTAGCTAGGACCTTTTGTTTGTTTGTTTTTGTATTTTCTTCTGTTCCTTTACTTATAGTGAGAGAGAAATATATTTAGGTTCTTGACATTAACCATGTTCATTCCAGAGAGATTTGACCACAAGACTGTTGGTATACGACTCAGATTTGGATAAACCACACAGTTAAGGTTTTGGTTTTCTATTCTAAATAGGATTCTAATTTGATACCCACCTCTATAAATACGAGACCAGTTGGTGGGATTTGTAAAGGTTCAATTTGTTTGAGAGAGAGTTTATCTCTTGTGTGAATTCTTTTTGCTTGGTGGATTAGGCTTCGTTTGTCCAGTGATTGTAATTGATTTATTTGTTTATCTCTTGATTAGTGAAATTCTCCTATTTTTCTAACTTGGTGGATTAGGCTAACGCCAAACCACGTAAATCTCGCCTCCACTTCTATTAGTTATTCGCTTTTTGTATTGGTAAGTGTTTTTAATTGATTTGTTTTTGTCGATTTCTATCACCACATTCAATCTTCTTTGTTCAATTGTTGTCCGCCCGCGATTCGTTTACATAACAAATTGTTGTATCGAGCCAATTCTAAATAGGTTCTACCCACCTAGGGTTGGTGGGATTTGTTTTGTTGGTTTATTGATTGTTTTGTTAGGTATATGAAAGTTTGAGAAAGTTTTCGGCGGTAAGTGTTTTAATTGGATCCTCCCACATTCAATCTTCTTTGTCCAATTGTCACTATTCTTTACTAACAAATGACGTAAACCAGGGCTTATTTTGTTGGGAGAAATCACCTCCTACGACTTTGAATATTAACCATACAAAGATTGATGTGGAGAAATTCGATGGATCTAACAATTTTAGTATGTGGCGTTGTGAAGTTATAGATGCACTATGCCAACAAGACTTGGATGATGTGTTAGGCGAAAAACCATCGGATATAGAGGAGAGTGTTTGGGTTAAAAAAATAGGAAATAGCTTGTGGTATCATAAGATCGTGTTTGGTTAGGGATGTGAAGTACCTTGTTCTCGATGAGACTTGTGAGAAAATGGAGAATCCTTGAAGAGAAGTACTTAGATAAGACATAGAAGGTCGTGTCTTTATGAAATCAAAGTTGTATGATATGAGAAAGAAAGAAGGTATTTCATTGTCCCAGCATATGAACGAGTTTAACAAGTTACTTACCGACTTGTTGAACATTGAAGAAGAAACGAAGGATGAAGACAAAGCTTTCCATTTGTTGAGATCTCTTCCCGGAGGAGTATGGGCATATAAAAATCACTATTATGTTCGGGAAGAAAGCTTTGAACTATTCTGAGGTGCAGTCTGCATTGACAAGTTGGGATATGATGAACAACAATGAAAATGAGTCAAGAGAGTCGACGAGCACTGCTTTTGTGGTAAGAGGGAGGTTTAATGACCGTCCAAACTCCACTATGGTGGAAGAAGTAAATCTCGTTCCAAGTCGAGAGGGCTAAATCTAGCCCGTGATGAGTGTGCTTTTTGTCACGTGAGGTTGGACATTGGAAGAAGGATCGCAAGAAGTTGAAACACAAGCGAAAGATACCGAAAGCGTAAAATGTCCCTAATGTCAACATTGCTCAAGGAGGTAATGATTCTGATAGTTCAAATTTTTCTTTTCCTGTTACATCGAGTATTTGTTTCATTGATTAAAGTCATTGGATTTTGGATACGGGTGCTACCTATCTTGTTTGTCCCATAAGGGAGTGGTTTACAAGTTTCAAGGAGCTTGAAAGTAGTGATGTGTTGATGGGGAATGATCAACCCTGTCGCATTATGGGGATGGGTAATATTCGTCTCAAGATGTATGATGAAACAGTTAAGGAAATAAAAGATGTTCGATATGTTCCCGCTTTGAAGAAGAATCTTATCTCTGTTGGTACTTTAAAAGCTAAGAGCTACAAGGTAGTCATTGACAGTGGTGTTCTAAAGATAGTTTAAGAGTAATGGATATCATGAAAGGCATACGTCGAAATAACTTGTACTATTTGAAGGGTGGTACGCTTAATGTGGAGAGTAGGCATCGATTCTTGAGTATTCGAGGCGCGTTGCTAAGAAGGTCACCGATTATGGTATATGCGTCTTGCACATGCAGGTGAGAAGTCCATTCAAACGTTAATAAAACAAGGATTGTTGAAAGGTGCTAAGACCTGTAAGTTGGATTTTTGTGAGCACCGTGTTCTGGGCAAGCAGACAAGGGTAAAGTTTGGCATCGCTATCCACCGTACGCGTGGAACCCTTGATTATGTTCATTCAGATGTTTGGGGTCTTTCTAGGAATGCATCTCTTGGAGGGAACAAACATTATTATGTGACCTTTGTTGATGATTACTTTAGGCGTTTGTGGGTATATATCATGAGAAACAAGGATGAAGTCCTAAATATCTTTGTGAAGTGGAAGAAGTTGATTGAAACTCAGACTGACAGAAAGATCAAAAGACTCCGAACTGAAAATGGTGGTGAATATACGAGTGATCCGTTCTTGCAAGTATGTTAGAATGAGGCAACATAATGGGGTAGCTGAGCGTATGAACCGTTCTCTAATGGAGAAAGTGCGGTGTATGTTGTCCAATCTTTGGATTAGGCAAAGCAAAGCGTTTTAAAATTGAGGTATGAGTTATGCATGCTACCTTGTTAACAGGTTGCCTTCGGCTGCAATTTGAGGTAAAACTCCTATGGAGGTTTGGTTTGGTAAACCTGCTCAGGATTATGTTTCCCTTCGTGTGTTTGGGTGTCCTGCTTATTTTCATGTCAAAGATGGTAAGTTGGATCCTAGAGCAAAGAAAACTATCTTTGTGGGTCTGAAAAGTGGAGTTAAAGGTTATAAGCTATGGGATCCGAAAGATAAGAAATTCATTTTGGAAAGCGAGATGTGACATTTGATGAGGCTTCTATGTTGAAGTCTGGCGACTCTCGGCCAGTGGAGACTATGACCAAAAGAGGTATTGCGGCCAGGGGAGATTGATCGTCTTTACCTAGTCCGGATGGTTCTCTAGTAGAACAACCATGGATAGTCGGTCGCTTAATGTTCCATTGAAGACACGAAATAGTGATTACAAGTGATGGAACAAATGATGATGCAGAGGATATGGCTCCATTAGAGGAGCAGATGAATGTTGGTCCTTTGGCTCCAGTTCATGAGCCTATTGCAACTGGTAAATCTAAGAGAAATGTTCCCCCATGTATTGGCTAAACGATTCGTTACCTATGCACTTCCCGTTATTGAAAGTTTTGATGAAGATGTTCCTTCCTCATATTATGGAGCAATCCAGTGCTCCAAGTTAGAAAGGTGGAAGACAGCTATGGATGAGGAGATGCAATCTCTTCATAAGAATGATACCTGGGTGCTTGTAAAGTTACCTACGGGTAAGAAGGCGATTAGCGGGAAATGGGTGTTTGCATTGAAAGAAGGATCTCTAAGTAATGAGTTACGTTACAAAGGCAAGATGGGTAGCTAAAGCGCTACGCCGGAGGGAGGGATTGACTATAATGAGGTGTTTTCTCCGGTTGTGAAGCACTCCATAATTTATCCTTTTTTGGCCTTGGTAGCTCAAGATGATTTGGAGCTATCCTTTCGATGTAAAACCGCTTTTACATGGTGATTTAGAAGAGGAGATCTATATGACTTCGGCCAAAGTGGGTTTAAAGTTGCAAGCAAAGAGGATTTGGTGTGTAAACTGAAAAAATCGCTATATGGTTTGAAACAATCTCTCTAGCAGTGGTACAAGCGGTTTGATCGGTTTATGCTAGGGCTCAAGTACACAAGAAGTCACTACGATCATTGTGTTTATTTTCGCAAACTATATGATGGTTCTTTTATCTACTTGCTCTTGTATGTTGATGATATGCTTATAGCCTCAAGAAGCAAGACTGAGATTGATAAGCTTAAACAGCTTTTGTCCTCAGAATTTGAGATAAAGGACTTGGGTGAAGCTAAGAAGATTCTTGGCATGGAGATTCAGCGAGATAGAGCAAAAGACATAGTTTGTTTGTCTCAAAAGACATATTTGAAGAAGGTACTACAGAAGTTTGGTATTGATGGGAACACTAAGTCTGTGAGTACACCTCTTGCCCCTCATTTTAAACTTAATGCTACTATGTCTCCGAGTTCCAATGAGGAGCGCGAGTACATGACTCATGTTCCATATGCAAGTGTTGTTGGTACTTTGATGTATGCGATGGTGTGTACTAGGCCAGACATTTCACAAGTTGTTAGTGTTGTTAGTAGATATATGCATAACCCTGGGAAGAAACATTGGCAAGCCGTGAAATGGATTCTACGATACATTCTTGGTGCTGTAGATGTTGGTTTGATGTTTGAGAGGGAACTAGTAAGCTTTGTGTGGGTTATGTGGACTCTGACTATGCAGGTGATTTGGATAAGCCCCGGTCCACTCACCGGGTATGTATTTACTTTAGCCGGTGCTCCGGTAAGTTGGAGGTCTATTTTGCAGTAGCTTTACGATTGCATTGTCTACGCATGATGCGAATATATGGCGGTGATCGAGGCTATGAAAGAGGCTATTTGGTTGCGTGGTTTGTTAGATGACTTAGGTATTATCACGGGGTCATTTCGAGATTCACTGTGATAGCATGAGTGCTATATATTTGGCCAAGAACCAAGTTCATCATGCCCGTACGAAGCACATTGATGTGCGTTTTCATTTTGTCAGAGAAATTTTAGAGGAGGGTGATATCTTACTCACTAAGATAGACACCAAGGAGAACCCAGCTGATATGTTAACCAAAGTGGTTTATGGAATCAAGTTTCAACATTGTTTGAATTTGATTCATATCCTTCATTTGAGATGATTTGGCTCTTAAGGGCATTGGTGAACTACGGTCGGCTTGATCTTTTAATAAGGGTACGTAAGTAGCCACTATGTGGTACAGTCGTGTTTGGTCCTTCGGACATTTTGTTATTTGTTTGGTCCTTCGGACATTTGTGCTTTGAAGAGGGGATTTGCTATTCGGTTGATCGGCTCAGATTTGGATAAATCTTCACCGAGGTGGAGAATTGTTGGTATACGACTCAGATTTGGATAAACCACACAGTTAAGGTTTTGGTTTCCTATTCTCAATAGGATTCTAATTTGATACCCACCTCTATAAATACGAGACCAGTTGGTGGGATTTGTAAAGGTTCAATTTGTGAGAGAGAGTTTGTGAATTCTTCGGGATTCGTTTGTGAGTGATTGTACTCTATTTGTTTATCTCTTGATTAGTGAAATTCTCCTATTTTGCTTGGTGGATTAGGCTAACGCCAAACCACGTAAATCTCGTCTCCACTTCTATTGGTTATTTGTTTTGCATTGGTAAGTGTTTTAATTGATTTGTTTTTTTTGTCGATTTCTATCACCACATTCAATCTTCTTTGTCCAATTGTCACGCTTCCGCATTCGTTTACGTAACAGACTTCTGTTGCTACTTGACGTACAAACTTTATCAGCATATTATGGAAATGCTAAGGGGATGCCATTCTTAATTTCTTATGTTTCTCTTGACAATTTCCTCCTTTTAGGCTAAATCATTGGTTGAATATGGTCTGGTTCCTCTGAAGCTTTTTCAGGAGCGCTGTGAGGTAATTTTAGTTATTCGTTGTTTTATTCTTTTGTATTATATACGAAGCTTTACAGTTTGATTTCTATTTAGCTTTTAATTATTTATATATTTTGTTTTGTGTCCACAGGAAGAATTTCTGTGGGAGTCAGAAATGATCAAGATAAAGGCACAAGATCTGAAGGCCAAAGAGGTATTCACATAGTAATTTTGATTGGTCTAAGCATGTTATTGTGGGTGAATAGAGGTCAAGAACAGATTAGGAAATAATCATTTTAACTTTCTAAACTTGTAATCACCTGGACGTTTACCAGTTTGGCAGAGGATGCTAAGTTTGTAAGAAGTTTAGTGCAAACAAGTTCTTTTTGGCTAGTTCAATTATGGAGTCAAGAGCCCAAGTGTTTAGTCCATCGACTTTCATTGTAATACACTAATACTATGCATAGATGTCTATCATGTGATCCCATTATAGTTTACTTTTCACGTAAAATTCCAAGACATTTTCAAAACTATTTTCTTTTGCTTGTAGGATGCTAGGGCCCTCTTATCACCACCCGACAGTTTTGTTAGTTTGATTGTCTCGTCGTTTTTTAATTTTGTTGGCATTAATTGTAAAACCATTTTTTGTTGTTGTTGGGATTTTGTAGGTTCGAGTTAACACTCGCCTTCTTTATCAGCAAACAAAATTCAACCTTCTTCGGGAAGAGAGTGAAGGTTACGCAAAGTTGGTATATTTCTAGTTTAACTTTCTTTAGTTTGTATTGTAGTGCCAAAGTTCATCATTTATAGTTTATACAATAAATCATCAAAATGTTTTGTTTTCATATATCCATTTATATTTTTTGCACTTGGTAAGTATGCTATATCATTTCAGTTCCTGTGATATATGCATGTTTAAATGTAAAAGTATAATGGTTTAGCATTTCTTAGATTTTTTAATCAATTGATTTTTTTTTCTTTTTTTTTTTCCCGATAATTACCCATCTATTACCCTTAACATGAAAACAGAGAATACACACTGTCTAGAGTCCAACAGGGAGGTGGACTAATAGCTGCATATTAGTGCCCACTTACCAAGTTCATGAGCCTCCCTGTTATGAACTCTCTTAAACCAGCAAAACAAGATATTACAATAAGAACTTACAGAATAATCACTGAACAAACCAGAAATCCTATCAAGAAAGTCTTTATGCTCCCAGCTCTCTTCCACTCCAGTGCCTTGAAGGTTTAGCATCAACTCCATACAGTCAATTGATTTCCTTTTTCGATTCAATCTGAAAAGTATTTTTATTGGGCTTATTCCTCCTCCTTTGAACTCAAGGAATTGATTATTCTAAAGAGAAACTGATATACATACTTGATGTCACGTTTATCTAAGCATTCTGTCTCTTTATTCAGTATCTGCTTGTTTTTTCTAGGTTACCATTCTTTGTGAAAGAAGTATAGAGTCTCCTACAGCAAATACTTCCGGAGCAACAATTAGCATAATTAAGGTTCTCATTCTATTATAATTTTTTACTCTAATTTACTCAGTTCTATATGTCAAATAGCTTTTTAATCCTTTGAGATGTGCTCTCTGCAGTCTTTAATTGGACACTTTGATCTTGATCCAAATCGCGTTTTTGATATTGTAAGTTATTCTTTTTGGCTTAAGATCTTCATTAGTACGTGCGTTTTGTTGTACCTTGTCTGCACTGTGAAATTATTATAGCTAATGTCCGGTAATCCAATCTCTTATAAGTTATCAGTATTTAGTCCTCATGTACTTTGTCCTCTCTTGCTTCTGTGATGCAACAGGTCTTGGAGTGCTTTGAACTTCAGGCTGATAGTAGTGTATTCCTGGACCTTATACCAATTTTCCCAAAGGTAACACAAGTAACAGTGATGTGGTGGATAGATATGCTTGTTTGCCGTCATATTTATTTGAATCCACAATTTTCATTTTTTGTCGTTTTTTTTTTGTTTTACAGTCTCACGCGTCTCAGATCCTGGGATTCAAGTTTCAATATTATCAGCGAATGGATGTAAATTGCCCTGTTCCTTTCGGGCTTTATCGTCTTACAGCTGTGCTGGTGAAAGCAGACTTCATTGATCTTGATAGCATGTGAGTCCTTTATCAAAATCATTTTGCAGTATCTTCATATATGTCTGCAAGTGTATTCATCTGTAAATGGCATTTGCAGTAGTCCTCAATGTATCTTCCTTTGCAATTCAGTGATTCATCTAGTGTCTGTCCCGCTTCATATGTTATTGGGTGTCGCACATACTTAATTGGTCATCCATTATCCCCAAGTATGCTTGATTCAAACCTATTGGTCCTGCTGCATGAAGTTATCAGTGCAGACTGATGTTTTTTTGGGTTGCCAATTCATGCGTGTGACATGAATACTTGCATTTCTTCGGTCTTTTTCTATCAATGGTGATGTGTTTCTATGATATTTGGTCGCCATCAACTGGTAACTTACCTTTGCAAGTTTGGATGCTATTGTGTGGGTGGGCATTATTCTCTCCCTATGTTTCTCGCGGAAGCGAAGCTAGTTGGTCATATTTGTGGTAGACTCTGTTCTTTGGCAAGTGCCCCTTTGTTCTTGTTTTCCCAGAACCAAACAAAGAAAGTAGTTATGATTCTGAAAGTGCAAATTGAAAGGTTAGGTTTGAAGATGAGGTCAGATTTTTTTTGGTCCTGGTTCTCCAGTTTCATTAAAGCTTCTTGGTTTGCTGTTGTGGAACGCGACATAAATATAACTTTGGGATGTTGCTGAATATGCTAAACCACAGTGCAGAAGTTGAAATCAGCTGGTTTGAGATGACGTGATTGGTCATTTGGTCATGTTTATTGATGAGATTACAATTGGAGTGCTTCTTTAGTAACAGCGGGAAACTGCCTATATTCACTGTACTGTTCAGATGTGTGATGCTTGGTGTGAAGGTTGACAGTCTAGTGGATGCAAGGGTGTCAAGTGGCTTCTGGAGTGAGGATATCAACTAAGACACTACATATGCATAACATCAGAAGTGTTTTTGTTTACAGCGAGTGTGCATTTAGTTGATGCGTAAAAGCGTTTCAGTTATAAGTGATTTTCAGTTACGCGCTTCCCTAGTGAACAAGTTAAAAGTGCATAAATCCACCTTCTAGATGGTGCATCACTGGTATATGTTATATTTGATACTAGAGTTGGTCAATTTGGAGAATGTAACAATGTAAAAGGATTCTTCAGCAGGAGGCTGTTGATCATGATGTCGCAGTGTATTTAAGATGGAAGTTTCTTATGACTACACTTCGATGCTAAGGACTAGTGCCTCAGATTGCTGTGTCTATTAGTTTCTATTCTTGTGATGTGTATTGGTCAAGAGAAGAACATGATCTTGCTCTCATGGTGGTCTATGGAACTGTTTAATATGTGGATTATGGAGTTTTACTTGTTTGGAGCCATGAGTTTTTTTCATCATCACTATGAGTCTGAGGATTGCTGCAGGCTGATGATGATTATCGAGTAACATTATTGTAAGACGAAGGTTTATAACTTCTAGTCAGCTAAATCGGAGATGTATTTTTTGTTACTCATAGCCACAAACTCTTGTAAGGATCTTGGCTACCCATTTTGAAGAATCTCACTGCTAGGAGGAACCTTTTATCTACTCATTGTAGTGATTGAAGTACCTGAAATCCTTTTGACTAGCACAGCTGCTGCCGGGAATGCTATCCAATTGTCTATTTGCATTATGTGCTGCTGAATGTTGCACTGAAGGCGAGACTCAGTACTCTCTCGGTGATGTGTTTTGCCGCACTTTTTGTTTCTTTTGTACAGATTACATGGGCTGCATGTAGAAGTTACGTCTTGCTATCTTTCCTTGTGTAAACATTAGTTATTTATTCACTATTAATATAAATCCCAACTTTACCGGAAAATATAATAATATGGGCTGCATTTGTTGTGCTCAAATTACTTAGCAGAGAGAGCTTAATCTTTCAGTTTGCAATTTTAGTCTTTGTCTATAAATGCAACTGATTTGAGTCTATGAATCACATCGAAACTAAGATTTCCTCTTCCCTACCTCGCAAAACACGTACATTGTGTCTTATGTTGTTTTCAACTAGGAGGTTGGGTTGAGCTTGCACGTTCTGTTTGCGTAGGTGCTTCAAGAACTTGTTTTAGTATCCAAGCATTACTTTCATATTTTAATTGAAGATTTTGGCCTATGTATTTTTAGATGTGGCCCATATGTGTTGCAATTCTCATTGTCTCACGAAAACACCAACTACATTGATGCACTTAGGGAATTTTTTTACCAAATTCTTTTGCACCATTTGCGTTTCTGGTGTTCAATAGTATTACTGTAGCTCTTTACTGTATCCCAGCCTGTTTGATTCTGATTACTTTGGCTTGATTGCTTGGATGTGTTTTGGTCCAAGTTGGGTTACTCATTTGCATCCATGTGATCCTAAAGTTACATTGGGATCCTTCTCATCCTGATAAACTTAGATTGATAATGTTACTCTTCCCATTTTTAGCAAAATTATGTTGAACTCATTTCTGTAGCTGATGTTTAGTGCAATCTTCTGAGGTATAACATGCTACATTGTTGTTGCTCTGTTAAGCGTCGTGCAAAAGCTTATCGTTTTTGTCTAGGATATTTTGAGAGGACTTTGATAGAAGTGTGGCTTTGATGATGATTAAGCGCGTTTCTTTGTGGCTCCACCTTTTCTAGTTTTGATATCTTCCAGTCGCCGACAATGCTCACATGGTCTTAATGAAATGGTTTGGTTGCATTGAATGCTCAAAAAGTTAAAATCTTTGCTGTAGTTGGTGCCTCTTAGACAGTTACTTTTTGGAAGGGAAACTTTTAGAACTTACCAAGCTTAAGGTGATGCTTTACGGAATTTAATAATCACTATGATGGCTCACTTATTATTAATAAATAGAAAGTTATCTTTCTTGTTCTATCAAATGCTTGCACTGGTGGAATTTGCTTACACTAGTTCAATTTGCTGTGCTCTTATGCTGAAGCTTGAAAGCATATTTATTGAATGATTTCCAGTCAAAGCTTTAATCCAACTCTAGTTAGAACATCCACTGGCTGGGTAAAAAAGGTTGTCTCAGAAATGGTCACCATGGGAATAGCTAAGATAGTTAGTTGTTCCAGAGTACAGAACAGAGCATACTTTTTTATGCCAGAAGGATGTTGAAGAGATTGTAATTTTACTCTTTCCCCCACTTCTCATCTCTCTGTGGGACTTGTTTTCCATGGAAATACGGGAATTCAAGTCAATGTTCATCTTCTTTCCCTGAGGTTATCCCACCCAGGCGGTAGCATAATATAAATTGTAGTTGTGGAAGTCAAAATACCATGACAGATACTTCGGTGCTAATTGTATGAATCGTTGGTGTTTAATTTACATATGGCTATGGAGAATGTGAAAGTCTTAGATGGTCAAAATGGGTGACCTCCAGATTTTCTTGCTATGGAAATTCAGGTGCTAATGTTACTCCTGCACATGGTTGTCCATGTGGTCCATAGATTCTTATATGGTAGGTCTGAGAAACGGTTGCATCGTGCTTGTCGAGTACCTTGAGATTGCTAACAAATACGTTCACATGTTCTTTTCATTTATTATTTCCCTGTTTTATCAGCTACACTGTGCCATTTTTCTACATTTGAGCATATGTTGAGGATATTTGTTTGGTAGTCATTGAGATAAGAGTGGCCTACTTGCTCACCACTAACCTATTATTTCTCTCCTTCAGTTATGCCCACTTACTTCCTAAAGAGGAAGAGGCCTTTGAGTGTTATGATGCATTTTCAGCAAAGCATATCAATGAGGTAAACAAACTTATATAGAGATATTTTTGTGTCATTTAAGAAAATTGTACTTTATTATTTTTAAATGTACTCTTTACTTTTGATATTTTGTCAGTTTGACAATCTTCGTATTTACTTAGTCTTCTGATGTGCTGTCTTCATGTATGTTTGAAAGGAGAATGTTTTAGTCATACTCTTAGTTTAACTTGCTTCTTTTTTGTTAGTTACTGGAGTTGATGTTGGTTTACATTTATAGTCAGGAGAGGGAATGTGGATTTGGTATGTTAGTTGGTATTGCAGAGTTCTGCTTTGACCTCAATACTTCTACATTTTTTTTATGTAGGCAAATAAAATTGGCAAAATAAATCTTGCTGCTACTGGAAAGGATCTAATGGATGATGAGAAACAAGGAGATGTGACAGTAGATCTTTATGCTGCTTTGGATATGGAAAGTGAAGCTGTTTCTGAACGTTCTCCTGAGCTTGCAAACAACCAAAGTTTGGGCTTGCTCTGTGGATTTCTTTCTGTAGATGACTGGTGAGTGACCCTGACCCTGACTTCTTTTTTTTCTTTCTATCTTTCATTCCACTTAGCTTTCAAACAACCACAGTTTGGACTTGTTCCATGCATTAATTTCTGTCGATGAACAGTATGCGCCATCCCCACCCACCCACACAAAAACAAAGTTTGGGGCTTGCTCGGAGGATTTATTTTTGTAGATGACTGATGTGTCTGGCTTCCAGTTTTCCCCCCTTTTCTTTCCAGTTGTCAACTCGTTTAAATGGTCCAACCAAACATATTTGTTGTTGTGTTACCCCGGTAGTAAGAGATTTACAAATGCTTTCGTTATGATCCTTATTTGCAGGTATCATGCGCACATCCTTTTTAATCGGCTCTCTGCTCTGAATCCCGTGGCACATGTTCAGATTTGTGAAGGCTTGTTTAGGTATTTCTTCAGTCTTACCGTTATCCAATCATTATCTTCATTATTTGCATCTTTAATCTAATTCAGTAACCATGAATTGGTTATAATGTACATGGTTTGTCGATTAAGTTACATAATATTTTGTTTTTGAATTTTATGAGGTTAAACTGTGATATTGTTTTCTTTCATATTCATGGGTTTATAAAACCTATACACGTGTGTGTTTTTTCTTACTTTGTTGGACTTACATTGTGCGGCATCTTGGTAGGGTCATTGACAAATCCATCTCTTCAGCATACGACATTGTTCGTCATAGTCCTGAGTCTTTGGAAGCTACTGATGCATCACCGATGCGGAAAACGTTTATTGATCTTCCAAGAGAACTTTTTCAGATGCTTTCTTCTGCAGGGCCTTATCTTTATCGAGATACATTATTGTTGCAGAAGGTGTTTCAATGTCCTACTTTGGGTTTATATTGTTTCACAAGATATATTACACCATATGATTGAAGCTGCTCAAGTTCTTACTTGTGGGTCATCTCTGATATATGGGCAGGTGTGTAGAGTATTGAGAGGTTATTACTTGTCTGCGCTGGAGCTTGTAGGATCTGGTGGAGGGCCCATTTATCCTGAGTCTGCTGATGGAGGGAGCCGAGATCCTCGTGTTCACCTTAAAGAAGCTCGGCTAAGGGTAGAAGAAGCCCTAGGGACGTGTTTACTTCCATCTTTGCAGTTAATACCTGCAAATCCTGCAGTCGGTCAAGAGATTTGGGAAGTGATGAGTCTCCTTCCATATGAGGTGGGAATTACAGGTGCTATTATTATTTTTGCTTTTAGTTGTTTTTAGAATAGTTGACAAATCAGTTAGATTTATTTTCCTGCATAGGGGCGTTATCGTTTATACGGTGAATGGGAAAAAGATGATGAACGGATTCCAATGGTTTTGGCTGCAAGACAAACAGCAAAGGTATATATTGTCACGGATGTTGCACCTTTTTTTTTAATTTATTTACTTTGGACTCGGGGCTTTCAGTGCATCATTTGCTTTAACTTGTCATTTGTTTTGCAGTTGGATACCAGGAGGATCTTGAAACGTCTTGCAAAGGAAAATTTAAAGCAGCTCGGTCGAATGGTAGCAAAACTTGCACATGCCAATCCTATGACTGTACTCCGGACAATTGTGCACCAGGTTATATTTTTAATCTAATGTAGATATTCGGACAATAGTACTTGTAGTAGTAATATACTATTATGTCTTCGCATAAGACTTCATGTTTTTTTGTACTTGGATTTACAGATTGAGGCGTATAGGGATATGATCACTCCAGTTGTTGATGCATTCAAGTATTTGACACAGGTGTGGTTTCCAATTTAATGTTGCGAACCTTTAGCTACAGTAAAAATTTGAATTTATTATAGGTAGCTGGATATGTTGATGATCAATGACTGTTACATAAACAGCTCGAGTATGACATTTTGGAGTATGTTGTTATTGAGCGCTTGGCACAAGGAGGACGAGAGAAACTGAAGGATGATGGCCTAAATTTATCAGATTGGCTTCAATCACTGGCTTCCTTTTGGGGACACTTGTACGTGTACTGTAACTTATGAATGATGGCCTTAGTTGTCAGATTAAGAGTTAGAATAATGCTCCTTGTGAGGAGCATTTAACTAAGTGCTAATTCATCTAATAAAGCTTCTTGTTTGTAGATGTAAGAAATACCCATCAATGGAGTTGAGGGGTCTTTTCCAATATCTTGTCAATCAATTAAAAAAGGGAGACGGAATCGAACTTGTTCTCTTGCAGGTATTTCAATTGTAGTTGAGGCTTCTCTAGCATATATCATTTATGTTATTTGTCTCATCTATCAGGAGTTTTATGGTGTTATATTTTTATGAGTGACACAGGAGCTTATCCAACAAATGGCAAATGTTCAATACACAGAGAACATGACAGAAGATCAACTTGATGCAATGGCAGGGAGTGAGACTCTGCGGTACCAGGCTACTTCATACGGAATGGCCAGAAATAACAAGGTGCTTGCTTGTTAACATTGAGATATGCATGAATGCTGTTTGAAAATTTTGGGCTTTTGAACTAAGTGGGGTTCGGAATTCTCATTTACATACATATTGGCATAACTATGTGTGCACCATTAATATAGGCTAGAATTAGGAGGCATAGTTCAATTAGTATAACTGAAAGAGAAAACTGTACTTAATTCGTACCTAAAAATAACCTAAATAGAAATTAGAAAGTAGTTTATTTGACAATTTTGAATCCTAAATCACATCAATTTTTATTGTTAAAGTTGTGCTAGTGCTCATTTTGCATGTTCTCTCGATAAACCTGAAAAGTTGAGAAATCCTTGAAATGGCTGGAAAAAGGAACGAATCATAGCAGGTAAAAGTTGTAAATTGAAAAAGAATTTATGTAAAACTGTACCTAAGTTTGTACCAAAAAATAACGTAAATAGAAAGTAGTCTAATTAATATTTATGAATCCTAAATCACATCAACTTTTTATGGCTAAAAGTTGTAAATTGAACATTTTACGTGTGAAGTTTATTGAGTACCAGAAGTTTCATCAATATGATAATATAAAAAGGCGTTACAGAGTACACAATTAATAACAAGGCAATTGGTAAAATTAATTACCAACAAATTTTAATTGTTATTTTTGTGTTTTTTGGTTTTGATATATATTGATCTAACGAAAAGGGCTTAGATGAACACTCTAGGGAATTGGGGAGCAACGAATTTCTTTAGATCATAACCATAACCTGGAAACCCTGATACACCCCTGGGCCCTGGACACAAACACAGGAGGTAGCCAAACCTAGAAAAACCAAAAAAAGAGAAAATAAGCCAAGAGACCACCACAAAGCTAAGGTGGAAAGTTGTTTCTGACAACCCACTCAATTTTCCTGTGTCCATATTGTCCCCCACTTAGCTGCCCAAAGCCCAAGGCAACAACTTGTATCATCCTTAAGTATGTCGCTTTCACAAAACGCCTCAATGGAAGTGAGTGTGTAGATCATTACATTTACTTAAGGTCCATGATGATTTGTATATCATGTGGGCCTAAATTCCATGGGTTATCACAATCCCACCACTTTTGGCGCCACCCGTCCTTGGCTTCATACCAAATTTCAATGACATGGAATGCATATGTTAAGAATTTGGAATCACTCTGCTATTCTATATAGTATATTGTATTGGTATCTTAACTGGAATAACTCTGTGGATCATACTAATTTATTGTATTGTTATCTAGATAGTAGATCCTAACAGTATATCCCTGTGGGTTTCAGTATCTTTTTTTATTTTGTTTGTTTGTGTGTTGTTGACGCATTGATGCTTTTGCAGGCACTGATCAAATCCACAAACAGGCTAAGGGACTCACTGCTCCCAAAAGATGAACATAAGCTGGCAATTCCTCTTTTGTTACTCATTGCTCAACACCGCTCCTTGTAAGCAAAGAAACTAATTTTTGTTGTTCTAGTATCTATTTCTTTTTACATGTTTTTCCATATATTAGCAGCTGGAAATTTTTCGTGTTGCCTGATTACCACGGTGGTGCCTTATGGTTCCGTTTAGTTGAATTATTTACTGTACTAAAATGCTGTGTCCTTCAGGGTTGTTGCTAATGCAGATGCACCATATGTCAAAATGGTGAGTGAGCAATTTGATAGATGCCACGGAACCCTTCTTCAATACGTGGAATTTCTCAGCAGTGCATTTACATCAACTACATCGTACGCTCAGTTAGTCCCTCCTCTAGAGGATCTTGTCCACAAATACCACATTGAACCCGAGGTTTGATCTATTCTTGAATGCGTCGACCTAGTTTCTGTTCATATGATTTTTTTTTTTTCCATTTTGTCAGTATTTCAGATTTAATCTTGCGTTTTTTTTTTATTACAGTAACAGTTCGTTTGATCATTATTGTTGTTTTCTCACTCTGATATATCAGTTTTCAATCCTGCACTTCCATGAATGTTTCCCTTAAAATAGACTGTACTGCAGTACTGCCTAGGTATGATTCTGTGGATTAATGCTGGCTATATCTTTTACAGGTAGCATTTTTGATTTATCGGCCTGTCATGAGACTTTTCAAGAGTTCAAGCGGGTCTGTTGTGTGCTGGCCTTGTGATGACATTGATGAGAAAAACATCTCAAACTCAGAAGATTCTGAAGTTGCAGTCTCTTCAACTGATTTGGTTTTGGATTGTGGATTTCCTAAGAAGCCAGTCATGTAAGAATTTAACTTTCTTTTTGGTTCAGATCATCTGTTTAATAGGGGTTTTGCTACCTGTCACTGAATATTCTTAGGGTTTCCAGCATGGTCATGGTTAACGGAAATTAACTTAGGGAACTTATGTCCTTAGGCAGGGTGTTCAATGACATTGACAGTTTAACAAGCTTTTCTCTGAAATCCTTCTTACTGTTTATGAGGTTAACATGACAAATATATAGTTATCATTTTTTTTATTGATTTAATGGGGAGATTGCCAATTTACCATTACTTGCAGGTGGTCAGATCTTCTTGATACTGTACAAACAATGTTGCCTTCAAAAGCTTGGAATAGCCTCTCTCCTGATCTGTATGTCACATTCTGGGGACTCACACTCTACGATCTCTATGTACCTAGAAGTCGTTATGAAGGTGAAATTGCCAAGCAGCATGCTGCTCTTAAAGCCCTAGAAGAGCTTTCTGATAACTCAAATATGGCAATTACAAAAAGGAAAAAGGAAAAGGAACGAATTCAAGACTTACTAGATCGTTTGATTGGTGAACTCCAAAAGCATGAGGAAAATGTTGCCTCCGTGCGTAGAAGGCTTTCTCGTGAGAAAGAGAAGTGGCTGAGTCTGTGCCCAGATACTTTAAAGATAAACATGGAGTTCCTCCAACGCTGTATTTTCCCGCGATGCATTTTTAGCATGCCAGATGCTGTTTACTGTGCCATGTTTGTGCACACTCTACATTCTCTTGGAACACCTTTCTTCAACACTGTAAATCATATTGACGTCCTTGTATGCAAGACGTTACAACCTATGATCTGCTGCTGTACGGAGTATGAAGCTGGTAGACTTGGGAGGTTTTTGTACGAGACGCTGAAGATGGCTTACCATTGGAAGGTATCATACCGGTTTTATTAGTTTGACATTCCATATTCAACTTTTTATTTACATTCACTCATCATATATGTACATGTAATCCTTAAAGTTATAGGTGGTTACCTGTAACATCTCTGTGCCTCCATAAGTAACGACTCTGGGTTTTAGTTCTTACTAACATCTTGAACTTACTTTCATTAATTAGTCAATGTTGTAATTGTGGTACAGTCATTGCCATATTGGAATTACGTAAATTGGGAGTGGCATAGAACAAATATTGAGACATTACCGTAACAAAGAGACCGCAAGGTATAGAAAGGGAAAACAGTTCCTGCATGGACTCTGCATAACCGTGCCACCTTTTACTTAATGCTTGACCATGAGTAACTAATACCTGGACTGTCAGTCACGTCTATTAAGTGTGCATTCTACGACAATAAAGTATTGGTAGACATAGTTGTGCACTTTGATGCCCATTGCTTGATTTAGTGATCTACTCTATTGTTTTAATTGCTTATTTTTTTTTTTCAGAGTGATGAATCTATATATGAACGCGAGTGTGGGAACATGCCGGGATTCGCCGTCTATTACAGATATCCAAATAGTCAGCGCGTCACTTTTGGTCAGTTTGTTAAAGTGAGTTTCCAGCTGTCATTATTGCAAGAAGTTTGCTTACTGATTTTTCATATAATTTCTTACAATCATCTGAGTGCCCTAGAACTTTGTTAGCATAAAAAATGGTACTTTTGGTGTTGTGACCAATCTTTCAGAGTTTCAAGAAATTATCATTATTTATCTGTCTTTCATTTTTTGTTTGAAAGGTTCACTGGAAATGGGTTCAGAAAATTACAAAGTTACTCACACAGTGCTTGGAATCAACTGAGTACATGGAAATCCGAAATTCTCTTATAGTGCTGACAAAGATTTCAAGTGTTTTTCCAGTCACTCGAAAGTCTGGTATTTATATTGAAAAACGGGTAAGATGTTGTATCGATTCTTTTGTTAATGTTTATTTGTATTGTTGTTATTAATGTTCATATTATTTTCGTTATTGGTATTGCCATTGTGATTTTGCTCTCCTTTTTATATATTTATTCATTATGAATTATCTTTTCATTTCTCTTGCAGTTGAATAAAATTAAAGGGGATGAGAGAGAAGATCTCAAGGTTTTGGCTACAGGTGTGGCTGCTGCTTTGGCTGCCAGAAAGGTAAGCCATTCTTAATGTGATTACTAATATAGTATTTTTAGCTACAACTATGAGAATATTTGATCATTGAGTATCTTAATGAACATCATGCAATCAAAGTATAATTGAAGAATTTTTTAACAATACTCAGAGTTCTTGGGTCACCGAGGATGAGTTTGGCATGGGATACATTGATTTCAAACCTGCCCCTACGCCACCTACAAAATCTTTAGGAGTAGCTGTGGCTAATGGTTCTGCACTTACCGCTTCTCAAAATGAGGCTGCTGGAACAAGGAATGTCACCCCTGTAACTCAAATTACTAATCCTGGAAAGCTGGTTAAGGATCAATCCTTACGAACAAAACCTGTAGATGGAAGGCTGGAGCGAACAGAAAGTATCACAAATGTCAGACCCGATCTAGGACAATCGAAACTAAAGGGTGGTTCATCGGCGAATGGATTGGATATTCCAGCACTTATGCCTTCTGGCTCTCTACAATCTGGACCTTCCAGATCTACTGAAACTCAAAAGCATACTGATGAATCTGCGAGAGGTGCATTAGATGAGAATGCCGTCAAAGTCGCTCCAGAGACTGCGGAAGTTAAGGTAATTCTTTTGTATTGTGTTGTAATTTTTTGTGTCATTTTTTTAAAAGCGAAATTATAATTTCCTGTGTGTTTTATTTCCTTTAAAAGATCCTTTGACTGACCAACTATTACAAGGTTTAGATGTTTGAAAATGGGTAATGTTTTTGTAAGCAGTGTAAAGTATGTGAACACTATTTGAAGTATGAACGTCTAAAGTTGTTTTTTTTCCTCAGTTTCTTCTTAATTAATGCTCTTACTTCACCGTTGAAAAGTTCATTATTTAATTGTTGCTAACCTTTTCTTCCTTATTTCCAGTTGAGACCTTCCATGAGACGCTCAGTTCCTGCAGGATCCCTTGCAAAAACAAAGCAGGAAATCCTGAAGGATGATAGTAAATCTGGAAAATCTGTCAGCAGAGCTGGTGGTTCCTTTTCTTCTTCCAATGAAAAGGATGTCTCAGCTCATCCAGCAGATAGTAGGCAGAGTGCAGTAGCTACTTCTGCAGCTGCGGCAAATGGGAACACTATGGCAACTTCTTCAAAAGTCTCAACTGTATCTTCAAGAATGCCCATAGATGTGGATGCTAATTTGACTAAGGTGGAGAGTGGACTAATTAAGCCCTCAGAATCTAGGTCTTCATTGGGTAGAGATATTGAGGATTCTGAAGTTTCTGAGATGCAAAGGCCCAAGTCCGCCAGACCGCCTAATTCACCTCTTCCCGACGACTCTTTTAGTGCCTCAAAGTTTTTAGATAAACAACTAAAGAGTAGTCCTGTTCAGGAGCAGGATAAACTGAACAAACGGCGGAGAGTAGAGGGTGAGGTTAAGGATGGGCATGGTGAAGCTCGGTTTTCGGATAGGGAACGGTCCATAGATCTGCGACTACCTCATTCTGATCAAGAAAAGGTTGTATATAATGATGATCCAAGTCTAAGTAGACCCACTGAAAAGATTTTGGATAGAACAAAAGATAAGAATAGTGAAAGATACGACAAAGACTACAGGGAAAGACTGGAGCGTCCTGATAAGTCATCAGCTGAAGACATTGTCAGTCAAAGGTTTAGGGACAGCTCCATAGATAGATATGGAAGAGGGCGTTCAGTTGAAAGAGTACAGGACAGGGGTACTGATAGGAGCTTTGATAGAGTAAATGACAAGACCAAGGATGATCGCTTTCATCGACAAAGCTTGCCTCCACCACCTCCTCTTCCCCCCCATATGGTTCCACAATCAGTTAATCCAAATAGGAGAGAGGAGGATGCTGATAGAAGGGTCAGTAATACAAGACATGCTCAGAGACTCTCTCCTAGACATGAAGAAAAGGAACGGAGACGCTCCGAGGAGAATTCCTCTGTTTCTCAAGATGATGCAAAGCGCAGGAGAGAGGATGAGTTTAGAGAGAGAAAACGTGAAGAGCGTGATGGCATGTTAATTAAGGTACGTGATGATTTTTTCTCCTATAGTTAATTGTGTTCCCTGGCTGATCTATTAATCTTTTTATCTGTCAATGTTGTGCTGTTTACTTAGTTCCTGGTAGCTGGTGTGCCTGCAGTCATGCACATCTTGTTATTGAGAAACAACTATTACTTTTAATTTTTGAAACTTATCTGAAAAAACTTACATTGAGAATTTTCTTCGAACTTTGCTGTTATATAGGTGGAGGAGAGGGAAAAAGTAAATCCCTTGAAGGAGGATATTGATGCAGCTTCAGCGTCCAAGAGGCGGAAACTTAAAAGAGATAACATACCATCAGGAGAAGGTGGCGATTATTCTGTTGCAGTTCCAGCACCACCTCCCCTTTTGCTTGGCATGTCACAATCATATGATGGTAGAGATCGAGGAGATAGAAAAGTACCCATTGTCCAGCGGCCGGGATATGCAGAGGAGCCTGTATTGAGGATGCATGGGAAAGAAGCTGCCGGCAAGGTCACCCATCGCGATAGTGAACAGTACGATTAATAACCCCTCTCTCTCTCTCTCACACACACACACACGTACTCACAAACGAGTACGCCTGTGCATGCTTTGTTGCCCAAATTCGTTTTTGAATGAAGTAACAATTCCACAATGGCTCCCTTGGGGTGTGCATCAGGATGCAGCACATAGCTTTTGAGATTTGAGGAACATCGTGGTTACAGTTGTCCAAAGACAATGTATGATGTCTCATTCTTAAGCTGCAACTTGGTGGTTAATCCTCAGGCTTTCCTTTGGACTTTTAACTACCCTAGAGTTGGACTTTCCTTTGTTACTGTTATAGTTTCATGTTTTGTTTAACATATGTTTCTGTCAAAAAAGGGTTATTTCTAACTGTGACTCCTTCATCAATTCAGAATGTACGACAGAGAATGGGATGATGAGAAGAGGCAAAGAGCTGAACAGAAAAGAAAGCATAGGAAATAGTACAACAAGGCTAAATAGGCAGCGGAAGTAGTACACAGATCTGGTGACATTATTTTTGCTTTCAACTTCTAACCTCAAGGGTTCTTCACTTATTCATCAAAAAGGTTGCAACTGATAATATTTATGGTAAACTAAGCAATCAGCTTGTTTCAATGTTGTTTCTGCTTCCTACTTGGTTTTGAAGAAAATGTTTTGTCAGCAATTATTTCAATGAAAAGCTGGAAGGGTATGTCTTCTTGGTTGTTCTCGTGTACAGTTTTGTATAGTTGAGAAAAATACGAGTCTGTAGAACATTCTTGGCTTTCAAACCACATTTTGATACGAGTCAAATTAAGATGTTTGAAATTTTTCTAGTTATGCTTGGTTTTTCAGATGAACTATCACATGCAATAATTAGATGCTTGTAATAAGGGGTCATGGTGGGAATGACACTATACCCATGGACATCGTATGCGCTCGTGAAACCCATGGAGAGCCAATGACTTGGACATCAGTTTCTCATTACAGGTAATTTGGTAGTAGCAGACGAGAATGTTATTGACGTTATTGTGAAGACAGTTGTTTTCTTGCACTATCCGATTTCAACAAAGCATGAAATCCCGATTTCAACAAAGCATGAAATCCGTCCGTACTCAACAATGTGCCACCAAAAAATGAACTTATATTGTCAGCTTTGGCCCTCACTTCGTTCAAATTAAAGCTCCCCCGCCTATCACTTAACAGTTTACACCACCCCAACCTTCATTAGTATTCCAAAACAAACTGGTACACTCTCAATTATCTCTCAGAATGTGGCGAATAAAGCAAGCATACACTGCAATAAAAGAGCACAGCAGCGTTAGCTATGCCAAGATTGCGATGATTGGACGGTTTTGTGATCTCGATCTCCTAGTGATTAAAGCCACTTCTCCAGATGATCTTCCTTTACCTGAAAAGTATGTTAACGATCTCATTAAGATTTTTACACACTCACCCTCCTCTTTTCGAGTTTTCGCTCTGAGTTTCACTCGCAGATTTGGAAGAACTAATTCTTGGAGAGTTGCTCTCAAATGCTTATTCCTCCTCCATCGTTTGATGCGCTCTCTCCCTGAGAACACTCCATTCAGGTCTGATCTCATGTGGGCTAGAACAAACGGTTTGATATCTCTCTTTCCTTGTCGATTCCAAGACAACTCATCCTTGAGCTCACATGAGTTCACCACTTTCATTCGATCCTACGCACGTCTTCTTGATGAAGCACTAGATTGCCTAGCTCTGGACCTCAAAAACGCCAAGATTGAACAATTTTCAGACAACTTCAACGACAAGATGAAAGAGTTGGGACGGATGCTAGAAGTTTTGCCAGTTATCCAGAGTCTGCTCGACCGAGTCATTGACTGTAACCCGCTCGGTTCAGCGTCTCGAAGTTTCCTCATTCGGAGGGCTTTGAAAGAGATTGTACGTGACAGTTTTGTTTGTTATGCTGATTTTCGACGTGACTCGGTCATTCTTTTGGACAACCTCTTTCAAATGCCATATCGAAACTGCATGTCAGCCTTTTCCATATATAAAAGAGCTGCCATTCAAGCAAGTGAACTCAATGATTTTTACGAGTCATGTAAGGGAATGGGACTGTGCGGTCCTTATGAGTATCCTTCCATAGATAAGATACCACATTTGCATGTACGAGCTTTGGAATCTTTTCTGAATGGAATGTGGCAGTTAACTGAGTCGTCAGAATCGGAATCATCCTCACCATCTACATTTACGGATGATAGTGAGAAACAGTTAATGCGGTTGGAGACGACAGTTAGTATGGAATGGGAGAAGTTTGAAGATGAAGAGGAAAGGGAGCCGTTAATACAGTTGGATTTCAATGATAATATTAGCTGGGAGAAACTGTTGGAAACTTCTGCCTGTCTGTCACGTTTGTTTGTTAATCCCACCATTGGATCATATTTGGGATATAAATATCAACTTGAGTACCAAGAGGAATTAGAAGAGCATCAACCATATGATGGATTGGAAATGCAAGTGTATAATTACAGGCCAGTAAATCCATTTTCTCCTTCTCATACTGTGCCCAGCTACGGTGGAGTTGGTGCAAGTGAGCCTAATTCTCCATATCATATGTAGGTATTAGCTAGTTAGAGAGTGAGAAAACAAAATTCATTTATCTGATTCCCAAACATTTGGAATAATATATTATTTTTTTGTTATTATATTGATGATTACAAGTGTTATCGAATCGTTGTTGTATCAAATTGTTAAAGTTCTGGAAAATCTATCTTTGAACAGTGATTTAGACGTGATGGTATTAGCTGAGATTTAATTTGGTCTGAGCATTCTAGACATGATGCATGATAGTAAGTAGGAATTTACATGGTACATGTATTGCAAGTTCAAGATCTTAGGAAAATAGAACTTGCGTATTTCAGCAATGCCATATGGAACTCAAAATCTTAAATAAATTTATAAAACTGCCATCTAAAGCACAATAATTCTGCACTCAGTCACTTTTTTAGTCTACTCTGAAGCAGTTGGACAGGAATTTATCTTTAGATATCAATCAAGGTTTTAAAACGCAAAAGCGCGGCGCGAGGCGTTTGGCTCGAAGCCGTAAGCCTCAATTGCATGTCAATTTTTCCAATTCCTCACGATTCCTATTATATAAATGATAAAAGATGGGTTACTTACTTACTTGATACATTAATATTACTTCTTGTCGATGTCTACTTGAAAAAATATATATATGGCCTAAAGTCTGTGCGATGGATGGTTACGCATTGCAACTGAGGAGTACGCCTCGGGAACGCTTCACACTCTGAAGTGTGCGCCTCCTATGCATAAACGCATTACTCAACGCTTCTAGGACGTTTTAGGTACGCCTTGCCTCGAGGCATACTCAAACGCTTTTAATACCAATCAATTCAAGCTGCATCAGCTTTAAGTACTGGGAAGTTGGTGTTTTCATGATCGTATGCGCCTTATACTGACTTCAAGGTCGATATGAAGCTAATATGGTGGATGAGTGGATCATAATACCAGTGAATGTGATTACATGCGGCAACTAAACTGTTAGCCATATCATGTGAGCTTAGTCATTGCATCAGTTCTTACTTAGCCATGTTAGGTGGATAATTTGCAACAATATGCAAGACAAGCATGGACGCACGTTAATTGTGATTGGACTTTCCACAACTACTAACTAGTTACGAAATGTCGTAGTCACACAATACATGCGAATTCTCATACTGGTATAAGCAAGAGATAAAAAAAAATCCAAGTTTAGAGCATATTCTGAAGACAGGACAAAGACAATCTCCATTGGATCTACCTAGGAAGTATTTTCGATCGGATCGGAGGCCAGTATAATCCAAATTCTTGTTTTTAATGGTTTTGGATGAAGCAAGCTCTTTGGTTACTTAGAGAGTGTCGTCGAGCTAGTCCAAACTAGTGAACAGAGTCACATCGAGGCTGTGATTAATACTGGATAAAAAGTGCTAGCCTCAAGCGAAGTATCTTGGCATTCTGTCTGTTGCTACTGATGTTCGCCTAAGTAACATACATTGATGGATTCTTCGATGAGAGTTTCAAAATTGTTTTATTGACGAGCTGTTTATAGCTTTATATACAACTTTCAGTTTAAACAGAGCTGTAGCAGCGACAAGCCGACAAGCAAATGACAATTGCACCGTTGACATTTAACAAGGCCGCTCTGTACAAAGATGGACTAGAGCAAAAAGCCAAAAACTGAAGAATGAAAAGATCGAAATAGGAAGAGTAATAAAGTAGAAAAATTCTTGTTTTGAAATATCGTACAGTTGAGGGACCTACATGGGCTGCCAATTTCATCACTTGCAGAAATATGAACAAAGTAGTTTCAAAAAGATTATAATTCATTAAGAAAAAAAGAAATGAGGATTTTCATTACCTCTTCGTGTCTGTTGAGCTTATGATATCTAATGCACACATTAGTTAACATGAACAATCAGTTCTACCTAATATCTAATACAACAAAAAAGATGGTGTAATATTACTTGACATCTACATCAAAAACTCTAACGCAGTGATCGGCACCACAAGAAACAAGTTGCGCTGTCCTGCAATCTTCATTGTCAGTATGCTTCCATGCTAAACGATGTACGGTTGAAACATGGCATATGAATGGATCAAACCGCACTGAAAGAGCAGCCTGATATTCTGGCAATTCTACACTGTCATTAATATTTCGTCTAGAAAGAGACCACACTTCGATGAGTCCACTCTCCATCCCAACCGCGAGAAATCCTTTATCACTTGAACTATTGCGACCATACCAACATAGGGCAGTTACACTACTGGTGAACTGTGGCAAAGTAATGAGCAGCTTAACATATGATCTGTTCTGTACAGCCCAGATCTTCACAGTCTTGTCTCTTGAACCTGTTGCGAATTCATGACCAAATGGGTTCCATGAACATGTCCATATGATTCTTTTATGTGCCTCCTGCCTCAGCGACGAGTTCATAAGTGACTTTGTCCACCCCTATGATTTCACAATAAAAAGACAAGAGCTTTGTATCTAAGTAAATTCAAAACAAGTTTTCATAGAAAAAAACGAGCTTCCTATGCTAGTGAATCCTGTTGTTGTATGGATAAATTTAGGAGTCAGAAATACAGAATGGGTCCCACATAGTATCCATCATTAAAGCCAAAGACAACGATGTGCACATTCACTCTACTAGGGTATGCCAGTGTATCCAGACAGAAACATTAATATTCATATAAAGCAATAGATCCAAAAACTTCATTTTTTTGTGGGATCGTCAATTAATAGATTCACTGTATTCACTTTATTTTATTTTATGATAGGTAATCAACTCAATATTTCCATTTTGATTTTTTTTAGCATATACCTGTAGTATCGATAGAGAACAACGAGAATTGACGATCCCTAGAAACAGCCAAAAGCAATGCATTATCATAAGAGAATTGCATATTTGTTACTGTTAAGTTGTGAGACTGCAAGCGACCAACTGCCTTCCATGACCCCACTAACCATAACCATATTTCTGCTACTGTTGATGATTGGGCCTGCAAGAAGATCAGAGATTTAATTACACTGAGTCGAAAAATGTTCCACATCGAAAGACAAGTGAGATGATTACGTGAAATTCCATTGAGGAAGACAGTGTGATGCTCACAAATTGTTACTAAAGCAGCACTTGCAAATTATTTTCTTTGCAAATGAATCGGATTAAATGTGATGAAGTTCAATACAATTAAAAATATTTTGAGGACTAAAATCGCGTGTACAGTACCAGAAAGTTAAATACCTTGCATGATGAAGCAACAAGTTTTCCTTTGTGGTCGCAGCACAAAGAAAAGAGCTCATTCCCGTGACCATACAACTTGTGTGACTCAGGCCACAGCGTGTTTATTGCCAGTTGTTCCTCGATTGGGGCCTCTGTCAAGACAACTGGTACTGCATCTGGTATAGCTCCTAGTGTGTCTAAATCATCATTGGCAGATTTCTGTGGGGCCTCCTTTGTAGCTGGAATAAGAAAATGTCCCATTCCATCAGACTAATTACTAAATAAAAGAAAATGACGACAAAGATTTATCTGATCTAAACTTGGACAATCACAAAACAGATGCCATACGAGAAACTGTCAAACTGAAATCTATCATGTAAATTTGTTTCCCTCAAAAAAGTAGCATCAAGAGATGTTTTCCAGATTACAGAGAATGACAGCATAAGAGCAAACAGAAGAATACACACACACGCAAGAAAGAAAGAGAACTCTGGGCACCTTGAGCATAAATAGGTTTTGAGATAGCCCAAGTGCAGACATGTTTGCACCCATAATTTGGATCTCCCCTGGAAGATCTTCAGGTGCAGTAAATTTTGAAAATGAGCATGACTTAGTGTCTTCAAAATGACAATGGAGCTTCAAACACTCTGGCAACTTTTTTCATCTGCCCCACTAACAAAGCGGTGATTTCCCTTCCCTTGAATGATTGTGACACAGTTAATATCGTGCCCATGAACTTGAGGACGAGCAATTTCATGCCAAGAATATTTATCTTCAGAGCAGACTTCATCTTTCCATGGAGCAAATATTCTGGAAGTCTAAATTACAACATAATATTTGTTAAGAATGTCGGAATAAAGCATGATTAATGAACTCAGTTTAAGCATACATAGCAGAAATATGCAGTGTTAGACAATTCCAAAACCAGTTCAAGCAGCTGTTTGATAGCTTCAATAAATTATTACAAGTAAACTCATTTGATTGACCAAATTTTCATTTTTCCACAAGAACCATTTTCAACCCAGCCAATTATAGAACAAATGAAGGATTGACCAATAGCAGAAACATTTATTCAGATAACATGTTGATGATTCTGAGCAGTATAAATAGAGTATATTTTACCTGGTCGTGACTGACTGATAGCACATAATCACCTCATGAGACCAAGTAATATCTGTCACGGCTGCATAATGACCTGAAGGAACCTTTTGTGGTTGCCAATTGTCAAAGTCCACTCCAACATTTCTCCAAAGATGGAAAGATCCACCATACCCATGAGCTAGAATTGAATCTCCACCAGGGCTCCAATGGCCACCATAAAACCCTAAAGCACAATGGCTCAATTCACCAACAGAAACCACATTCATCCAGATACCTGTGGTTTTTTCAGGTTGCCAAATCATCATGGTCTTATCCATAGAAGCAGATAAGATTGAATAAGGTTGATAGACATCACTCCCTTCAGCAGATAAACTGGATGGAGGCTGCCATTGCACTGAATATACCCAGTCCTCATGTCCAATTAGTAAAGATTCTAAAGAGATCTGGTAGGAAGAAGAACCAGCAATTACCAAAGGACCTTCAATATAAGATGCCAAGCCTATGCCTTCTTTCCTGTATGGTATGTCAGAATTAGCGGGAGAATGACGCAAGGCCATCTTCCACAAGCGTATGCATCTATCCTGGGATGAACTTACAAGGAGAAGGCTATCCTTTTCCCCATTAGTGCCAGTAGGTAATGAAAAATCCAAACACCGGATCCAGTCAGTATGCCCTTTCAACTCGCACGAATGAATAAACTGAACATATATAAAAACAAATAAGTTACTATATGGATGAAATGCCAGAAACGGTGAAAACACCACACTGAAAGAGAGAGATATTAGACCACTAACCTTCCCTTCCCTTTCCCCACAATAAAGGTGAACCTTATTGTCTAAGCCCCCCATCGCTAATACTATATGTCCAGTATTCCCTGGCAACTCTGCTAATGATAAAGAAACCATAGGTTTTGATCCCAAAGAGAGAGACTCCAAGCATGACAACTCACAGTCACCTACAATAACCACAAAGTTTTTATGAGTTAAGATGGTACAAACCCTTTGCTTATATAGAATACACATATGTAAAACAAGCTAGAATTACTATTGAGCAATCTTTATAGAACAAGCTAAGCACATTTTCTGAGCAAATAAAATACTTCTAGCAAGTAGAAAAGACAAATTTGAAAGATTTTGACTAACCTCCAATGGCTGATGGAAGGAGCATCTCCCACACATTAACAGTGCTGTCAGAAGAGGTGGAAGCAAACAGTGCAGCCTTTTGAGAAACCACGAAACTAGTAATGCAAGTAACACCTTTCCTGTGTGTTTTTGGCAGTTGCAACACTTGCCTCCACTGCAAAAATAATTAGTTCTAAAATTAAACCATAGCAGATTACAACATATACCGTAATAGCTATATGGGAGCGATTGTAGCAAACAAGTACCTTTCCGTCTTTAAGTGACAATTCCCATACAATGATAACACCATTTACATCCCCAGAAAGTAGATAATGTTTCTCCAAATGTCGAACTGATTCCAAAACACAAAAGTCATTACTATAAAACCATAGAACCAATAACTTAACATTTTTTTATTGGAAAAGACAAACTCTATATGTAACTAAATCCTAACACACAGTACTATTTAGCAGTTTCATTGAAAAGAAAGGATCTTTAATGAGAATAGCCATCAACTGTTTAAAGAAATGCAATATTATTATACCTTTGAACGCATCCTTGGTACTAGGAATCCATTGAGTACAATTAACAACTGCTTTATGCCCTGGCAATGTCGTCACAATCTGTGCTGTCTGGAAAAAAATAGAAAATGTGAAAAACAAAGACACCACAATAATGAAGTTATTAATTAAGAGAGAAACAAAAAAAGAGAAGGGACCTTGGGGCAGAAAATGGCAACAGCGTTTTGAGTACCAAAAGAAACAAAACCAGAAGCGCCCCATGAAACATTGTTTACTATTCTATTGCATCCAGCTCCTATGAACACGCTCTTCACTTCTTCTTTTCTTCATCCTTATTATTATGATCAGCTTCACCACTCATCATCATCATCATCAAATTCACAACTCTGAAACACAGAGAGATTTCGAGCTTTCAAGTTTCAACAAAAACAAATATCATGAGATATATTCTGATATCGCCGAAATATCAACCGTTTCAGTAGATTTCAACAACTCGTCCTTGTTAAATTCCAGTCCAAAAATAAAAAAAATACTCTAAGAGCGAGTCCAATAGAGAATATTAAATGTGCGTGGACGTAGGGGTATTTTGGTAATTTCTTTTTATTATTATTTTTTAACTCCCCAAAAATAAAAAGTAATCTAATCGTTTTCTGTTTTGAAATGCTAAATGATTCCACGGGTACGGCATAGTTTCTTACCGTCCATCCATTATTTTTTTAAATTTTTTTGTCCAAAAATAAATTAGATAACTGTTAAACACAGGCCCGAGAGGCAAAAACTATGTTGTCCGTCTCCCAAACTTATTATAGCAGTTGCTAGCGAAGGTTTTAACTTTGATTGGGTTTTTTACTGCTTCTAAATTTAAGACCCTTTTAGCAGTCCCATTGGAATGACATTTTTGTAATTGGAGTGCTATATTTACCTTTAGCAACCCATATTATAGCCCTTTATTAGACTTGCTCTAATAATGAGTCTTTAACCAGGTCGTGCGTAGCGCAAAAGACTAGGCAGTGTATAACTATTAACTTTACTTGATATGAAACTATTAACAAATCTCATCTAATTTATCAGTAAATTATTGTCCTTAGATATATATTATAGCTATACCCTCTTGGCTCTATTTTTCAAGGCTTCACAGAGTCTCCAACTTTTTCTAAACTCTAATACTAATTACGAAAAAAAAAAAGGAATTCCAACTCCTTAGATATATATTATAGTTATACCCTCACCAATCTATTTTTTGGAGCACTCCAAAGACTCCAATTTTTTCTAAACTCTATTACTAATTATGAAAAAGTATGATATAAATAAATAAACAATTTCATCTAGAGTTTCACAGAGTGTCCAACTTTTCCTAAACAATATAGCTAATTACGGGAAAAAAAAACTAAATTGCAAAAAACAATATTTTCAACCAAAAACGATTTTCCTAAAACCCTTACGCCACAAAGAATAGTTTACACACTAATCTCAGACGAAGTTTAACATAACAAAGTTTCTTTCTAGAAAATGATAATGAAACTATAAAAAAGAACAAAGGAAAAATGAATTGAATTGCTTGAACATTTACTTTATGCATTTGTTAACCACACATGTATTTGGGAAAAAGGGAAAAAAAAATAAACTAATCATAAAATAAATAATAGTGTACACCAAAAACAAATAAAATTGTATTGTATGCACTATATATATGGGCATAACAAATAAAGTTGAATCAATTTGAAGTGTAAAATTTAGTCATAGTTAAGAATTTCAAAAACCACAGGCCATAATAATTAATTACGACATATTATAATTAAATTTATGAATTTTATAATTTCCAATTTTAGCGGAATAACGAGATTCAGTTAAAACGGACGTTGGCTTAAATAAATTATATAACTATTGATTTAGTTAAAATAGACGTTGGGCTTAAATAAATTATATACCAAACCAAACCAAAACAAATTACATGTGGAAAATTAAATTATACAAAAAATAACATCACAAAATATATAATAGCAATTGGAAGAAAAAAAACCAATAATAACAAATATTTTCAAATATATATAATACTGCATGAAACTAACATCAAAGAACAATTAACGAGAAATAGAAAACTAGATGCAAATGCATCAAACTAACCTCAAATAATATTTAACGGGAAATCGAAAATTGGATGCACATGCAAGCATTAAACTAATAAACTAATCTTAAAAATTAATTAATGGACAATCAGAATATTGATACAACTGCATTAAACTAACCTCAAAGAATAATTAACGGGAAATCAACATTTGGATGCAAATACATCAAACTAACACCAACAAATAATTGTCGAGAAATCGGAAACTGGATGCAAATGCATTAAACTAACCTTCAGAGATTAAATTACCGGAAAATCGGAAATTGGATGCAACTGTATTGAACTAACCTAAAAAAAAAATTAAATTGCAAAAAACAATATTTTCAACTAATATCAGCTTTTCCTTACGTTAGAGATTAGAATCTCTAATTTGGTACAAAAGCAACTCAAAGTTCCTTACTCACGATTTTCGTTTTCGTAGAGCTAAAGTAAGGATTCGAACCAACCTAAAGTCTAGGACAACTACAAATTGTTTGTTACTCTTAGGGAACTAATGAGTAAGGTTATATTATTACTAATGCTATGTTTCTTTCCTACACAACATTAAGAAAAACATTAAAGTTTGAAATCATGCACTTAATACAAAAGACAAATTACTAAAGAAAAAAAGTGGAGAGCTAATCCTCCTCATGTGAAACTAACATTTAGTTGTTGATTTGAAAAGTTTATTGATTCTTCCTAGACTCATAGACAAGCCCCTAATGGAAGAAAACTTGATCCCTAGCATGTACAACTCACTTAAGAGCTCATACATGCTAGCAAGTGGAACCAAGCAATGACTTATCTCTAAGCTCATTGCTTTGATTCCTAACTAGACACTACACCAACTATCATTTTGGGATAGGATGTAGAGCTAGTTGTTCTTCCTAATAACCTACCAAACCAACAACAATTGTTTTTTCCTCACATGAGTTGGATTAACTCCCCAAAAGGGAAGTTAGCTCATGATCCTTGGGACAAGGAAATTACAACTAGAAAAACAAAAAGAGAGAGAAGAGGAAAAAGATAAACAATCAAACTTACTTGCTTTTTATTTTCTAGAAGAAAGCAAATGTTTTCTCCATTAAAAACTATTACAAGCTTTCTTGCAAAAACTAAAACTAAATAATCCCCATGACTAAGGAACTAAAATAATACCATGTAAGGAAAATAAGTCAAGGGAGTAAATGGAGTGTCCCCCACCCTTGTCTATTTTCTTCTCTATTTGAGAGAAATCTCCTTTCCTCCCACGTGAAACATCAAACCATATTTATTTTATTTTTATCCACCACATTAAAACAAAGTGACACCTTGTCTTTTTTTCACTATTAACACCTAATCTAATTTATTAAATGCAAGGTGTCAACTTTGCACCAATAATTTGTTATTTTTGTCTTGACATGCTCCATGATTGATGACTCGTCCAATCTTGTGGCCCCCCGTATAGATGGGTCCATGTGCATCCCAATTGTGCGGTCCCAGATTTGGGCAGTTTACAACTTCCCTCCTATCGCGTAAAGTTCATCACCCCGATTGTGCGAAAGCAGCTCTCTTGTCGATTCGAGTCCTTGTTCGAGAGGTAGGAGCTTTGGAAGTTTGATGCTTCTGTGCGGATTTGGAAGAATTCATATATACGCCATTCCTCGTGCTTTATCCCAAGTTTAACCAATATTTCCATATTTACTGCAAATACCTGCAAAAGTATGAAAACATATTTATTTCATGATTATTAAACACATAATTAACCAAATTTATGTCTCAATGGGGTTTCATAATACACTTTTGGGTGCTTATCATCAACCAAAAACGATTTTTCTAAAACCCTTACGCCATAAAGAATAGTTTCCACACTAATCTCAGGTCAAGTTTAACATAACAAAGTTTCTTTCTAGAAAATGATAATGGAACTATGAAAGAACAAAGAAAAAAATGAACTGAGTTGCTTGAACATTTACTTTATGCATTTGTTAACCACACATGTGACTGGGAAAAAAAAAAGTAAATTAATCATAAAATAAGTAATAGTGTACACCAAAAACAAATAAAATTGTATTGTATGCACTATATATATGGGCCTAACAAATAAAGTTGAATCAATTTGAAGTGTAAAATTTAGTCATAGTTAAAGATTTCAAAAACCACAGGCCACAATAATTACGACATATTCTAATTAAATTTATGAATTTTATAATTTTCAATTTTAACGGAATAACGAGATTTAGTTAAAACGGACGTTGGCTTAAATAAATTATATAACTATTGATTTAGTTAAAGTAGACGTTGGGATTAAATAAATTATATACCAAACAAAACCAAAACAAATTACATGTGGAAAATTAAATTATACAAAAACTAACATCACAAAATATATAATACCAACTGGAACCCCCCCTCCCCCAATAATAACAAATATTTTCAAATATATATAATACTGCATGAAATTAACATCAAAGAACAATTAACGAGAAACAGAAAACTAGATGCAAATGCATCGAACTAACCTCAAATAATATTTAACGGGAAATCGGAAGTTGGATGCACATGCAAGCATTAAACTAATCTTAAAAATTAATTAATGGACAATCAGAATATTGATACAACTGTATTAAACTAACCTCAAAGAATAATTAACGGAAAATCAAAACTTGAATGCAAATATATCAAACTAACACCAACAAATAATTGTCGGGAAATCAGAAACTGGATGCAAATGCATTGAACTAACCCTTAGAGATTAAATTATCCGGAAATTAGAAACTGGATGTAACTGTATTGAACTAACCTAAAAAAAAAATTATAAATTGGAAACATGATGCAAATGCGTGAAACTAATCTTTACAAATAATTAACGGAAAATCGGAAACCGGATGCAACGTACCAAACTAATTTCAAAAAATTTGAACTAACCTCAAACAATAATTAACGTGAAATCAGAAACTAGATGCAAATACAACCTCATCGAATAATAAACGAGAAATTGGAAACTGGACGGATGTAAATATATTAAACTAATCTCAAAAAATGATTAATGGGAAATCGGAAACTGGATGCAAATGCATTGAACTGAGCTCGAAGAATAATTAGCAGGAAATTGGAAATTGGATGCAAATGCATTAAACTACAGCAAAGAATAATTAACAAGAAATCAGAAACTGGATTCAAATGCATTGAACTAACCTCAAAATATAAATAACAGAAAATCAGAAACTGGATGCAAATGCATTGAACTAACCTCAAAATATAGTTGTGTTATATGTTGTGGGAATGTCTCGATAAGTATAGTTTTGCATTTAAAATGGTGTTTATCTTATATTTTTTCGTATAATTGGGAACACCTTGCTATTCAAGTAGCTTCAATATGAACTTCATCTTATTAGACAATTTCACAAAACTCCAATCAAACTTATATTATTAAACAACAAATGAAGTTAAAAGGTTTTATCAATGGTGAGTTATTTTTTTTAATAGAGAGTGCGTGAGGTTTTCATATTATAAGAAATTTGGATGAGTGAGCAATATAATATCTGTATATAATAGTTATGCATATATAGTTGCATATATTTTTCAGAATAATTAATATGACAGGACCCGTTTGTAGATAATCTTTGAAGATCCCACATAATGAGTCAGGTATATAATTTAAAGAATAATTAACGGAAAATCGGGAACTGGATAATCTTTGATGATCCAATATAGTAAATCAAGCATAATTTATTTTTATGTCAAGGACAGTACAGATGGATAAGTAGAAAATTGGTATTACACCCCACATTGGATAATTAAAAGGAAATCAAAAATTGGATTCAAATACATTGAATTGAGCTTAAAGAGTAATTAACGGGAAATCGGAAACTTTATACAAATGCAATAAACTAAACTCAAAAAGTAATTAACTATAAATCGAAAACTGGATGCAACTGTATTAAACTAATGTCAGAGAATAACTAATGGGAAATTAGAAATTGGATGCAAATCCTTGAAAAATATTTAACGGTAAATCGGAAACGGTATGCAAAAATGCATCAAACAAACCTCAAATAATAATTAACGATGAATAAAAAACTGGATGCAAATGCATTGAACTAACCTCAAAATATAATTAACAGAAAATCAAAAACCAAATGCAACTGCATTGAACTAACCTCATAGAATAATTGACGGGAAATCAGAAACTACATGCAAATACATTAAAATAACCTCAAAGAATAGTTAACGGAAAATCAGAAATCGGATGAAATTGCATCAAACTAATTAAAACCTCAAAGCATAAATAATCATAAATCATAAACTAGATGCAGATGTATTGAACTAATCTCAAAGAGTTATTAATGAAAAATCGAAAACTAGATGCAAATATAATGAACTAATCTAAAGACTAATTAACAAATATAGAAACATCAAAAAATGGATGCAAATGCACTGAACTAACCTCAATGAATAATTAACGGGAAATCATAAATTTGATGCAACTGCATTGAACAAACCTAAAAAAATAATTAACGGGAAATTGAAAACTTGCTGCAAATGCATTAAACTAACCTCAAAAAACAATTAATAGGAAATCCGAAATTGGATGCAACTGCATTGAACTAACCTCAAAGAATAATTAACGGCAAATCGAAAACTGGATGTAACTGCATTAAACTAAAATCATATATTAACTAACAGGCCGGGAAATCAGAAATTGGATGCAATATCCTTGATGAATATTTAATGAAAAATCAGAAACTGGATGCAAATGTATTTAAATAACCTTAAAGAATAGTTAACTAGAAATATGAAACTGGATGTAACTACATTGAACTACCCTCAAAGCATAAATAACCGGAAATTGATTGGAAGCTAGATGCGAACTAATTTCGAAAAATAATTAACGGGAAATCAAAAACTGGATGTAGATGTATTAAACTAACCTCAAAGAGTAATTAATGGAAAATTGGAACCTTGATGCAAATGTAATTAACTAATTTCAAAGAGTAATTAACGAAACATTGAAAACTAGATAGAACTGCACTGAATTAACTTTAATGAATAACTAACGGGAAATCGTAAACTTGGTGCAACTGCACTGAACTAACCTCAAATAATAATTAACAGAAAATCAGAAACTTGATACAACTACATTAAATTAACCTAAAAGAATAATTAATGGAAAATCAGAAACTAGATCCGACTACATACATTGAACTAGCCTCAATTAACGTAAAATTGGAAATTTGATGCAAATGCATTAAACTAACCTCGAAACATAGTTGTATTATATATAGGGAGAATATAATATCTCGACAAGTATAGTTTTGCATTTTAAGTAGTGTTTATTATAATTATTTTATTATGATTGGGAATGCCTTGCTATTTAAGTAGCTTTAATATCATCTTCGCCACATTGAGCATTCTCACAAAATTTCAATCAAATTTCTATTATTAAATATAACAACAAAAATAAATCGATGGATTTTACCAAGATTTGGTGCTTTCTTTTGATAGAGAGTGGTGCAAGAAATTTAAACAAGTGATTAATATAATTTTCATATCTCATAGCTATGAATAATTGCTAATATTTTTTAGAATAATTTAATATAACGACACCCGTTCGTAGGACGGGTTCGAAAGCTAGTGTTTAATTAATGTCGTGAGAACGTAGTTTACTTCACTGTATTAATGTTGTTTTGGGTTACTATTAATTTGAACGACTTAGAATTTTATATATCTATCTATATCTTAATATTAAAGCTCCCACAAGGATATATTTCTAGTTCTATTAAAATTCAACGTCATCTCCTATTAAAACGAGAATTTATCTCCTATTAAAACAAATTGTAGCACTTCATTATTCTTTTATTAAAATGAGACTTTCTTCCCTATTGAAAAGGAAAAATCTAGCATATCTAATTAAAACGGAAATTATTCTCCTATTAAAACAAGATCTTTCTTCCAATTGAAAAAACGGGTTTTTAAAACTTAATTAAAATTTCATTTAAAACAATTTGTTATAAAATTAAAATTGGTTAGCGACTAAAACGGTAGTCCTAATTTTCAAAAAAAAAATATAAATATTTTCAAAAGAGCCGGTGCGTATATACGGGCCTACAAGCTAGTATATTTATATAATAGGAATCGTGAGAAATTGGAAAAATTGACATTCACTTGGCTTACGCAGTTACGCGGATGAGGCGTATGCTCATGTAATCAGTTAGTCAAACGCCAGTCGCGTATTCACGTTTTAAAAACATTAGGCAAGAGTTTTAGTTTACCACTGCGCGTCTACAGAAGCCAAACATGTAGGGTACTCCAAGTCGAACTCTCAAAATGAAACTATTTAATATAATAAACCGAAATGTGGAGAACTGGTTTTGATTCCTTTCAACATTCTTATAACAATCTTTAAGGCTAACTCCAATAGCACCATCCCACCAAAAATGACGAAAATTAAGATCTAATGGTGTGCTAAAATACCAACCCATTAACGCTATCGCCAAAAATATATATATATATATATATATATATATATATATATAGGGGTAGGTTCCGTTTACAACACTTTTTATACAATGTTTTATACAATACCCCTTGAAAATATGAAATAAATATTGATTTTTTGTAGATATGATCTCCACACCATGGAGATCATCTCTACAAAAATTCAACTCATTTGAAAACTCCAAACCATGAGAAAAATTGCCTCAACCTATGAATTTTTATCAACGGTTCAGAAATATCGATTTTGTGACCTATTTTTGGCAAACTTAAAAATGTTCAAAGAATCCATTTTTTTATGGAGGTCATATCCATAGTGAGAACATCTTATCCACAAAACATTAGCCCTTAAAACATCTTGAAGGGTCCGGTGGGAGGTATTGTATAAAACGTTGTATAAAAAATATTGTAAACGGAACCTAATATATCTATTATAATAAAACACAATGACAGGACAAAGGGTGGTCGAGATCGCGTGGGGATCTGCGTTTGATGGGGCATAGGTGTACGCTCCATATCGTTTCGAAACACCTTTGAGTAGTTTTTAATGTGTCATTTAATTAATGTTGTAATAAAGTGTAGAAACCACGACTCTTGGCCTCTTGGTCATAAATAACCCCAAATATTAAGATTAATTGTCATTTAATTAAGGTTGTAATAAACGGTAGAAACTATGATTCTTGGGCATAAATAACTCCAAATATTCAAATTAAGTGCCAGTAAAAACAGGAGTAAGGAAATGAAAACAACTTTGAAACATAAAACGCCCAAGATTCACGCATGCTTTAACATCTATACCTCGAATCAATTTTATCTTCATTAGCATGGGATTCTTCAGATTAATTACTCCATCATTTAATTTCTAACATTCAACTCTTTCTCTGATAAAGTCTCATTCTCTCCATCCCTTTTTCACCTTTAAAACCCGCTATCCCTCTCTACAGTAGTTTGATTATCTTCTTAGGTACTCCGTACGGCCGTACACATTTTATTTTGATCATTTTTTATTTTATTTTTTTGATGATGTGAGTGTGATTTTTTGTTTTTTCATGGTTCTATCATTCTATGTCATCAGAAATAGTAGCATTTTTCGTACATTCCTAATCAATTTTAACCAGTCCTGGTAAGATTCACTTATTATGATCACAATGTTTTGATCGAGTGCACAGTTGGGTTAAAAGTTTTTGCTTACTATTGTTTAATTTTTTGCTTATCTTTCCTTAGTTCTGAATTTAAGGAAACGTTTTTGTACTTGTTCAGTATTGTAGCTTATATGCATTTTAGTGTGCTTTAAATTTCTGATTTGATTTATGGGCACACTTAATTTCTAATCCATGGATATTTGGATTGGTGTGAAAGAATCGCCATTAAAAAGCACTAGATTGATTTATAGTTTAGTTGGGCTATTTGAATTGAAATCGATACACACTTTGATCCTAATCAATCGGGAAAAGAAAATATTTTGTTGTTGCTAGCTATTGAGATGTAGGTAGTTTATTGGTCTCAATTTGATAACTTTTTACTGCACTAGCTTTAGATTTTTTTTTCTTTTCCTCAACTTTTTGAAAAATGTGATGCTTCTCTTCCACTCGAATAAATGTAGGCTTTTAAAGGAGTATCAATGAACAAGGGTTCTTATTTAAACTTTCAGAGATTAAATTTATTCAATTTATGATTAAGTGAGGTTGAAGCAATAGCAAAGATTGGAAAGGCTAAGTGGTCTTTGACGCTGAATATGTACAAGCACACAAAATTATTTATGGTTCTTGAAGTAGTATGGTATACACTGAGTGAGTTGTACGTTGTATGTATGTGAATAGTTTCTTATAATGGCACTTTAGATTGTTACGTTGGATCTACTTAGGGAATTCAGTCAAAAGTTTGATGCCACGATACCATGCCCAAACAATTTTCTTATGTTGTTTAGCATGGGATATTCCAATAAGTAATCTCTTTTGTTGAACTACACATTTGAAGCTTCGGGTTCATCATCGTTATACTTACTAACATAAGCTAATATCATTACATATATCGCCTTCTTTGCTTTATAACACAATGTCCGAAAGATCTAATATCGAAAAAGGTTGAAAAACCTTCTTGAATTGGTTGCTTAACCTTAGGGGCATTGCGGGTAGTGGGTTGCTATTCTTAGGAACGCTTCCACCCTTAACTTATTCATCGTCGTAGCATCTCTTTAATTGCGACTATACTTAGACATTCTACCCATTTGTCATGTTCCTAATTATTTGTGATCAAAAGTTATTCAAGATGCAAATCGGAGAGATTTGTGTGCGTGATCTCAACCTCAATTTATTTGTGATTATATATTTGGAGATAATATTTATTAGTGGATACAGCTCTTTACATTGTTGTGGATTACTTAGACCTTCAAACAACATGGGCAATAGCTCCTTTTATCTTAATTCTTGCATGATCAAACTTGAGCAGTTGCAGTCCAGATAGAATGGGCATTGGTATTAGCATTTGTAGACGTGTTTTGAATTACTCGAGTATGTGGTGCGATTTTTTTTAACCTGCTTTTCTAAAATTTGATGATATGCTTGGTACACTTGATATGATTTATTAGTTGTTATGTTTTCTTAAGTTGTTGTTTGTCTTAGAATAATTAAAGTCAAAAATATATTACGGTTAAGGCATTTTAGTGGTCAGATACTCTACTGTTGGGATTGCACTAGAGTGAGGACAAGACAAACAAAATCAGTGGTTGAGATAGAGTCTTCACACATTTATTTGGGGCCAAGAAGTGGCCAATGACAATGTGTATGCTACATTTGAGGTTAGTATTAGACTATATTAGTGAGAGAGAACGGGTAGGTTTTCATAATGATTGAGAATTAAAACCACGTATTCTTCCCAAAACGCTTCATATTCTTAATTTGCTTAATGAAACCCACGACCCTATGCAATCCCCACTCTCCGCTCTCTTCTCCAAACCCCTCCTGCACTTAGTTTGAGTGTCGTTGATATCACCATGAAAAAAAGGGAATCAAGGGAGTAGTTCACTTCCATTTCCATAAAAACAGGTGAGTTGTTTCTTCTTTTTCTTTAATGCAAAAGCCTTACTAATCGCTGAATATAGTTTTACGCCAAGTGGTACTCTTGATTTAGTATATTGTTTTCCTATCTCTAATGCAAAAAGAATTTATCTATTCATCTGCTCATGGTAGCAATTCTCCTTGCAAGTCACCTTACATCTCATCTTTTGCCTTTTCAGGTCTTGGTTCAAAGAAACAATTACACATTCATTTTTGTCATAAGCGTAAGTACATACACCATAATGTTGAACTCTATCTTGAAAAATATATTCCCCGTGCTATTATTAGAGTAGTTGTTTATTTCAAAAACATTTTGTATGGTATTAGTCTCTACATCAAGTGGCTTAGATAACCAAATAACAAAATCAATAGTGTTTTGGAGGCTAAGATTGATGAAAGCAAGTTAATTTGACTAAGACCATCATAGAAGGTAAGTTATTCGGAACTTATTTATTTTTAAGCGCAATTATACACTTTATTCTTTTCTTCATTCCAAGTTCTCTTTGAGGAAGTTTCTTCTCCAACTCTACCTCCCAATCTTCATTGATCTAAAGCTTGCAACAATAGAACTTTCTTTACTTTATTCTCTATTTGATTTCATTTTATCACCTTTTTCACCGCTTATATAGAGGTCTATCTATCTTTTTAAAAAGGATTTGTTAGGTTTTAGGTTTCTTTAAATGTGATTGGCATTGTAAGAATGCTTACCTTAAAGGAATGATGTCTACACAAAAAGATATCTTTAATAATTCCCCCCAACAATATATTAGTTAAACCCTACCAAAAGAATCATGTTTCTGACCATTGTAGTTCTTATACCATAGGATACTATGTGAAGTCTTCACTAGATTGAGCAATGTATGTCTCATCTACCTGAGTAGGTTGAACATAGCACTACTATCTATTTAGAATTGAAAAATGCAACTTATAGTGCCGTTGGGAAAGTGCCTAAGATACTGCTTGATGGCGTTATTTCATTACAAATCGTGATTCTCCTTTCCCATTTTCTTATTTGTCGTACTTCTTTATTATTTGCCAAATTTTATCATGTAGAGTGTTTCATAGTTTGCTTTGCCTCTATTTATATTTTTGAACTATGCAGTTGAAGTTGAACGTTGAGCATAAGTCTAAATTATGCCAAATCGAAGCTTCAAATGATGTAGTAATTCCTTGGGAATGGGTTGTCACCGAAATTGGTAACTTTCATACCTGAACTATTTCTTTGATCCACTTTATTGATTGTGCCTCTTTATGGTACTCTCCTTCATTATTTTCCCATTTTTATTTTGTGGAGTTTTGATGGTCAGTCATTGATTATTTGCTTATCTTTTGTTGAGCCATGCTTATGGGAGACCTGTGATTGGTTTGAATGCTTAGCGATAGTGAAATTAATATATGAAAATGTAAGGTCACCGGCCAATCCAACCAAAGACTGGGACATTTCAGTCCACCGTCGATAAATGTAAATTTGGTCAAGGTGTTATACAACCTTGAGCCTAGAATGGGGTGCTTACTAAGTTGTTCAATGAGGAGTTGGGTTTCATAAAAGTGTGTAGGATTTCAAAAGATATTCCCTGGATGCATGAGTACGTGTTCTCAAACTTATACAATCGGCCCATCTTGATATTCTCCATTCAGTGGCCAAATCGACCCAACGTAAATGTTGCTTATACAATTTTTTTTATTTGTTTTAGTGCCATATGTATCATAATTCATTTTCTTCCACGTCATGAAAATTTTCAAATAATAAGCTGATGGTTTGTTTTGGATCCACGTATTATATTGATTTGTACGTAGCATATCCCGACATAAAAAATTAGTCACCCATACTTCTTTTCGTTGGGGGTTCTCCTAATTTGCTTTGTAGTTCGATTTTGTTGTTACATTATCAGGTGTTTTTTTTTTGAATGGTAAGCATTGCAGGGAGGCATAGGTTGGACTACAGTGGAATTTAACTGATCTAGCTTGGAGTTTTTATTGAGCATAGGCTGCAAAAATATTTGAATTTCCTTCTAAAATATTTGAATTTTAGTTGTTTTGATCACTTGGCACACCTCATTATGGGTTTGTCTAAAATTGCTTGCTAGATCATGTTGTAACCAAATTTTAACTTTTTTTTTCTTCTTTTTTGGTAAATGTTGAGGATCGCAGGTTGTTAAAAGTGGAATAAGGAATTCAGGGAGGTACTTGATTCAATTGACGCGAAGATTTTGCACTTACAATGAAAGCCAGTGATTCAAGTTCAAATACAACGCTAAAGAACATTTATTCATAGTAAACACCTTTATTCACCTGGCACACCACACACTGCAAGAGACCTTTCCAAAGACAAGCCGATCCGGCTTGGTGAAAGTGGCACAGTGCCGCCAAAAGCTTAGGCATCACATTCTCTCTTGAGTGTGTTATCAATATCCAAGTTGTTTGTTAGAAAATGGACGAATATGAAGTTGTTGTTAGAAAATGGTACTTCATGGGTGTGGTGGCGGGAATTAAACTTATAATAATATGGAAACATCAATTTTTAGACGGTCTTCGTGTGTTCAAAACAAGATATGTAAGCGTCAATGGTCAATCTTTTCAATCTATATTCCTTGGCTTTCCTTGGTAATAACAGGATTTTAGAGAGTTCTCATCAATTTATATTCTTTGGATTATTTTCTTTTGGTAACAGGATTTTAGAGTCATGTATGCATGTGCAATACTTGAGTCAACTATCTCATATGGAAGCGCAAAATACAAGTTGCTCGCTGTTAAGTTATTTTATGGCAACACTAGTACCTTTTCTTTTGCATTAGGTATTCAATTAAAAGTTGAATTGCAGGCTACTAGAGACATAACAGAAATAAAAACATTATTTTATCTTAACAGGTTAGTAGTGAACAAGAAAAAAAGAGACATAACATAAAGAATAAGATAGTGTACCAATATTTATCTCCATCATTTTATTCTAATTAATTCTACATAATATTAATCAAGAAAGCATTAAAACAATCCGTGCCTTTGGCACGGGTAATACCTAGTATATATATATATAACGGGATGGCGTATGCTCTACACGCCACTTTGAATAGCGGGCAGAAGAAATTGTGTCGCACGCCTCTGCCACTGGAGGCTAGACTTCGTTTCTAAATTTCCCACACGCCAATGACAATGGCAGATAGAAAACAAGGCCCCACAAATAGAATTTATTTTATTCAATTATATTTTTATCCATAATATTTCCATTTTATACTTTATCAAAGACAGAGAGGTGAGAGTAAAGTGCTAAATGGGAGAGGGACTTAAAAAAAACTTCTCACACTCTTTTGTCACTAGCGGCTATCTTTTTTTCTACAAGAAATTGGTCCCAAGGCCCAATTTTGGGGAAAATGAAGTCTAGAGGACACGGTTTTTTGTGAGTAACTCACAAGGATAAATTTTGGAGAAAAGTAACTCACGAACCCACTATTTCAAAATTAGTAACCTTCAAAGACAAAATAAGTTGGCTCGGCCTTTTTATATTTTTTAAAATTCCAATTATACCCTTCTGTGAAAATAACCCTCAAGGACAAATGTCTCGGATTTAAAATAAATATTTTCTGATTTTACCCTTTCTGTCATTTTACTATGAACAATGAGTGTTCATACCTTCTGCTGGTGTATGAACAATGATTGTTCATATCCAAATAGGTGAATGTACCTTATACAAGATATTGATATCAAAAGGATTATGAATATTCAATGTTCATACCCAAAAGACTATGAACATTGAATGTTCATACCCAAGGACTATGAACATTTAATATTCATACTAAATACACCAGGTCGTTTCGTCTGGGCCGGGACATTAATTATTTTGCGTCAGGGGTATACTTGACATTTCATCTACCAGATCCGTTTTTTATTTCGCGTCAAGGGTATACTTGACCTTTCATCTATCCGGTCCTTGTGAGTTACAAAAATAAAAAGGTGTCCTTGAGAGTTACTTTTTCGGCATTTTTGTCCTTGAGAGTCACTCCCTGTTTTTTCTATTTTATTCGACACCTTTTGCCAATGGACAGCTAGGGTAATTTTAATACTTTGGGCATTTTCCTACCGCCTATATCAATGGCGGGTAATAGAAAAACCATATAAAAGTTATTGGTCCATAAATACTATCCCACTAACTCCATACACTACACTATAGTACAAAATATCAGGATATGGGTATTTATCGATATTCAATTTCTGGATATGTATCGTGGATATATCCTCCTCTTTGGGGATATTTGACATTGTTTCACATGCAAATATCGTAGATATATCGACAAATATCGTGGATATTGTGGTTATTTTTTAATATATCATGATATATTATTTATATTTATTTGAAATATAATAGTAAATATTAAATAAAATTGTTATATATACAAAATATTGCCAAATATCATAAATATCGTTAAAATATCGCCGATATTTACAGTCATATATATCTCTAAATATATCGTGATATTTATATATCTTTTTTTTATATCCGGATAGATATCTCCAAATATCACGATATATCGGGATATTTTGTACTATGCACTACACTGTGTGTTATTGTGGTTTGGAGCAATGGTGCACCAAACCATTGGACTTAACCTAAGATTCACATTTATTTACATTTTTTGACCAAACCAAACAATTATGATCATTAAATTAACAATCGTTTAAAGAGCTTCCTCAAAATTTGTCCCAACCAAACATTTTCTTTACTAACGCTACGTAAATTTCCTTCATCATGCAGAATCTCAAAAAATTTAATTCATCCGAAAAATCCTCTTCTAGTAGGAGGAGGAGGAGAATTCCTGCTCATGGCTGAAATCAGGACTTGTGCTGCCACACATAGGAATCCAAGAAAGAGAACACCAGTGGCAATGTTTCCCTTGTCCAAGAACTTCTCACCCATGATTTCTTTGACGAGCTTCTTAAATTCGAAAGTTACAGCAAAGCCAGCCCCCACTGCAGTAGCTAATATATATGCGACTATCTGGAAAGAAAAACAAGTTCAAAATTAACTTCTCATAATCTAATTAAGTTCACTCAACGGAGTTTGACATCTTGATTATTTCGTATTTAGAACTGTGATTACAAGCATGCACACATAAGCACACTTAAAATACTGATATGATGGTACGTACCTGGTCGGCGTAGAAATCAAATTCTGGTAGGCATTCATTGCGTATAACTCTTTTTTCTGTTGCTACATGGTATATAGCAAAAGGTATTTGAAATAATGTGTAGAGAAATCCTAAGAGAGCAGCTGAGATCACATATCTGCATTATAAAACTATATTAATCAGTACCATTACCATGATCAACAATATAAATACCATAAAATGTAATTGAGACCGATATTACGATTTGGTATTTAATTTGGAAAGAGTAACAGCTAACAAGTATGTTTCATTTTTCAGTCATGTATCTGGGTAATCTATTTCCAACGATTAACAAATAACAACGAACACCACATCATTCCTTAATCCCATGCCGCGAGGAATGACTTTGTGCACTGACCCAAATTAGCGGTGCATGTGTGTTTGACTGAACTATGGAATGAGGAGACAACATTTTCACCACTCATTTAGCTCAACTTACTTGTATGCTTGAACATCTTTGAAGGTAGTTTTGGTACCATCTACAGTAAACTTGTTAGTAGCAAGAAGTGCAATAGACGCTGCTATCAGTGCTAAAGTGAGAATTCTCAACACAAGGGTTGCAATAGCCGATTTTGTAGCCATTAAAGGCGGTGGAACATTGGCTACTAAATGTTAATGTTGTTTACCTCTATATGTTGAGCATTCCATTTTATAGATCTTGTTATTTTGTTTGAAGAATATTAGGCCGTAAGCCTTTGTTTTGAACAACTATTGCCGACAGGTTCAATGCCGGATTAGAAAATGGAGACTTCGTCAATGCAAAATGTTAAGACCGGCTTCAACATTTGCTTGAAAGAAATAGTAAACACAAAAGGTGGACCCTCACCTATTTCACAAAATCACTAGTCAGGCAAACTCAGGCGGACAGCCAGAGTACAAAATACAGTTAAGAATCGTGATATCTTGAAAATCTGAGGAATCGGCGTTGTTATTGACGTAAAGGTCCACCATTGTGTGAGCCACTGTCATGGGAGTCAAGAATAGGTCCCCATTATTGATCTTTCAGCACAGGAACTTTAACAAGCAACTCATCTTTGAATAGCCTTTCCTATTTTTTTCCTTTGTTTTAAAGAATGGACACCAGTGAATCTTGTCGGACAAGATCCGTCAAGCAGGGGACATGACACTGTTCTTTACACAACCATTATAAGATGGCACTATAGTATTGCATCTAATGTTCTTGATTCCATTTCTTCGAAGGGAATTCGGGTCTATTCCAGCTTTATGAGCTGCAATGACACCTATAGCTTCCCAGTAGTTTGAGACTTTTACCTGCAGATTAAAATTAATTCACACATCATTACTACACAAGTGCTTAAAGGAATACTATTGGCAAATGGATATCAGATAGGAGTAGAAGCAAACTGTGATGCATACCGCTTCAATTCCAAGCTTATCAGGTGTATCGGTAAGAACTGTCTGGTTTTCTTCCACAGCAATCATCAGCGGCTGTTACAAAATTTATTAATTTTACATTACACATTACACAAGGAAAACCTTTTTGTAAGTGGTGGAATAAAGACAGCTGAATGTACTGTGAAAACTAGTAATAGTTGATCAGGTTCAACAAATCCAACATTTTAGAATGCTGTTTAAAATTTCAAGTATTACCTGAGATGGAATCTTGAACTAATGTTTTCTCTTGTGCAGACTTACTATGAAAAATAAAATAGGGTGGAAAAATTACGGAACTTCAAAAGCTCAACTACTCGGAATTGTAAAATAAATATCCTAAAGGAAATGATTAACAATGTTGTTCCTTCGATGCCGAAGCTTCAGTTTCAATGACGTTTTCGTGCATAGCTATACACCTATACGTGCCTTATGCACTCCATATAAACTAAATAAGCTCCTAACTGCTATAAGAACTACATCATTTGACAATTATCATACTCTAGTACGACAGAAGTGAGTGCATAACAAATTTACCTTATTCGTTGAGTTCCTTGCGAATGCAAGAGCACCCTCTCCTCCAAAAGCATCAATGGGAAGAATTACACTGTCAATGTCACTTGCACAGATGCAACCATTCACTAGAGCCCCCGAGTTCCTGTCAATGTATTGGGGTGCCCTACTCAATCCAGCAAGCACACATGGCAAGAAGGTGTATCCTATCTGTCGCATACAATTAAATCATATAAAGTGAGACTCTATGAGAGCATATATTCCTTAAAAAATGATATACTTTGTACCCATACAAGAAAGATTATAACCAAACGAAGTATCTGAGTCATTAAATTAGAAAACCCAAAAGATTTCAAATTAGGTTTGTAATGTTTCCATTTGTTCACCACCAATGTAAGCTGATATCTATTCAATGCGTTCGATGGCATATTTTACTTCAGTCCGTGCAGTGGTTTGAGAGAAAAGATGTTGACGACCTCTAGTAATTCACAACACGTTTTGTTTACACGGTATATGTAGAGAAAGAGCCTTATGCCCTGATTTTAAAATCTTACAACCAAAATTCTTGACTGAACCCTATCAAGAATCAGAACTTGGCTATAACAAATGAAAACCCACTGACCTCTTCAGCAGCTGATCTAGGGCATAGCGATGAGCTTAGAGGAAGCGGAGACATTGCAGGTGCATGAGCACAAGGGATCTGGAACTCCTTAACTACTAGATGACTTATAACTGCCTCAACTCCTGCCAACAGATCTATTCCCTGCAAACCAATGAGCATGCAATAATGTTATCCTGGTTTAAGGTTCTAGGCTGGCTGAAGCAACCCGGTTAGCCTTGCAAAACCAACGACAGACAGGAATTGCATTTATGTAAATATTTTGACAGGAACTTCACTACGCAAGAAGTATTTCCTAGGTAAATGTTACACACATATGACATTGCATACAGCTCATATTGGGAGGCCAATGGAAAGCCATGACTCGTGTCACAATGTGTTGATTCCACAGATCTGGTATCATAATATGCATTTTGAAATGAAACAAGAAATACCTTTCCCTGTCTATAATCTTCCATTCCTTCAACATCTTCATCTGGAAAGCGCCCCACAACTGCAATGGCATTTACTCGCGCGAGGTTAACTAATGTGTTCACAGCTCTCAATAGCGAATCAGGGCGCTTAATCCTTCCTGTTGATTTCCCACATGTTGGATCAACCCACATCTCAACCTGTAAAACATGTTGAATGTTTAGCATTGCTAGCAATAATGATCTGCCACACACATCCAGAGCTCATGGTGCTCTCAGGATATTCGTAGTCTTCCTTGTCACTATACATATAAACAGAAGAACTTAAAGAATATGATTAAACGTGGAAACCTTTATCAATTGATAGCTTGATGTAATTTTGTTTTCCTAAATAAGAGTTTAGCACTCCTTCAAATCTCAGAAATGATTGTGCTGTAATTCCTAAGAAACTAGTAGTATCCCTAGAAGGCAATAATGTATGCATCATGAGTCTCTTTTCCTGTTTGAAATTAAGGTCAGCAAGTGTCAAAGTATTCATCAATTTGTTGAATTTTGTGCTACTCCACCTATGTAGAGCTTGCACGGACGGAGGTCCAGTGCATCCTGTCGTAGTGATTGTAAAAGATAACACCAAACATCTGGGATAACCGGATAAGGAGAGTGTACCACAATGTTAGAATTACAATTAACAGGAGTTATCCAGCACTGATCCAAATTTACTTTTTCTACGTAGTGAATAAATTGTGCAGAACAAATGCTACAAAAAGAGTGTTGGATCACCTGGAGAGGGGTGTCTGTCACAACATATTCAACAACTGGCAAGCCTAGGGATGCCCTTGCTGCATCAGCTACCTGTAAATGGCGATTTCGAAGCTCGTCCTCTATTCCAGCATCTAGGACCAAACCCACCTGACTGATCGGGAAAAAAAAAAATACAATTTATTTCACCTGATCATAATTATTTTAGGAGTATTACTTTTGGTAGACAAAACCTATATCTAAATCAACGGAGACAAAGAAACAGATGTTGGTGTCCACCATGGTTAAAGAAGCTATGCTACCTAAATCCTTATTGGGAGCAAAGCATTCTCCTCCATGCCACAAACTCAATAGGAGTTAATTTAAGAGCATAATCAAGACCATGGAAAATGGAAATTGGACATGGCTGGAAGGAGAAACGTGGCTCCTAAAGTATATATATATCCCAGTCCTACTAAAATGTCTGGATAGTTTTGCAAAACAACAAGGCTCGTCTATATATAGCATACAAAACTAAATACTTGGCACCATGTAGTGAACCTTATTTTGGTGAACGGTCTGGAGTGCCCACGAGCCTTCTGCAAAGCGGTCAAGGGCATATCCTTCGACATATAATACATTAGGAATAGGCCAGTAAAGCATTGCTGCATTAAGAACCTACATTCAAGAATATTTAGTTAGAAAAAAATTGTCTTGGCCTAAAATACACCATAGGAGTAGTAGTAGTAGCCTAGTAGGCCATATATATTCATCAAGGAAAATTCCAAAAATATATATATATATATAAAAAAAACATATAACTCCTCAATGATGAACACTGTAGTGATAGATAAAGAGAGTTACATTAGGGTGTGAAATGACGCAATCAGCAACAGCAGCGAGAGCACGTGCAACGGGTAAAGCATCACCTGCATATCCACCAATTGATGCACCTACACCCGTTGGAACAATCATCACGCTCGTGTACGGCCTATCGAACTGGACCCAAACCACAAATGGGCACGTTAGTAAGGTTTGCTGCACACTAATATTACCAACAACAACAACAACAACAACAACAACAAAATGAAAAAGAAAGATGGAACACACAACCTTGTTGCTAGTGAGAGTTGAATAATTGGAACAGGAAACACGAAATGTTCTGGTTTTGGTGAATGAATGTATGGGTTGTCCAGTGGGAAATGTGGGGCTGTAGTGAAGAACGGCCATTTTTTGGAAGTTGATTAGCTTATCTCCGAGAAAGATGCTATTTGCGCCCATCTGGTAATCTTAAAAAGTGGGCCCTAAGTTAAATTTTAGCCATTGGTAATCTTACAAAAATACCCCCTTACTATTTTCTTTTCAACAAGAGAACTCCAATTTTTTTTCTATTTGTAAAAATAGTGTGACATGGAAGGTTGTAGATATGGTTTTTTATTACGATTCCGAGATTGAAAACAAATTGAAGATGATATCATTTGAAAATTTTGTTCCAATTTCCACATATCTATGAAAAACCAATTTGGCATAGCAAAATAATTTTACAAAAATTTTTTAGTAGGCAAATTTATTTTTACATAATGATGTTTCTCTGCAAATCCCATCACTATGTAAATATGTTTTTACATAATGCAAATTTGTTTTTACGTAGTGATTGTTTTATGCAAATTTATTTTTACATAGTGATTTTATATGAAAATTTATTTTTACATATTGATTTTCCTATTTTTCTTCTTCAACTATTCTGAACAAATGGGCTCCCATCACTATATAAAGCAAATTTATTTTTACATAATGAATTTTATTCTTACATAAATAAATTTACATAGTTAATTTCCATTCACAGCACTAAAAAAGAAAAACTCATCGAAATAGCATCAAATTCTTATAAGAACTAAAGAACAAAAAATCAATTACAAAAAAAAATGGAGTTGCATAATTGCATATCCAACCCCACAGTTGAAAAAGAAGAAATTGCACAAATTTATATATAAATATTACAAATCCATACAAAATTGAATTGAAAAGAAGATTCCTCCTCTAATTCATCTTTTCAAGTTCAAATCTTTCAACGTTTAAAACTCCTCTCTAACTCAAAAGAAATCTAATTTCAGATTTAAAAGAATCAAACTTGATTGAAAGAGAATCTAAAGAAATCACAAGTTGAAGGAAAAAACATGGAATGCAAGTGGGGTTTTCTCTAAAGGCTAAAAGAAAAAAGGAAAAAATTAGAAAAATGAAAAAAAAACCATGATTTCTTTCCTAATTTCAAAAACACTGAGATTATTTAGATAGCCCATGAATAATAGGGAGGTTATATGGGACGGTCGATACATAGAGTTATTAGTTTTCCTCCAATATCTTCGTTGTAACAAACAAAGAATTCCCACTCAAAAGTATATAGCATCTATAAAAATATTTTCTGTAAGAACTTATCGAATAAGAATCCCCCACCAGTATAAATTGGTCATAGATCATGAACAGATCATGAATCAGAAATAATATGTGTGATTATGAAGGAGTTACGAAACACATGAGAACTAGTGCATCAACAACATATGAACACTACCTTCAACTAACTCGATCGAGCATTTCTACTAGAGTCCATTTTATAAAGGCAGGAAAAAAATGTGTCACCCTCCTCTCCTGCCAGTAAAACTTTCCATAGCCAAACCATTCTTCATTTCAATTCATATATCAATAAATGTATTATCACAGCACATCACCATGAATCTATAAAAGAATGAAAGAATGGACATGATCGATTGTTCACAATAATATGATGTACATTTTAAGTCTTAATAGTATTAAATGCGTCGCATTTGTGCCTAACTTCTCCTTTCCTTCCAGTCTTAACTTGAAGCCTACTAAGTTTCTCAATGGCAAGAGCATATGCCTGAAAGAACTCAGTCTGATTTGCTGCGTACCTCTCGGCAAAAGGTCTTGTTCTTGGATCAACAAGCAACTTTTGATCAGTTGTTAACAAACCCAGTCCTCTTTTCAAGTTCTGATAATACATGTTATCAAATTGACCTGGTGTAACTACGTCGTTGAACGCTGCCATTGCATGGTTGGTATGGTGGTCCGCGCAAAGCTTCTTTAGTCCTTCAGCAAGCTTAGGATTCAATGTGGGGTCAATATCAGATGTTTTGCTGTAATTGTAGATTCTATTGGAGAATTCTTTACAATGTGAGAATCCAATAGTGTGACTACCAATGAGAGCAACAAGTTCTTGCACTGAGAATCCCTTTAGTTTAAATAGGTCTACAATTTGGTCCATTGACATTGAAGCAGTAGGAAGGTTACCTTCAACATGAGAATTGCTTGAAACAAAACTATCTTTTCTTCCCAATCGAACTTGATAAAATGGACCTCCAACAATTTTAATAAGATCACGGGTAGCTTGAGCTAGAATGTCTGAACAAGAAACAACACCAGGACAAGCAAGTTCAAGGCCAGCTTTAGCGCGGTTAATGACATCAAATGCATCCCCTGGGAGGTTGAGGTTCAATTCATGATCACGTTCAGCTTTGTTGAATGAATTTGATGCTACAAGGATGGAGGCGTCACAACCATTCACCATACAGTCATGGAAGAAAACACGTAGGGTGGCAGCCGCGGTTGTTGGACTAACGGATTGCTTGTTAAAAGCGATTTGTTCAATGATTTTTTCGAATGGTGGGCAGGATTTGGAGTAGTAACCGACGGCGAGCTTTGCATTTGCATGCAAAGAGAGGGAGAGAGAGAGGGAGATGAAAAGGAGGACAAGGAGAGGGAAGGAATCCATTGATCTGCTCCCTCGAAGAGAGTGAAGGGAGAGAGGAAGCAGGCCTGGGGCAAATGCAGGGGATGGAGGGAAAACAATGGGAAGAAAAGAGGGACGAGGGAGTTTGAGGTCAAGAGAGGTTTAAGGAGGATACAACTAGATTCTGATTTTTCTGCCTATTATATTCGATTCCTAGAACAACTAGCTCTTGAATTCCAGCACAGCTTAACGTTCCCCTGCCTCCAGATAAGAGGGGTGCAGACCATACAATCTAGCATTTACCTCATGTGGCCACAAACGACACCCTCGATGCAGAACCATTTTGAACCAAAATGTAAATACGATTCCAAGATACACATTCTGACGAGCGTCATTTCTCATCAGGTTGCTAGGATCTAAACAAAGAGTGGCATCTGGATAACAAAATAATCTACAGATGACAATAGTTGATTCAGCCCTCACAACCTTGTGTAGATGTGACCACTCAGAAAACTAATTTAGGAAATCTACAATCACAAAACTAGTTTGGGGAATAACTACATCACCTATATGGATGTAAATCCACAATCAAATAGTTTGTCTTTTTGATACAAACTCATCAGAACCTGGAAGAGAACCAACTACATATGGACTACACCTCTGACTCTCAAGGGTTCCAACCAACCTGCCTGCTGTGCTGAGACGGCTTCTTTCTTGCAAGCATTGTTTTGAACCAGTAGGCAGACATCTTGGGGTACCTCTTCAGGTCCTTGTAGTCGACATAGACAATGCCAAACCTTGATGTGTATCCTGACTTCCATTCAAAGTTGTCAAGCAATGACCATGCAAAGTAACCTATTACATTGGCACCATCATCAATTGCTTTCTTCAGTTGGATCAAATAGCTCTTGTAGAAATTGATTCTGGTGGTGTCATTCAATCCCTTTGGAAGTGTAACATTACCAGGATCATCCATGCCTGAAAAATAAACAATGCATGAGTGATAGACTGTTACAAATAGAAAGATGTAATATCAAAATTGGCTAATGACATATAGCTTCAGATGTGTAAAGGGGTATAATTCAAAAAGATTGTAACTGTAAAGCTTAATGATTTTTAAGCATTGGCATCACCAATATTATCTTGGTGTCAATGATTGACTAGCTCTGAAAATTTTCAACAAAAGAGCTCCTTTACAGAAAACTTAACAAGGATGTCCAGATTGAGTCCTCTGTCAAGAATGAAAGACCATCAAAGAAGTTGAAAACCTACCCAACAATCCAACATACATGATGGTCCAGAACTTCCCTAGAATTAAAGCTCAGGAATATGATTACCTCCATATTCATTATGAAGTTCAATAATATTCAATTGGTAAAAGATGTCATAGTGGCTTAGTGAACTATACCATTTTCTGATAAAATCATTGTTGGGTTTCCATAGTGCTCTTTAATGTAGGTCACTGCTTTGTACATTCCCCTCGGTACCATGTAAAGCCAGTTTGAGTATGCCTGTGAATTAACATGATGTCAGCTAAATGAAAATCTACATTAAAGTTGACATTAGATTTAAATAATAACCATGTGTAGGATCAAAACAGTTTTGCCGAGTGTAACATCAACTTCTAGTGAATTCACACCATCTAAACAGCTCGACTGAGTAAAAATGGAATATCCATGTAAAGTGAAGAAGACCACATTTTCCTCACCCTTTGTCCAATTGGTCTTCCGTTGCGCGCAACTGTATAGGCACATGCATAACAAAGAAAATACATAGTTTTATTTAAAAAAGCTATTTTGAAGAATAAATGCAACATGTACAATGTAGTAAAAAAACTTACAAGAAAATCCAACATTCCAGTCCATCTGGTAGCCTGTGACGTTCGAATGTTTCTGATGGGGATCATACATGTAGTAAGAAGTATACTGATTTACCCCAAGAAAATCTATTGAACCCCGAACCATCTTAACCTCTGCTTTAGTAAACTTAGGAAGCCTATTCCCAACAATTTCCTGCATTGTAGTGGGGTACTCTCCATATACAATGGGATGAAGAAACCTGCAAAAATAACCAAGAATTCTCTCAATTGTACAAAGTACTGAAGTAGTAACATAGCTTGCCTAATAACTCATTGCCATGTTTAAGCATGTGATTTCTTTATCATCTTACCACCCCAGTTCAAAATCTCGTGCTCTTTGAGCTGCTAGTTTGTCATCCATTGATTCGGTAAGAGGTTCAAACCAAACAAAGTCCAAAAGAATTCCGATCCGCCCTTTTTGTTTTGCCTACAAAATTAATGCAAAGGAGACATGAGCAGGGCTTTGTGAATAACCCACAACATTCATCAACAAAAAAAAAGGAAAAGCGCTTTACCTGATACTTATCACGGTATCTCTGTACTGCAGCTGCATGGGACAAAATCAGATTATGGGCTACAATGTAAGGCTCAGTTGCTGAATTTCCTTCAGTGCAGTTTCCAAATGGTTTTGAACATCTCCCGGGAGCAAAGATCCCATTGTCATAGCCCAGAGCAGCAACCACTCTTGGTTCATTGAATGTCATCCAATTTTTCACCCTGTCCCCAAATATTTTGAAACAAAAATCTGCATAATCGGCAAAATCCTTCCTGCATATTATGGATAACTGGATGAGTAATCAGTCTCACTAAACATTGGGTTTGCTAGAAATCTTCAAGGGATTCAGGAAATTATGTTTGATTATCATTATAGCCTACTAATAATCTGAACTTGTAAGAAAAGAATGCATTCATATGCAGTAGATATTTAAATACATTCATAAGCAATCTGTAGTGATTAACAACTACCAGAATCGCCCTATATGATATTGTCTTTTTATCTGGCGCGATCACTTCTACAAATCAACTTTTTTACTGGATTCTCTACAACTCAGTTTGTTAAAGAAACCATTTGAAATTAACACGTACTCACATGTTAATGTACCAAAATCATGTACGTATCAAACAAAACTAGAAGATCAGAACGAACTAGAGCAGCAAATCTTAACACTCACAAGCTCTCCTTGATGAATGATATTGGAAGGAACACTCTAAGTTTAACTGTTTTTGAGTGTGGCATAAATACATATAACTCTGCAAACCAATCAGGATACTTGGTCAATGCTAAATTTAATTAAATAATATGACATATTTCGGTAAATTATGAAGGATTATTAATACTGAACGAATGAAAGACAGGTACAAAATATTTGTTACTTTTGGTTAAGGTATTTAAAGAAATGGACTGAAGCTAGAAAAATGACCTCATCAACTGTAGTCGAACTTGAGATTATCATGTAATTAAGATATTAACACTCCAAAGAATCCTTGTTTTAAAAATGAATGACATGATATTGACGTAGCCTACATGACTTACACAACTTTGCGGCTTAATAACCCTTTATATTCCTTCTCGAGTGATTCTGGAAGGTCATAGTGATACAGATTTCCATACGGAGTTATGCCTGTATGCACAACAAAAAACAATCAACCTCTTGTCTGATAACATATGAGGTCAACCTGTTCCTGCCAATTGCTTTAGTCTCACATAATACATGTTCAGATTAATACAATAGGATTCTAACCAAACCCTCCCTCTCCCCACCCCCCCAACACTCACCAAAAAAAAAAAAAAAAATCATATTAACAACTACATAAAAAAAAAACGAAAAGTGAAAAATGGAAAAACTATTATGATATGTTACTACCAGTCTAAGAACACTTTTAAACAATTAAACCTCTAGGCTTCGCCCCTCCAAAAGTTTTAAAAAAATGTACTACTGCCTCCTCATAGACAGTCCCCCAACAACCTCCCTGAGTACACCCTAGCTGGTAATGAATTTAGACCTGTATTAGCAAACAAACTACCATTTTAACACTAGTTCCAGGAGTGATATAAATTTACCTCTTTGGAGCAAGTAGTCAATGAGTCTGTTGTAGTAAGCAACTCCTTTCCAGTTTACCTTGCCCGCTCCATCTACACCAATTTATACACATGGTACATAAAATTGTCTTAGTAGCTATTTCTAAATTACTAACAGTAAACAAGAACAAAATTCATAACATGACTTTACTTGGGAAAATCCTGGACCACGATATTGAAAAGCGGTATGCATCAAAGTTCAACTTTTGCATAATATCCACATCTTGCTGCATTCAATGACAAGAACAATTCACAATTGTTGCATGGGCTTAATATCAAAGTTACACCAAATAGAAAACAAAAAAAAAAAAAAAACAAGTACCACCTTACTTTATAACGGTGATACTGATCCACCGAAACATCAGCATTAGAATTATTAGCAATAGTTCCTATTATATATAACATACAATGACAAAATTAAACACAAACCAAAAAATTAACAAGTAATTAGTAGTAAAGGTGGCACATTGTGATTAAAAATTTCTTACCGGGAATTTTGATAAAGACATCCCAAATACTAGGACCTCTACCATCCTTTCTAGCCATACCCTCAACTTGGTAAGCAGACGTGGCAGTTCCAAACACAAAATTCTCTGGGAAACTTTCTCTGCTTAAGCCACCTGTATCGGTTTCTGGTACACTCTCGGTGTACAGGATAACAGAGAGCAAATGTACGAGAAGAACAACAACTGAGGTGGTAGACTTCATTATTTTTTTCCTTCAGCCTCCAAACTTGTTGGTATTGTGACTTTCTGAGTGCAAAAAATGAGGATGTGGACAGATAATTTCTTATGTATATGGCTAGAATACATTCACCTAAAAATAACATGATTTTGATTATTTTTTAAATAAAAAATGTGAATACAGTTCTGTTTATTATAGCATTCCCAATGCAGATGAATATCAAGAGGGACGTGACAATATTCACTTCCAAATGGTCAAAAACTTTTGCAAAGTGAATATCAACGTAACTATTTTTCCAAATTAAAACGAGAATGAAACCTTCAACCGAGATAGTAGCTGAGTTGGAAATTTCGGACAGGATCAAACATCCCATTCGAGAATAATAGTTACTTTTGCATTGAGCAGTCTCATTTTGCTTATGGAAAAAGAGGGGAAATAGAGCTGACTTGGAGGTGAATAAGAATACAATGTCTTTGCATGTAATTACTTGATGTAAATAAAGAGTGACTAGAGAATTACAGATGGCAATACTTGATTGAAACCTGTAAAATGACCACTGCATAAAACTAAATACATGAAAACTGCCTCACAGACGTAAACGCAAGATCTGAAAGTTATTACTTTACTACTACTACATATGAAGCCTTCTTTATGAAGTACCACTGCTGCGGCTCTCAAGCCTTCTTTCTGGTAAGCATTGTTTTGAACCAGTAGGCAGACATCTTGGGGTATCTCTTCAGGTCCTTGAAGTCGACATAGACAAGGCCAAACCTTGATGTGTATCCTGATTTCCACTCAAAGTTGTCAAGCAAGGACCAGGCAAAGTAACCTGTCACATGGGCTCCATCGTCAATTGCTTTCTTCAGTTGGATCAAGTAGCTCTTGTAGAAATTGATTCTCGTGGTGTCGTGCAATCCCTTTGGAAGTGTAACATTACCAGGATCATCCATGCCTGAGAAAACCCAAGAAGAAAGTTATCAATAATGGGTAAATATTGACTTTAGAAGAAATGAACAAATTAGGCTCGATTGATTGTTACAAGAAGAAAGATGTAATATGAAAAATAGGCTGATCGTATACAGCTTTCGATGTAACAATGATTGACCAGCTCTAAAATTTTTGAGACAAAACCTTAATGACAAAAAACTTAACAAGAATGTCAAAAAATGAGTCCTCCCACCAAGGATGATGGACCACTGAAGAAGCAAAAAACCTACCCACCGGTTGGTACAGAAGTTCCCTAGATTTGAAGCTCCATATATTACTAGGATTTACAAGATTGTTCAATTGGTAAAAGATTTGGTAGTGGCTTGGTGGACTATACCATTTTCTGATAAAATCATAACTGGGTTTCCATAGTGCTCTTTTATGTAGGTCACCGCCTTGTACAACCCCCATGGAACCATGTAAAGCCAGAATGAGTGTGCCTGCAAATGTTCAACATGTCAGCTACATACAATGTAAATCAAAACCAAAATTAACTTGGATTCCAATAATAACAATGTGCAGCACCAGAAATCTGATCCATGACTAAAAGCACTAAGAGTGTAACACTAAATTTTGGTTAATTCATTTAAACAGCTCAACTGAAGAAGGGGAAAAAAATGAGAAAATGCAATCCTTGTAAAGTATGTAAACACAAAATTTTCCTTACCCTTTGTCCAATTAGTCTTCCATTGCGTTTATCTGTAAAGCACATGCATAAGAAAGAAAATCCATCGTTTCTATTAGAAATTATTATTTCTGACAATAAATGCAACATTCTTCGGGTACAATGTAGAAAGAGTTCTTACAAGCAAATCCAGCATTCCAGTCCACCTGATAGCCTGTGACCTTAGGATGTCTCAGATGCGGATCATACATGTAGTAAGCAGTATACTGGTTTACACCCAGGAAATCCATTGAACCCCTAACCATCTTAACCTCTGCTTTAGTGAACTTAGGAAGCCTATTCCCAACAATTTCCTGCATTGTACTGGGGTACTCTCCATATACAATCGGATGAAGAAACCTGCATAACCAAGAATGCCATTAAATCTATGGAGTAGTAACACTGCTTGTCTATTAACTCATTGTCATGTTTAAGCATATGATCTCTGTATCTTCTTACCACCCAACATGAAAGTCTCTTGCTCTTTGAGCTGCTAGTTTGTCTTCCATTGATTCTGTAAGAGGTTCATACCAAACAAAGTCCAAAAGAATTCCAATCCGTCCCTTTTGTTTTGCCTGTAGAAATTCAAAATGAAAGTAACATGAGCAGGGCTTTGTGACTAACCCAGAATCTATATTCGCTACAACAAAGGAAAAGGAAAAACACCATACGCCTCTACCTGATACTTTTCACGGTATCTCTGAACCGCAGCTGCATGGGATAAAATAAGATTATGGGCTACAATGTAAGGCTCAGTTGCCGAATTCCCTTCAGTGCAGTTTCCAAATGGTTTTGAACATCTTGCAGGAGCAAAGAAACCAGTGTCATAGCCCAGAGCAGCAACCACTCTAGGTTCATTAAATGTCATCCAATTTTTCACTCTGTCCCCAAATACTTTAAAACAAAAATCTGCATAATCAGCAAAATCCTTCCTGCATGTTATGGATAAGCAATCATTCTCATAGAACTTTTGTGAACTTAGCTTGCAAGAAATCGTGAAGAGATCCGGGTATACATATTTGAATATGATTATAGTCGCCTAATAATTTTAAGTTTTAAGAGAAAATACATTCATAAGCAGTAGATGATGATTAACAATAAGCACAATTGTCAAACTGTTTCTCATTGTGACATCAATTGTAGCATATATTGTAGATAAATTTGAGACGATCATGTAAACAGAGATTAAGACTCCCTTGGCTATATTACAGTACTTACACAACTTTGCGGCTCAATAATCCTTTATATTCCCTCTCTAGTGCTTCTGGAAGGTCATAGTGATATAGATTTGCATATGGAGTTATGCCTGTATGTATGCACAATGTAACAAATAATATCAAATAGGACACCAAACTGAATTAATACAAGTTCCAAGAGTAGCAGAAGTGAAATAGTTTTACCTCTTTGAAGCAAGTAGTCAATGAGTCTGTTGTAGTAAGCAACTCCTTTCCAGTTCACCTTGCCCGCTCCATCTGGACCAAATTAGATACATGTTCGAAATTCCAAAAGATACACACAAGTCACACATAAAAAAAAAAAAAATGTTTTACTTGGGAAAATCCTGGACCACGAGATGGAGAAGCGGTATGCATCAAAGTTCAACTTTTGCATGATATCCACATCTTGCTGCACTCAATGACAACAATTCATTTCTGTAACTAACAAATAAAAAACAGTTCTTTAAATCTATAATGGAAAAATAAAGGAGAAAAGAGCGCCATCTTACTTTATAACGGTGATACTGATCCACCGCAACATCACCCGTCGAATTATTTGCAATAGTCCCTGTATACAACAATATTACAAGTAACTAAAACAAGGACACTCACCGGAGAGTGTTACATTCTCAACACAAGTTTAAAGAAAAACTCACCGGGAATTTTGACAAAGACATCCCAAATGCTAGGACCTCTACCGTCCTTTGCAGCCATACCCTCAACTTGATAAGCTGACGTGGCTGTTCCAAACACAAAACTCTTTGGGAAACTTTCTCTGCTTAGTCCACCTGTATCGAAATGAACGGTTTCTGGCCATGATGTTGTACTAGTTTCTGCATATAGGATCACAAAGAGAGAATGTAGGTGAAGAAGAAGGAGAAGAAGAAGTGAGGTGGTGTGCTTCATTTCTTTTGAGCTTGAAAGGGAATGGGTTTTGCTTGCTGATGGTGTTGGGGTTTTAACTTTGAAAAAGAGTTGCAAATGAGGATAACGTGACAGAAGAGCTGATGTCTCTTTTTCGTTTTTGTTTTATCTTTATTAATGTTTTGAATTCGGTGAAGTTTTTTGTTTTGGCGGACAGATATGGACAAAAAATTTGTTAGTGTCGGATTAGTACACTAACAAATACTTTATCAACAGCAATGACAATCAGGTTAATGCATGTTAAAATTTAAATATTGCAAGCAGTTTCATCCAAATC